>NC_088355.1:17157500-17475000 GCF_036884655.1 Musa acuminata AAA Group | reverse complement strand
GCGATGGCAGCTGTAGTTGGAAGAGAAGAAGGAGAGGAAGATGAGCAGGGGAGGAAGAAGAGGCTGCAGCCGTGGCTGAGGCTGCGACTGCAGCAGTGTAGCTGAGAAAGAAGAAAAGGAAAGGAAGAAGAAGAGAAAGGAAAAGGGAAGAAGAGAGGAAGAGGAGAAGGGGAGACAGCTGCGGCAGTGGCAGCTGCAGTTGGAAGAGAAGGAGAGGAAACATAGCAGGGGAGGAAGAAGAGGTTGCGGGTGTGGTGGCTGCGACTCCGGCTGCGGTAGCTGTGGCAGCGGTGGTGGCTGCAGTAGCTGCTTTTGGGAAAGAGAAAGAAAGGAAAGGGAAAAAAAAAAAGGGGGCCGTGGCCGTGATTGCGACTGCGGTGGTCACGGCTGCGTCTATGGCAACTGTGTTTGGGTAAGAAAAAGTAGGAACGAGAGAAGGGAGGAAGGAAGGTAGTGCGGTGGAAGGGGCTGCGATTGTGGCAGCGGCAGCGACGGTGGCTGTGGCAGCTGCGTTTGGGAAAGAAAAAGAAGGAATGAGAGTAAGAGAGAGCAGGTGACTATGTCTCGATGTTCGACACGTGGTGTAGTTGCGAAGAAAGAAAGAAAACGAGTGCACAAAACGAAACAGGGAGAGGACGGAGGAAAAGTAGAAAAAGGATTCGAGCGTACACCTTCTTCGAATCTTTGGATCAAAACCTTCAAAAGGCAAGTTTCCCGATCGTTGTCCTGTAATTGTTCTAATTTTTCTTATTGCAAGTGTTCCGATCCTTCCTATTGTAAGCTTTCTAATCTTTTGTATTGCAAGTGTTTCGATCCTTTCTATTACAAGTGTTTCGATCTTTTCTATTGCAAATATTTCGATTCTTTCTATTGCAAGTTTCCCGATCGTTCTCCTGTAATTGTTCTAATTTTTCTTATTGCAAGTATTATGATCTTCCTTGTGCAAGTGTTCCGATCCTTCCTAGTGCAAGCGTTCAATTCTTTCCTATTGTAAGTGTCCTAATATTTCCTTACTGTAATTTTATCTCTACATTTGCTTCGAATATGAGGAACTTTTAATTGTTCTAGCCTTGCATTTGATATATCTCCTGTTTAGACGTAACGATTCGAATTTGTGTAACTTCTGAGATTCTGACCTTTCTACCTTGTTATGGTTATAACTTCATGTATTGATGTCTGATTTAGACAAAACTTATTTGATCAGAATATAGACTCATAAACCTTTCTTTTGATAGCTTATTTTAGGAATTTAGAGTAAGTTTGCCTTCCCAGTTTTCTGTTAAAACCGACCCTGTGAATTCTGTAAAATTGAGATTTGTTCTTTGATCTTGGGTTACTAAATCTATGGTAACTCCTTGTTGGAAACCTTGATTCGTATGAAATATATTTCATCAGAAACTAGATAGAAATATCTTTCCAATGATATATTTTCTAAGTAAAATTGGAGCACGATTGATAGTTTGATTCATTTGTTCAATGTGCCTCTTGTATTCTGCCAGAAATCGAGCTTTGGTCGATTTCTCATATTCTGGTTTCATTCCTTTGAAAATTGATATCCTTTAACTTTCTTATTCAATTGAGCTTTATATTACTGCTTTGAATACTTTTATGCTCTTGTCCTACATGTATTTGGATACCTAAATCTGTTATGTAAACTTCATATTTGTATCGTAATGTTTTATAAAGGCACATGTACATTTCGTTGTTCCGCATGTGCTTCCGATATGTCACAATTTATTGTTCACAATACCCTTTTGTACTCTGGTGTTTGTGGGATTATTTGGACCTTTGCCAGAAATGGTAAAAGGTATGTGCTTAGAGCCCGCGATGCTTTAGATTATGTTTGGTGGTCATTCAAAAATGGATGGACCATATTATGTTTGGAATCCCACTTCACCATCTATCTGTTTGATATGAAATTCAGAGTCGACCTAGCACTTGGGCAGGGTGAGAGGGCTCGAGTAGGAAAGAGCCACCTGTGGATGGAGTCGAGAACTCATCACGGCGTGGAGCCACCACTGAGTTAAACCTCATATGCACTATGCTAGGGTACGACGTCTGAGCTTCTGTTTCATATTTTGTATTGATATGCTCAAAAATGTTTCCTATGCCATTGATATACTTCAAAATGCTTCACATACCATTGATATGTTCGGAAATGTTCCATTTTTCATTGATATGCTCCGGAACATCTCGTACTCTATTGATATGCTCTAATTACTCTATGCTCCATTTGTTATGAACCAAATATGTTATGAATGAAATGACATTTGCGATTCTGTATCTAATGAGATGATATCCTTGAATCTCTTGGATTATGTCTTGCATTGTGATATCTTATTTGTTTGAAATTGTCCCTTCTCGTGCTATATATGCTTTGTTACTTGCTGAGCTATTTTTAGCTCACTCCGTTGTTATATAAATCTTTCAGGTCAGCTTATCACTCTTTGAGATGTTTGACTTGGGCTGAGGCAGTGGAGAGCTATTCTGAATTATGGGCAAGTCTTGTTGATTTTTATGTTATTGTTGTATAAGCATATTTTGTATGTAATGAAATGTTGTCGATGAATCGAAATGGATATACTGTGTAAAAGTGTTAGAAGATCTCTCTTATTTGAAATTTCGGAATGTTAAGTCTAATTTACGATGATATGAACTTGTGGTAAATGGTTGGAGTTTTGATTATATAAATTACTTAGCTTGTGGATTTATAAATGTTGTTCATGTTTGTTAAGTTGGCTTGGGTTGCCATAAATGTGAATTATCGGATGACGTGATATATAATTATAAACTGCACAGGTTTTATAGATGTGAATTTGATAGAATATTTTTCAGTGTCCTCGAATGTTAGTTTGGATCCTGGATTAGTTTGTGTTGAAAATTTTAATATCATGGATATTTTGAGGGGCGTGACAGGAGGTGGTATCAAAGCATGGTTTGAGGATCACTGAAATATTTGATATGTTGACGTGCAAAATATATTAAGGTCTAGTGAACTTTAATGATTGGTGGAAATTTTCTTTGATGCATTTTAGAAATCTATGATGATGAGGACATTTGGTCCTCATATTTCATTTATTTCTAATTAATTAAGTGTGATGAAATGGTTGATCGAGTATACTAAATCAGAGTAGCGCAATGAAAGCATGGTGAACCTAATTTCATTGGTGGTAGAAAAACGGATGATGCAAACAGAGAAGATATCTGATGTACAAAATTGTTATGATAATCGAAAGATTTCTTTTGCCACCTTATATGGGAAGTAGAGGCTGATCATTAATGGCAACAATGAAAATAATTTTTGGAGATCAGTGGCAATAATGATAAGGATAAGTTTACCAATAAAAATATGATTGGAAACGAATCAGAAAGTAATAACAAGAGGGTCAAGACATTTGGATTTGAAATGGGAAGTCACCACAAAAGACTCAATCATGTGTGAATTACAAGTTAAATTATGAAACAAGTTTGTGTTTTCGGGTGATTGGAGTCTATTTTGCTTGTGGAAAGTTGGATCATAAAATAAAAGATTGCCCTTTGAACAAGAAGAAAGAGTCACTGCCCCATAAATCATCAGCCCATGTCAAAGTGTATGCGATCACTGAATATGATTCTAAAACTTTTGAATCAGTGGTCAAAGGTATTATGCATGTTTATGAAAGAATGCAAATATTTGTTTGACCATGGGTCCCGTCTACGATTTGATTCGTAATATTTTGCTTATCACTTGGGTATTCAACCTAGACCACTGCATTATGTGATATATGTAAATACAATCATTGGAGATTCTTTGATAACGAATTTGAATCCGGTCCTTTTGTCTGATTTTATTGGAGAACTTGAACTTTTTGCTGATTTAATTCTCCTAGAGATTTGGAGTTTTGTTATTATACTTGGTATGGATTGACTATCTTCCTATCATACCAGTATGGATTGGTATATAACAAATGATCACTTTTTGTATATTTGATCAGCCCATCTTTTATTTTGAAAGTATTGGACATGATTTATCTCCTTGTCTAATGTATCCCAGGATGATTTGCCAAAATTACCTTCAAACATGACTTTGCTTTTGATTTGGTCCTTGGGACAATCCCAATATCTAAGCCTCTCTATAGAAAGATATCATTTGAGTAAGTGGAATTAGAAAAGCAACTACAAGGACTATTAAATAAGAATTTTATTTGGCTTAATATTTCATCATGAGGTGCTCCGGTATTAGTTAAAAATATGGAGGGAATATTGAGGCTGTGTATTGATTATAGACAGTTGAATTAGGTGACCATAAAAAACGAGTATTCTCTAAAGTGACGACTTGTTTGATTAATTGTAGGATGCACAAGTATTTTCAAAGATTGATTGAAGGTCGGGTTACCATCTATTGAGGATCAAGGAGGAGAATATTTCGGTCACTCTTGGAAAATTGTATAATTGTATTGTATTGATGAAATTATTTGAGAGCAGGAGGAGGAAATAAAGAAATTATAATCCTCATATTTTCATCGATTGAGCTATGATCAATTTAGAGGATTAAATTTTCTTTTAAGCGGGGGAGAGTGTAATATCCCTCACTTTTGAAAATTTATTAATAAGGATTTATATGTAAATTGGAGGACCTATATGTAAATATAGAAATTTCAAGGACTAAACTGTTAAGTTGCAAAAATAAAAAAAATAAAGAAAACTGAAAATTTCGGTTTTATCCCACCGCCTCCCACGCTCTCTGTTTGAAACAGAGAGAGGACCGGTGGGGCGTGGGGAGAAGAAGAGAGGAAGAAGAGGGAGAAGAGAAGAAGAAGAAGAAGAGAAGTAGAGGGAGAAGAGAAGAAAAGAAGAGAGGAAGAAGAAGAAGAAGAAGAAGAAAAAGAAGAGAGGAGGATAGCTGCGGCAAGGCTGCAGCGAGGAGGTGTGTGGCGTTGGGGAGGAAAAGGGAAGAGGAGAAGAAGAGAAGGAGAAAAAGAACAAAAAGAGAGGGAAGTGGGAGAGGAGCGAGAGGTGGCAGCAGCTAGGGCTGCAGCACCTCTGTTTCCTGCAGGTGGAAACAGAGGAGAGGTGTGGGGCGTTCGAAGAGGAGAAGAAGAAGAAGAGGAAGCAGGAGAAGAGGTTGTGATACCTCTGTTTCCTGCAAAGGAAACAGAGGAGAGGGTGTGTGTGACGTCGGAGGGGAGGAAGGAGAAGAAGAGAAGAAGAAGAAAAGAAGGAGAAGGAAGATGAGAAGGGAAAGAAGTAGCTGCGGCTGTGACTGTGGAAGGGAAAGAGGAAGAGGAAGGAAGAAGGGAAGAAGAGAGGAAGAGAAGAAGTAGAAGCGAGTGAAGTGGTGGCACCTCTGTTTCCTGCAGGAGGAAACAGAGGAAAGGAGGTGCTGTTCGTCGGGGAGAAGAAAGGGAGGAAGGAGAAGAAGAGAAGAAGAAGAAAGGAAGGAGAAAGAAGAGGAGAAGGGAAAGAAGTAGCTGCGGCTGCGGCTGTGGCAGCTGCAGCTGTGGCAGGGAAAGAGGAAGAGGAAGGAAGAAGGGAAGGAGAGGAAGAAGAGAAGGGGAAGAAGGGGTTGCGGCTGCGGCGATGGCAGCCGTAGTTGGAAGAGAAGAAGGAGAGGAAGATGAGCAGGGGAGGAAGAAGAGGATGCGGCCATGGTTGAGGCTGCGACTGCAGCAGTGCAGCTGAGAAAGAAGAAAAGGAAAGGAAGAAGAAGAGAAAGGAAAAGGGAAGAAGAGAGGAAGAGGAGAAGGGGAGGCAGCTGCGGCAGTGGCAGCTGCAGCTGGAAGAGAAGGAGAGGAAACAGAGCAGGGGAGGAAGACGAGGCTGTGGGTGTGGTGGCTGCGGCCGTGGCTGCGACTCCGGCTGCGACGTTGGCTGCGGTAGCTGTGGTAGCGGTGGTGGCTGCAGTAGCTGCTTTTGGGAAAGAGAAAGAAAAGAAAGGGAAAAAAAAAAAAGGGGTCTGTGGCCGTGATTGCGACTGCGGTGGTAGCGGCTGCGTCTGCGGCAACTGTGTTTGGGAAAGAAAAAGTAGGAACGAGAGAAGGGAGGAAGGAAGGTAGTGCGGTGGAAGGGGCTGCGACTGTGGCAGTGGCAGCGGCGGTGGCTGTGGCAGCTGCGTTTGGGAAAGAAAAAGAAGGAATGAGAGTAAGAGAGAGCAGGTGACTGTGCCTCAATGTTCGATACGTGGTGTAGTTGCGAAGAAAGAAAGAAAACGAGTGCACAAAACAAAACAGGGAGGGGACGGAGGAAAAGTAGAAAAAGGATTCGAGCGTACACCTTCTTCGAATCTTTGGATCAAAACCTTCAAAAGGCAAGTTTCCCGATTGTTCTCCTGTAATTGTTCTATTTTTTCTTATTGCAAGTGTTTCGATCCTTTCTAGTGCAAGCTTTCTAATCTTTTCTATTGCAAGTGTTCCGATCCTTCCTATTGTAAGCTTTCTAATCTTTTGTATTGCAAGTGTTTCGATCCTTTCTATTACAAGTGTTTCGATCCTTTCTATTGCAAATATTTTGATCCTTTCTATTGCAAGTTTCCCGATCTTTCTCCTGTAATTGTTCTAATTTTTCTTATTGCAAGTATTATGATCTTCCTTGTGTAAGTGTTCCGATCCTTCCTATTGCAAGCTTTCAATTCTTTCCTATTGCAAGTGTCCTGATCTTTCCTTACTGTAATTTTATCTCTACATTTGTTTTGAATATAAGGAACTTTGAATTGTTCTAGCCTTACATTTGTTATATCTCCTGTTTAGACGTAACGATTCGAATCTGTGTAACTTCTGAGATTCTGACCTTTCTACCTTGTTATGGTTATAACTTCATGTATTGATCTCTGATTTAGACAAAACTTATTTGATCAGAATATAGACTCATAAACCTTTCTTTTGATAGCTTATTTTAAGAATTCAAAGTAAGTTTGCCTGCCCAGTTTTCTGTTGAAACCGACCTTGTGAATTCTGCAAAATTGAGATTTGTTCTTTGATCTTGGGTTACTAAATCTATGGTAACTCCTTGTTGGAAACCTTAATTCGTAGAAATTTATTTCATCAAAAACTAGATAGAAATATCTTTCCAATGATATATTTTCTAAGTAAAATTGGAGCACGATTGATAGTTTGATTCATTTGTTCAATGTGCCTCTTGTATTCTGCCAGAAATCGAGCTTTGGTCGATTTCTCATATTCTGGTTTCATTCCTTTGAAAATTGATATCCTTTAGCTTTCTTATTCAATTGAGCTTTATATTACTGCTTTGAATACTTGTATGCTCTTTTCCTACATGTATTTGGATACCTAAATCTGTTATGTAAACTTCATGTTTGTATCGTAATGTTTCCTAAAGGCACATGTACATTTCATTGTTCCGCATGTGCTTCCGATATGTCCCAATTTATTGTTCACAATATCCTTTTGTACTCTGGTGTTTGTGGGATTATTTGGACTTTTGCCAGAAATGGTAAAGGGTATGTGCTTAGAGCCCGCGATGCTCTAGATTATGTTTGGTGGTCATTCAGAAATGGTTGGACCATATTATGTTTGGAATCCCACTTCACCATCTATCTGTTTGATATGAAATTCAGAGCCGACCTAGCACTTGAGCAGGGTGAGAGGCTCGAGTAGGAAAGGACTACCCGTGGATGGAGTCGAGAACTCATCACGGCGTGGAGCCACCACTGAGTTAAACCTCACATGCACTATGCTAGGGTACGATGTCTGAGCTTCTGTTTCGCATTTTGTATTGATATGCTCCAAAATATTTCCTATGCCATTGATATACTTCAAAATGCTTCACATACCATTGATATGTTCCGAAATGTTCCATTTGTCATTGATATGTTCCGGAACATCTCGTACGCTATTGATATGCTCCAATTACTCTATGCTCCATTTGTTATGAACCAAATATATTATGAATGAAATGACATTTACGATTCTATATCTAATGAGATGATATCCTTGAATCTCTTGGATTCTGTCTTGCATTGTGATATCTTGTTTGTTTGAAACTGTCCCTTCTCGTACTATATATGCTTTGTTACCCCGATCCTACTTCTTTAGTTTGAGCACCCGACCACCCTACTTTGGAAATCACTCCTACCGTTGCTACTAAAAGATGAGATTCCATTTCAAGTTCTCTAAGTTAAGAAAGGGAGTTGGGAGTTTACAGTGAAAGAAGCTCAGTTCAGAATTGAACCAAGTAATAAAAGAATGAAACTAGATGCGGAGAATTAATACCTTTCACTTGCTCTAGTACTATTGCTTGTCCCTGTTACTGTTCCTGTGCCCCAGTTCTATCGAATCTCGCTCATTCCTCTAACAGAATGAAACAAGTATAAGAATAAAACTAGGAATTAAACAAATAGTAAAGTCAGAATAAAACTAATACTAAGCATCGGGGAATAGATACCTTTTATTGATATACCTCGGGGAATAAATACCTGATGTACTACTCTACTACTACTGGATGCGGGGAATTATTACCTTCATACTACTTGCTAACTGAGTTGAATTCTTTAACTCCTACTTTACTACTTATCTCTTCCATTCCTTATTCCTAGTTTTGAGTTTCATTCATATACTTACTAGTGGAATTCTTATCTTAGTACTATAGCATCGGGGAATTAATACCTGAGTGACTTGCCTACTTGTCTGCTTTCCTGATAGCTTTAATAGCTTCCTTTGCCTAACTTTATCACTCGAATAGGACTACCAGGACTACTACTTGACTTATAAACTTTAGACTAAACTCAGGATTCAGCTAACTACTACTGATTCAACTCGGTATGAAACTGGCAGCTGTCAACTAAACCTCTCCTTCCCGAATTATATATTAGGCCTTCTCTAGCTCCTACTGATCGAGTTTCTTCCCTTACCTACCTTTGCTCTAGAATTGCTATCAGCCAAGTCACTACTAATGTTCTCTAGTCTTAAACTCTAACTCGAACAGGAACTCTACTTGATAACTGGAACTAGCCCTGGACTCTAATCTACCTCAGGCAACTATACCCCTCGATATTCAACTAGCAGCTAGCTACTATTAACTTCATTCTGACTTACTTGTCTATCCGTTCCTTGGCCCAGGCAGCTAAGTAATGTACTTAATTATTCTCTTTCTTTGTTGACCAGGCAAGGCTTACTATCCATATTTTCTTTCCTTCCCGAATTATATATTAGGCCTGCTGAGTTAAGGTATTCAATTCTATACTTTTACCATTGCTTGTTTGTTGCTAGTTCCATTACTTGTTCAACTCAGAGCAATCACTTTTGTGGGAAGCAGCGTACTTAATCATAGGGCAGAAGGAGAGGCTAGCTTTGACTATTGAGTGCAATGTAGTAGCTTCTGATAATTAATACCAGTACTGGATGCGGAGAATAGATACCCTTACTACTAGATCTGATCTCATTGGAGAATTGATACCCTATATACTACCCTATATACTACCTTCAGATAATTAATACCAGTACCAGATGTGGGGAATAAATACCTTCCTAATAGATACTTAGAATTCATACCAATACCAGATGCTTACTAGTTTAATTCATGTACTTACTACTTGCCAACTTAGTTCAATTCTGACTTGCTTCATTCGGCTACTAGACCTTAATTCTTATCCTATAACTTTGGCTCATCTCTTCTCTTCTCTTGTCTTGCAACTATACCGCCAAGCGTATACTACTGGTACCCTAAACTTCCCTTTTTGACCCAACAAAGACAAATGAAACAAAGAATTAAACCAGTATGTATAAGACTAAGAATGAAACAAGCTGAGAGCAACTACCTCTTACCTCTTGCTCTTGCTCCAGTGGTAGCTTGGCCTCACTAATAATAACTGTACTGGCAACCAAAACTATAAGTTAGGAACCGAAAGCTGTCCCCTAGTAGATCTAGCATGCCTAGCTCAAGCCCCGGAGTCTGTTTCTGACCTTGGAGTTGCTGATCTACATGTTCCTACTAGTACTGTACGAAGTGTTACCAGAGATGAGAAGCCACCCCTATAGTTGTAGAGTAGCCCATGTTTTATAGACAAAAAAGCATTATTTCATGTTTTTAGAAGTATTTCCCATTAAACTACATAAGTGATGTGATAGTTCATTTCTTCCTAACATCTTGACCCTATTGGTCATCTACCTGAGTAAACTAATTCTTATTTCTTAACTTCAAGTTGTGTCTTAAGTAATTGGTGCTTTGACTACTGAGTTAAATTCCTCTACCTTCTGAGTTGGTCTCTACCTTATCTGGCTTCATTCTGACTAGTGTCATCCCTAGTTTCATCTGTGTTTGTTGGCGAAAGTGCCCTTCAATACGAGGTCAGGTCGGCAAGGGAAGCAGTTAGGTAACAACATTCTTTACCTAGTGCTCAATAAGAGAGATGCAATTGTAGATTAGCCTAAGTTAGATGAGCCGGAGTATTGTTAGTTATACAAGAGAAGAGATTGCCCCCTTATATACTAGTGAATAGGACAAAGCAATAGGTATAGGAGAAGAGCGCACACTAGCAGCAGGAGCTTCAAAGGTAACACCGAGTCAATAAGGAATTGAAGAGATGAGCGGACAAGAAATGAATACAGGCTGGCTGCGGGGATCCCTTTCTTTGTATTAAAGTAGAAGACCGGAGGAGTTTCATGAAATACAGGCACCGGGCAAAGCGTATACTAGTGGAATTAGTTTCATCCCGAGTTTTATCTGTCATCCTATATAAAGTTATAATTATTTTCTTCTACTTAACATTTACTTAGTTCGTATACGTAAAATTATACTTTTTTTTCACTTATTTTCTAATTTATTTGATTTTCTTCCTTTTATTCCACTGGTAGTTTGTGAAGAGCACTACTGGGTGGGTTGGGCAAGAAAAGAACGAGTTCAATTCTGATCTCAGTAGCTATAGTACTTGTTGTTGGGAAGAAACCTGTTAATGCGGAATAATTCTTTTCCCTCTTTGTGTATCAAAATAGGTTCCTCATCAAAAGATCAACTTGATATCAAAATGCTAATATCAATCAGCACAGCATAAACAATAGAGCAATAAATCAATCACACAGTGAGACCAAATCTTTTTAACGTGGAAAACCCATTATGGAAAAACCTCAAACTTCCACTATTAATAATAATGATAACAGGTTTACAGTAGGTCTTCTCTAGAATAACTAGAGGATCAGAATAACATCAAGATCATAGATCTTGGCTCAAGGATAACGTATCTTCATCACGTAGGATGGATCTCCTCAAAAGAGAATTCTATGTCTCACAGAGTGGATATCATAGGAAAGTACCTTAGAGAGGGTAAACTGTAGATCAACACCGTTAGGATTGTAGAGTTTGCTGCAAGGATTCTCCACATAAAATTTGGGCCGAAACTGACAACGTTTGACCACCGATCGTCAAGCAGAAAACTCAAAAACCTAATCTTTCTCTCTCTATTTCTCTCTCTCTTTTCTCTGCACGCCGCCGCTGCACGCTCACTGTGCACGCTCATTGTGCACGCTGCACTCTTACTCAATTTTGCCCTTTCTCTCTTGATTTCTTTGATTTGGGCTGATGGCCCAAATTTGTCCAAGCCCACATATGGGCTGGACCCAATAATTCTCCCCCTCCAGCTCATATGGTGGGCTGTACCAAACCCGCTCTTCGCCTACATGCTTCAAGCTTCTCCTTAGGCAAAGACTTTGTCAACATATCTGAACCATTATCATTGGTATGCACCTTTTCCAACTGTAATTCTTTCATCTCAAGCACATCACGAATCCAGTGATATCTCACATCAATATGCTTGGATCTAGAATGGTATGTTGAATTCTTGGAGAGGTGAATGGCGCTCTGACTGTCACAGTAAATAGTATATACTTCCTGTTTCAAGCCCAATTCCTATAGAAACTTTTTCATCCATAAAGTTTCCTTACAGGCTTCAGTAACTGCTATGTATTCTGCTTCTGTGGTTGATAGAGCAACACACTTCTGTAACTTAGACTGCCAAGAGACTGCTCCTCCTACAAATGTCATCAAGAATCCTGAAGTGGACTTCCTGGAATCAGTATCACCTGCCATGTCTGCATCTGTGTAGCCTTCTAACACAGGTTCATCACTGCCAAAACATAAACACAACCTGGAAGTACCTCTTAGATATCTTAATATCCATTTCACTGCTGCCCAATGTTCCTTTCCAGGATTAGAGAGAAATCGGCTGACAACTCCAACTGCATGAGCTATATCTGGCCTAGTACAAACCATAGCATACATCAAACTGCCTATTGCAGATGAGTAAGACACTTTGGACATTTCTTCTTTTTCTTTCTCACTTGTAGGACATTGTTTCGAACTCAGTTTGAAATGACCTGCAAGTGGAGAACAAACTGCTTTGGCTTTACTCATATTGAATCTTTCAAGAACCTTTTCAATGTAAGTCTCCTGAGACAGCCAAATCTTAATTTTCTTCCTATCACGAAGAATCTTCATGCCAAGTATTTGTTTCACCGATCCTAAGTCTTTCATGGCAAAAGACTTACTTAGCTCTCTTTTAAACTTTCCAATTTTTCCAACATCATGGCCAACAATCAGCATATCATCAACATATAGCAGTAAAATAATAAAATCATCATCTGAAAATTTCTTCATAAACACACAATGATCAGATGTGGTTCTATCATACCCTTGGCTCATCATAAAGGAATCAAACTTCTTGTACTACTGTCTAGGTGCCTGTTTGAGTCCATATAAGCTTTTCCTAAGCTTACATACCAGATTTTCTTTTCCCTTGACTTTGAAACATTCTGGTTGCTCCATGTAAATTTCTTCTTCTAAGTCACCATGAAGAAATGCTGTTTTTACATCAAGTTGCTCAACTTCTA
Source organism: Musa acuminata AAA Group (assembly GCF_036884655.1). Taxonomy (NCBI): domain Eukaryota; kingdom Viridiplantae; phylum Streptophyta; class Magnoliopsida; order Zingiberales; family Musaceae; genus Musa; species Musa acuminata. Next base: position 17,462,185 of record NC_088355.1, on the reverse strand, counting down.
AATTCAAGCGGGCAGCCAAACCAAGAACAACTCGGATAGAGGACATTTTTACAACCGGAGAAAATATTTCTTCAAAGTCAATACCTTTCTTCTGACTGAATCCTTTCACAACTAGTCGTGCCTTGTATCTTTGTTGTGAGCTATTATTTTCAGTCTTCAATTTATAAACCCACTTATTCTTGAGAGCTTTCTTCTTTTTCGGCAGCTTTACCAAGTCATAGGTGTGGTTCTCAAGCAAGGATCTCATCTCTTCTTGCATGGCTTTAACCCACTCACTCTTATTCTCATGTAGAATAGCTTCTTGGTAAGTTTTTGACTCTCCCCCGTCAGTAAGTATAACATACTCATGTGGAGGATATCTGGTAGAGGGTTGTCGCTCTCTAGTGGATCTTCTCAATGAAATCTCAACTGGTGGTGGAGGTAGCTGTTCAGTTGGTTCAGAATCATCAATTGTAGGTGTATCATCACTAGTATTCTCACCACAATCTTCTTATTCACCTCCCCCATGATCATCATGAACTACAGGTGAAGGAACTGGACCCAAACTCCAAGGAATATAAACAGAGGTTTCTGGCTTCTCAACATTATCACCATCATCAAACAATTGGTCTTCAAGAAACACAACATCTCTGCTTCTAATAATCTTCTTGTTCACTAGATCCCATAATCTGTACCCAAACTCTTCATGATCATATCCCAAGAAGATACATGCTTTTGCCTTATTATCAAGCTTGGACCTCTCATCTTTGGGAATATGAACAAATGCTTTACACCCAAAGACTCTCAAATGATTATAAGATATATCTTTTCCTCTCCATACTCTCTCTGGAACATCACCTTGCAGAGGAACTGATGGAGAAAGATTTATCAGGTCAACTGTAGTTCTCATAGCCTCCCCCCAAAATGACTTCGGTAACTTGGCGTGAGAAAGCATACACCTAATCCTTTCTTCAATGGTTTTGTTCATCCTTTCTGCCACACCGTTCTGCTGAGGAGTTTTAGGAACTGTTTTCTCAAGCCTGATACCATGGAACCTGCAATAATTCTCAAAAGGACCCCTGTACTCGCCACCATTACCTGATCGAACACACTTTAGCTTTCTATCAGTTTCTCTTTCAACATTGACATGAAACTCCTTAAAAGCATCGAGTACCTGGTCTTTAGATTTCAAAGCAAAAGCCCACACTTTTCTAGAATGGTCATCAATAAAAGTAACAAAATAAAGAGCACCTCCAAGAGTTCTAGTTTGCATAGTACAAACATCAGTATGAACTAAATCAATAACATCAGATCTTCTAGATGATGGATATGTCTGAAATGCAACTCTATGTGTTTTTCCAACTAAGCAATGATCACAAGATTTAAGAGATGTACCTTGCAACTCTAGTAAGAACTGCTTTCTAGCAAGAGTTTGAAGTCCCTTCTCGCTGATATGTCCAAGCCTCTTATGCCAAAGATCTATACTTTCACCTTTTCGAATTGCATTAATCTCTCCTTTGTGTAGCTTAGCTTCCATGACATAAAAAGAGTTAATCTTCTTTCATTTTGCCACAATTAGAGAACCTTTAGTGAGTTTCCATTTACTTTCACCAAAATAATGTGTAAAGCCCTCATCATCAAGTCTACCTGTAGATATCAAGTTAAGACGAATATCTGGAACATGCCTTACATCTTTGAGTATCAATTTGCTCCCAATACTGGTCTCCAAGCAAATATCTCCAATACCCACAATCTTAGATGTATCATTGTTTCCCATTCTAACATTACCAAAATCACCGGCAGTGTAAGATCTAAAGAAATCACCATGAGAAGTAACATGAAATGAAGCACCAGAGTCAATTATCCAATTACTGTCCTGAGCTACAAGGCTAACACAACCTTCATCACAGACAATAGTGATATTACCTTCAGCAGCAACTGTATTGGTCTCTTTTTCATTTTTCTTCATTTCATTCTGTTCTCGCTTCCAAAACCTACACTCTTTCTTCATGTGACCTGGCCTATTACAGTGAAAACATTTTATATCTCTTCTAGACTTGGATCTTCCTATATAACCATATGGATTTCTACTATGACTTCTTCCACGTCTTTCTTGTTTTTCAGTAACAAATACACCAGAAGAAGATTCACCCTGTTCTTTCCTTCTTGCATCTTCATTTAGCAAACTATCTTTAACCATATCTATGGTTAGAGTCCCCTCTGGCGTGGAGTTACAAATAGTCACCACATACGTTTCCCAACTTTCTGGTAAAGAGCTGAGAATTAATAATCCCTGCATCTCATCATCTATATTCATTTTCATAGCAACCAACTTGTTTGCAAGACTCTGAAATAGGCTTATGTGCTCAACAATGTTACCACCACCATCTTTATACTTCAAATTTACAAGCCTTCTGAGGAGAGAAATTCTATTTCCCACTGTCTTTTTCGCAAAAAGGTTTTCTAACCTTTGCCATACAACATCAGCTCTGGTTTCATCTGAAATATGCTCATGCAAGTTTATATCCATCCATCTTCTAATATAGGCAATAGCTTTTCTATGTTGAACTTCTCATTCTTTATCGTCCATAATAGAAGGTTTATCTTTAACCTTGATAGGCTTATACAAATATTTGCAATAGAGCAAATCTTCCATCAGACGCCTCCAAGTGGAATAATTTGATGAGTTCAATTTAATCATACCATCTAACTCCATTTCAATCACACAAGAAAACTAGCACCAAACAACCTGATGCTCTGATACCACTTGTTGGGAAGAAACCTGTTAATGTGGAATAATTCTTTTCCCTCTTTGTGTATCAAAATAGGTTCCTCATCAAAATATCAACTTGATATCAAAATGCTAATATCAATCAGCACAGCATAAACAATATATCAATAAATCAATCACACAGTGAGACCAAATCTTGTTAACGTGGAAAACCCAATGTGGGAAAAACCACGGGACCGTAGTCCACCTCAAACTTTCACTATCAATAATAATGATAACAGGTTTACAGTAGGTCTTCTCTAGAATAACTAGAGGATCAGAATAACATCAAGATAATAGATCTTGGCTCAAGGATAGCGTATCTTCATCACGTAGGATGAATCTCCTCAAAAGAGAATTCTATGTCTCACAGAGTAGATATCGTAGGAAAGTACCTTAGAGAGGGTAAACTGTAGATCAACACCGTTAGGATTGTAGAGTTTGCTGCAAGGATTCTCCACATAAAATTTGGGCCGAAACTGACAACGTTTGGCCACCGATCGTCAAGCAGAAAACTCAGAAACCTAATCTTTCTCTCTCTATTTCTCTCTCTCTTTTCTCTGCACGCCGCCGCTGCACGCTCACTGTGCACGCTGCACTCTCACTCAATTTTGCCCTTTCTCTCTTGATTTCTTTGATTTGGGCTGATGGCCCAAATTTGTCAAGCCCACGTATGGGCCGGACCCAACACTTGTTTCATTCTTAGTCGTCTTTACTGGTTTCATTCTTACTTGAGAACTGGAACTGGGGAGTGAAGTCTATAACTACTGGCTCGGCTCTTGTTTCATTCTTTTGAGTACTGGTTTCATTCTAACTTTCCTACTTACCCACTTAGTTCCATTCTGACCTTTGAGTGGCTTGGCTCTGTTACTTATTTGTTTCACTCTGATCTTAGTACTGACGAGTCTGTTACTTCCTTGTTTCATATCCATAGTTTTATCTGTTTTCCTTAATAATAACAGATAGAGTTGAGTATGGCCAAAAAGCACCAATTCCCCATGGGGCGATTGGTCCCAACAATATGATTACTCCCTCCTTACTTACTAGTTGACAGCTGCTTGTTGAATTCTTAGCCTGACTAGTTGACAGTTGCTTGTCGAATTCTTAGCCTGGTTTCATTCTTTTTACTACTTAGTTATATTCTTATTCTTTGACTACTTAGTTTCATTCTTTAATTCTGTATAACAAGTTGTAAGTGTCAATTCTCCCTTTTGAGTGAACTCCTTGCTAGTTATAGGTGCCCAGCAAGCCAATCACATGAGTGATGGTACGTGTGACTTGATATAAAATCTTTTTGCTTATTATATTTTGACATATATCACTTTATAATTATTGCATATATGCACATATATATTGTGATGTCCTTGGATTTGTACAATGGGAATCGGATCGTGATGAGATCATGAAAATGAGATCGATTCACCTTTAAACACATATCCTAAATAATCCCGGTCATATGTTACTTGAGAGGGACATCGTAATAACCAGACAGACTAGTGTGTTGTATACCTGTCCATATGATGGATGCAGTTGGTCTCATAGCTGCTCGTGAAGGGACACTAGGGATACAATACAGGTGCTCATTGGAGAATGAGTTCACTGATTGATCCGCTTACGGAATGCTAGATGGTTGATGATGCATTATTATCGGACAGTGATTCCGTAGTCCTAGTGGTATATTTGGTCCTTAGACTTGAGATACCAAGGATGTCCTGTATGAGTGCTCTACTCTTTGATACCAGACTTATAGGTTTGGTTGTCCCAGATCTAGTACAGCTAGTCATTGGGAGTGGTAGTCGACCTTACGAGGGTCATTGAGTGTCGATAGAGGATCATCCACTCTCGGCGTCATGAGAGGAATATCCCATGTGTTCTTGCTCAGACAAATCCCTAGCCAGGGTCATTCAAGTTGAGAGAGAAAGAGTTCTCCGGGAGAATCCGATTAGAGCGAGACTCGAGTAGAAACCATATGGGTTTGATAGCACCATGCTCGATATATGGTCTATGGGATATTAGATGGACGAGGGACTATAAGTACACGGTAACTAAGGACATACATGTCTAAAGGATTGGATTCCCCTATATCGTATGGGGACTACGACATAGTGGCATAGTACGTCCGTAGTCGATGAGTCGAGTGAATTATTACAGAGATAATAATTCACTAAGTTAGAAGGAGTTCTGATAGGTATGACTCACGACCAGCTCGATATTGGGTCTAGAGGGTCACACACATATGGTAGGCATTACGATGAGTGGAGGTTCGGATATGAGATATCCGACGGAGCCTTTGTCTTATTGGATATCCAATAAGCCCTTGAATTATTAGATCCCATGGACGAGATCCAATAAGAGCCCATGAGAGATTATTGGATAGAGATCTAATATCCACTAGGGGAGGATCCATTAAGGTTTGACAGGGGACCTCTATAAATAGGAGGGATTCAGAGCCTCATAGGCGAGAGCCTTTGCTTGCCTGTCCTATTTCCTTCCCCTCTCCACCTCAGAGCAGGCTTGGAGTTTTTAAGAGCATCGTCGAAGCCTTGCTGTGTGGATCACCGCTAGAGAGGAGGATGCTTGACCTCCTTCACCCTCTCCTAAAGATCTGCAAGGAAACAGGGATATACGATCTCCCTAGGTAACGCAATCTACTCTATACGTAGTTTTTTCAGTTTCGCGGATTTTGCGCACCAATCTTCGCATGACGACGAACATCTCTTTGGGAATCGGGGATTTTGTTTTCTTGTTCTTCCGCTGCGTATGTGATGTCGCCACCAAGATTTTCCAACAATGGTATCAGAGCCAGGTTGTTCGTGCGATAGATTGGTTTTGAACCGTGTGTGTTATGTTTTGGAGAAGCTTTTTGACGTCAAAATCGTTGATTCAAAAGCGAAAAAGGGCAGCAACTATTGCTACCCTCGCTGCCGTCGCAGATGGCAGGACTGCCATCTACGTGCAGGCAGGCAGCCTGCAGCAGCAACTGCAAGGCCGCGCGCGTGCAGGCAGCCCCCAGCGACGGCGCCCGCAAGTACGGCCGCAGGCACAGCGGCCACTTGCACGAGCACTGAGCCCGCGCGCAAGGGCAGCAGTGCCTGTAGTCGCTGCTCTCGCGTGGTGACGCGCCGCATGGCAGCGGCACTTGTGGCTATTGCTCTCGCGGGCAAAAACCCCGTAGGGGCGGCCGCCCGACGAGGCAGCACCACCTGTGGGCGCTGCCTCGCGGGCAGAACCGCTCGCAAAGGGGGCGGCGCCCATAGGGGCGCCCGCCCGCGGAGGCGCCCAACTGCAGGGGCAACGCCGCCAGCGGGCGTGCCGCCTGCAAGCGAGGGCAACGACCCTTCCCTCCACCGCACAACCCGTCGCCGGCAGGATGGCGACGGTGGCAGCAGCGATAGCAGTAGGAGAGGGAGAGGGGCTTAGGGTTTTGGGCAAAAAGATAGTTTTGCCCCTATGAATTTGAGAAATTTCAGTTTTTATCTTTTGTCTAAATTATGAAAATACCCTTAGGAATTAAGAAATTCTCTATATGTCCCTGATTTCATAAAATACTAATTAATTAAAAAGTTTAGTTGATTATTATTTTTATTATTATTTAGTAATCCTACATGATGATGATTATTTTTACATGTGATGTATGATGTGTAGACGGATGATCATGGACCGTGTGATGTGTGTACTTGTGATTATTATTATTGGGATCTACGAGCCTCCATTATATTTCTCATTTATTGTAGGGCCTATGTGTCTATGATTAAGTTGTAATCATATGAGGAGGCGTAGTGGGAACGTGGATGCGATAGCGGGACCCACGAGAGGGATGATCGCGATGCATGAAGATGCATTAAGATGTCGACAGAACCGACGAGGACTAGATGGACGATCACAGGGCATGGAGATGCATCGTTGCACACATAGATATTGATGTGAGTGATTAAGACTACTGGCTCGGGCCTAATCACATTAGGTTGTGGTCCATGATCATCTGGTGTGATTACTTATACACATACTAGATATGTATATATATTTGCATGCGATGTAGATATATATTAAATATGTATATATGTGACATATCATATTAGGAGACCAAATCATAGAAACATCTCTCTCGATAATATTAAGTCGGTAAACGTGAGGCAATTAGATTAACCCACGTGGCCTTCCATCGTTATAAGTAGGAACCGATTCCCGGTGTAGGTTGAGTTGGTCGAGTCCCTCGAGACTCACCTATATCACGATTCGCTATCTTGCTTACGACATAGAGATGTCGCCGGTGACTTGAGGACATGGTATGCTTGGTCGAGTCCCTCGAGGGTATATCATCAAATCAGACTCATCTTGTAACGAAGGTGTTGACTTAACCGAGCATCATGGTTGGTCGAGTCCCTCGAGACCATGGTGATTCGGAGGCCGAACAGGATGGGAATCATAAGGAGTTGTGATCGGCAAGAGTTGCCTACCTTTTAGGCTTAGTGTGATTGGTCGAGTCCCTCGAGGTTACACTAAGACGCTGATTGGATCCTGATCCCCACTAGAAGTCTACCGAAGACTTCCGTTTCACGTGCTGAGGGTGTCGCGTGACTCGTTAGTAAAATAGTGGGAGCATATTAAGATAGAAGTCCATATCTTGATAGTTTACTTCTTGCAAAATCTGTATGTTATTCATTTCTACTACATCTTTATTTTCAGAAAATGTCGCTTTCAAATCCCTTACGTGGCATACTTGATGTCAACCGCCTCGCTAGTCTAAATTATACGGATTGGCTCCGTAACTTGAGAATTATTCTCACAACGGAGAAAATCGTGTACATCCTTGATACAGTGAGGATGAGATCGCTCGCTACGTAAAGTACATTGATGACTCCACTCTTGCTCAGTACTATATGTCGGGCTCTATGACTCCTGAGTTACAGAGACAACATGAAAAGATGGATACTAGATCCATTTTCCTACATGTCCGTAAATTGTTTGAGGAACAAGGAATGGCTCAACGATATAAGATATCCAAGAGCCTCTTCCGCGCTAGGATGACTAAGGGGACATCGGTTCATAACCATGTCCTAAAGATGATTGAGTGGATAGAGAAACTCACAGGTCTAGGAATGGTCCTAGAGGATAACTTATGTGTGGACATTGTGCTTCAGTCCCTACCAGATTTCTTTTCACTGTTCATAATGAATTTTAATATGAACAAGCTTGAGGTGACTCTTCCAAAGCTCCTCAATATGTTGAGGGAGGCAGAGAGTACTATTAAGAAAGAGAAGCTAGTTCTCTACATTGGTGAGACCAAAAAGAAAAGGAAAGCAGAAAGGTCCCTTAAGAAGGGAAAGGGCAAGGGCAGACCAGGTAAAGCAAATGTTGCTAAGAAAGACCCAACAAAGGACAAAGGCCAGTGCTTCCATTGTGGCAAAGATTGACACTAGAAGAGGAACTGTAAAGAGTACCTTGCAGAAAGGGTGAAACAAAAGCTTGATAAAGCTTCAAGTACATTCATGATCAGTCTCCATTTGTCAGACTCTTATGATAACACATGGGTATTAGATACCGGTAGTGATTATCATATATGCAATTCGTTATAGGTTCTGGCAAGGCCTAGGAGACTAGAGAGAGGCGAGATGGACCTCAAGATGGGTAATGGAGCAAAAGTTGCTATAGTAGTTGTTGGCGAGGTCGCCCTATATCTGCCTAGTGGAGCTTTTATTGCATTAGATGCATGTTATTTTGTTCCTTCTATTATCAAAAACATTATCTCAATTTCATGTTTGATAGTTAGTGGATATAAATTAGTTTTTTATAACAATGGTTGTTCGATATTATTAAATGATAAGATCATCACGAAAGGAACATTGCATAATGGTTTATTTATGTTAGACACTGCTCCACATATCATGAATGTAAATGTGTCCAAGAGGAAACGAGATGAGATGAACAGTGCATACCTGTGGCATTATAGGCTAGGTCATATCCATGAAAGAAGGATTCAAAAGTTGCTAAATGATGGATATCTAGATCCATTCGACTATGTGTTATATGCAACTTGCGAGCCTTGCTTTAATGGAAAACTAACCAACTCTCCATTTAGTGGAACTAGAGAGAGAGCCACTGAGCTGTTGGAACTCATACATAGTGATGTATGTGGACCCATGTCAACTCATACCATTGGTGGTTACTCTTACTTCATTACCTTTATTGATGATTTCTCAAGGTATGGATATGTGTACTTAATGAAGTACAAGTCCGAGGCCTTTGAGAAATTCAGAGAGTATAAGAATGAGGTGGAGAACCAGACTAGAAAGAGTATCAAGACTTTTCGATCAGATCGAGGAGGTGAGTACTTAAATACAGAGTTTACTCGGTTCCTCAAGGACCATGGGATATTATCCCAATGGACACCTCCTTATACACATCAGCTCAATGGTGTCTCTGAAAGGAGAAATCGTACGCTATTAGACATGGTACGGTCCATGATGAGTTTCGCTGACCTACCCATCTCATTCTGAGGATATGCCCTAGAAACCGCAGCTTACCTTCTGAACAGAGTTCCAACTAAGTCGGCAGTGTCTACACCATATGAGATATGGAAAGGGAAGAAGCCTAATCTTAAGGTTGTTAAGATTTGGGGCTGACCTGCCCACGTTAAAAGAAACAACCCCGATAAGTTAAAATCAAGGACAGAGCGATGCAAATTTGTGGGATACCCCAAGGAAACTTGTGGGTATTATTTCTATCATCTCAAAGACCAAAAGGTCTTTATAGCTAAGAGAGTAGTGTTCCTTTAGAAGGAACATATTCTTGGTGGAGATAGTAGTAGAATGATAGATTTGAGCGAGGTTGGAGTACCAAGCTCAAGCACCACTCTACAGCCCAAGTCTGTTCAAGTACCTAATACACAAGTTTCAACTTTACGTAGGTCTGATAGAGTATCCCTTCCTCCTGAGAGATATGTGAGACATATTAGAGGAGAAGATGTTGAGGATATTGATCCTCAGACCTACGAGGAGGCTATTATGAGTATAGACTCCGGGAAGTGGTAAGAAGCCATGAATTCTGAGATGGATTCTATGTACTCCAACAAGGTTTGGAACCTAGTTGATGCGCCCGAAGGTATTGTACCCATTGGTTGCAAGTGGATCTTTAAGAAAAAGATCGGAGTAGATGGAAAGGTAGAGACCTATAAAGCAAGGCTAGTGGCTAAGGGGTATCGTCAAAGGCAAGGTGTTGACTACGACGAAACCTTCTCACTCGTAGCAATGCTGAAATCTATCAAAATTCTATTGGCTATTGCAGCACACTATGATTATGAGATGTGATGGATGGATGTGAAAACCGTATTCCTTAATGGGAACCTCGAGGAGGAGGTGTATATGATGCAACATGAGGGATTCATGTCCAAGAACTACCCAGATAAACTGTGTAGGTTGCTTAGATCCATTTATGAACTAAAGCAAGCTTCCCAAAGTTGAAACATAAGATTTGATGAGGCAATTAGATCTTATGATTTCATTAAGAACGAAGATGAGTCTTGTGTATACAGGAAGGTAAGTGGGAGCACTATCATCTTTTTGGTATTATATGTGGATGACATCCTAATCATTGGGAATGACGTAGGAATGCTATCCATAATAAAGGCTTGGTTATCTAGACACTTCTCCATGAAGGACTTAGGGGAAGCATCCTATATCTTAGGGATTAGAATCTATAGAGATAGATCCAAGAGGATGCTTGGCTTGTCCTAGTCCAGGTACATAGAAATCATTGTCAAAAGGTTTGGCATGAAAAATTCTAAGAGAGGTCTCATACCGATGAGACATGGGATATCGCTTTCTACGAGTATGTCCCCAAAGACTCCAGAAGAAAGGGCGAACATGGATATGATACCTTATGCCTTAATAATAGGGTCTATCATGTATGTCATGCTATGTACTAGGCATGATATAGCACATGCTCTGAGTGTCATGAGTAGGTATTAGGTGGATATAGGCTTGGCGCACTAGAAAGCAGTAAAGTGTATCCTTAAGTACTTGAGAAGGACTAAGGATCTTTTACTAGTATATGAAGGTAATAGCCTTAAGGTTGAAGGCTACATGGACTCAAGTTTTCAATCTGATGTCGATGATAGCAAGTCGAATTCAGGGTATGTGTACACCTTGAATAGAGGAGCAATGTGCTGGAAGAGTTCCAAGCAAGATACTACTACTGACTCGACTAGAAAGGTGGAGTACATTACTGTATTAGATGCAACAAATGAGGGAGTCTAGTTGAAGAAGTTCATCACAGATTCGGGAGTCGTGCTGGGTAGCGAGGAGCCAATCTCCTTATATTGCGACAACAACGGGGCGATTACTCAAGCGAAGGAACCTAGGTCTCATTAGAAATCTAAGCATGTTCTGAGGAGGTTCCACCTTATCAGAGAGATCGTAACCCGAGGAGATGTAGCAATGGAAAGAGTTGCATCCGAAAATAACATTACAAATCCACTAACAAAGCCGTTGTCTCAGATTGTCTTTTAGCGTCATAGGGGTCTGATGGGGATCAGACACATAGGTGATTGGCATTAGGTCAAGTGGGAGATTGCTAGTCATAGGTGCCCAGCAAGCCAATCACGTGAGTGATGGCACATGTGACTTGATACAGAATCTTTTTGCTTATTATATTTTGGCATATATCACTTTATAACTATTGCATATATGCACATATATTTTGTGATGTCCTTGGATTTGTGCAATGGGAATCGGATCGTGATGAGATCACGAAAATGAGATCGATTCACCTTTAAACACATAACCTAAATAATCCCGGTCATATGTTACTCGAGAGGGACATCGTGATAACCGGAAAGACTGGTGTGTTGTATACCTATCCATATGATGGATGTAGCTGGTCTCATAGCTGCTCGTGTAGGGACACTAGGGATATAGTATAGGTGCTCATTGGAGAATGAGTTCACTAATTGATTTGCTTACGGAATGTTGGATGGTTGATGATGTCTTATTGTCAGATAGCGATTTCGTAGTCCTAGTGGTATATCTGGTCCTTAGACTTAGACACCAAGGATGTCCTGTATGAGTGCTTCACTCGTTGATACCAGACTTATAGGTTTGACTATCCCAAATCTAGTACAACTAGTCATTGAGAGTGGTAGTCGACCTTGCAAGGGCCATTGAGTGTCGATAGAGGATCATCCACTCTCGACATCATGAGAGGAATATCCCATGTGTTTTTGCTCAGACAAATCCCTAGCTAGGGTCATTTGGGTTGAGAGAGAAAGAGTTCTCCGGGAGAATCCAATTAGAGCGAGACTCGAGTAGAAATCGTATGGGTCTGACAGCACCATGCTCGATATACGGTCTCTGGGATATTAGATGGATGAGGGACTATAGGTACACGGTAACTGAGGACAGACAGGTCCAAAGGATTGATTCCCCTGTATCGTCTAGGGACTATGGCGTAGTGGTCTAGTACATCCGCAATCGATGAGTCGAGTGAATTATTATAGAGATAATAATTCACTAAGTTAGAAGGAGTTCTGATAGGTATGACTCACGGCCAGCTCGATATTGAGCCTAGAGGGTCACACACATATGGTAGGCATTGCGATGAGTAGAGGTTCAGATATAAGATATCCGACGGAGCCCTTGTCTTATTGGATATCCAATAAGCCCCTGAATTATTGGATCCCATGGACGAGATCCAATAAGAGCCCATGAGAGATTATTGGATAGAGATCCACTAATCTAAAAGGCTTGGGTTATTGGATGCAGATCCAATACCCACTAGGGGAGGATCCATTAGGGTTTGACAGGGGACCTCTATAAATAGGAGGGATTCAGAGCCTCATAGGCGAGAGCTTTTGCTTGCCTCTCCTATTCTCTTTTTCCTCAGAGCAGGCTTGGAGTTTTGAGGAGCGTCGTCGTAGCCCTACTATGTGGATCACCGCTAGAGAGGAGGACGCTTGACCTCCTTCACCCTCTCCTAAAGATCTGTAAGGAAACAGGGATATATGATCTCCCTAGGTAACACAATCTACTATATACGTAGTTTTTTCAGTTTTGCGGATTTTGCGCCTCAATCTTCGCATGACGACGAACATCTATTTGGGAATCGGAAATTTTGTTTTATTGTTCTTCCACTGCGCATATGATGTCACCCCAAGATTTCCCAACACCCCTACCCGACATAAGAACAGAAAGATACTTGTCACCGGCAAGCAACGGTACTAGACTTCGGGCAATCGGTGGTATTGGTATAGTCTCTCTCCAGCTCTAATGAAACAAGTACTGGATGTAGAGAATCAGTAGTATACGCTTGGCTGTTTCTGTATTCTTTGTTTTTGTATTCCTTGTTTACTCAGATGTTGTGCTAAAGTCTGGAACTGGCCTAGTCGCTACTATCTCCCCATTCTATTACTAGCCCTTAGAATAAAGAAAGAGACAAGTGCTTCTCTGGCTTAAACTAAGAATAAAGAATTGCGCACAATCCGTCAAAGAAATAAACTAGTACTACCAGAGTTTAGGTAGGCACGGGAAGCATCATATTGAGCTTAAAAGTATAGGTCGGCTAGGGAAGTAATGGAAGATTGCCAGCCCAGAATCAATACTAGTGGTATAGCAGTCAAGAGCCCTAATAGTATTTGTAGCCAGAGTTGGATGAGATGAGAGTCGTTTCTGTAGTAACTTAAGTGCTAATGTGAATTCCGCAAGCCATTGATTACTTCTTTGTCAGTTAACAATTCCATTCTTCTTTGTTTTCTTTGGAATACGAGTAGAAACAACCTACCTATGCTCTTTGGAGAACCTACCTATCCTTCAGTCATTGAGTCTTCTCTCGGAGACAACAAAGGTCAAAAGCAAGTAAGGGTATCATGGCCGCTCATTAACGCTAAACTCGCTAGTACGCAAAGCCACTAGGGAGTTAGCAGGAGTTATGCTAGTTCCAGTTTTCAAGAGATAGAATTAGGAGTGAGAGGCGAGTTGAATCCCAACAAGAAAAGTCATAGAATGGAAGTACTAGTTGTCTTACTTGATAGTATAATTATTACTTAAAGGAAAGAGCACTCACTAGGGTAGGGGGAAACTCAAAGATCAGAATTCAACTCATATTACCAATGCTCCGATATCCGTGAAGCAAGCTTGAGTGGAAGTAGGCTAATAGTCAAGTCAGAATGAAATCAGTAAGTAACAGAATGAAACTAGTCATTAAAGGAACGAAACTTGAATTAAAGAATGAAACTAGTTGTCGATTCGGCGGGATTAGAATTAGATACAAGGGAGTGGTCTGAAACTCCGGGGTAGTCCTACTACCCGGTCTTATACTCTACTCTGGATACTCCTAATAAGGGAAAGGGAGTGGTCTGAAACTCTGATAAGAATAAGAATAAGGGATACAAAAGAGCAGAGCAAGAGGGTCAAGATGACTTAGTTCATCGGGCTACAAATGCATCACAAGGACTATAGCAGCAGCGAGATAATAAGATTCCCTTCCATGACCCTTAACCGCTCCATGAACAGAACCATTTGCTGCTGACTTTCCTGATCGATCCTTATTCAGATCCCGTATATGATCTCCTAGACTATAAAGACAGGAATATGGATTATATGCTAGATCAGGTAAAGTTGTTGAATGAAGGGAAGGTATGGTTTGACTCGGTTCTATACTTTGTGCTCGAAGTGCAAGATAAGAGATATATTCCAAGTGAGAACTTCAAGTAGAGGTAGAGGAAGCGAGCAAGGGGAGAAGAATCAAGGGAAGCAGTTTACTTACTTATATCTATACCAGGACCGGTTGCTCAAAAATCCATTAATGTTTTCCTCGGTGCAAGGCAAGAAGCTAGTCCAATCTTTTTGACTGCAAGCGCAAAGTCCGCTACAAGTAGTAAGTCTCCAACAAGAGAGGAAGCTTGATAAAGATCTTCAGCTGCAAGATATTGGGAAGTCACTGAAAGTAGAGTTTCTTTGCTTTGGGTTGGGTGCTAAAGTGGTATAGGTGTCGGTGCTTGTGTATAGGCTTGGAAAGTCAAGTAAAGTTCGAGTAGTACAATTACCCTTATCCATTTCCTCCCGGCGCGCTTCTGCTTGTTTGTAGTTTCTATTTTTCTCCTATTGGACCTCGTATTTTTCTCGCCCGTTGTATCAGATGGTCCAATTGATTTATGCTGACTTCAACACGAGCGTAAGTACTGTTACAGCTGTATTCCGCTCTACCAGTAACTCGCCCAGTGTAGGTCGAATACCCTATCTTCTATTCCAATCGTTTCATTACTTTGCTCTACAAGCATTTTAATCATTCGTTTTTTCGTGTTTAACCGCTGTGCAACTAATCTTATTACTAATTCCCAGCCAACTAAGATTAAGACCATCTCATGCTTCCAAAGCTTTACCTCTCCTATCGTTTCGTCTTGTACCATCTCGTGTAGTTGTTCTCACTTCACAAATAATCAATTCTTTAAGATGATCATGCAGTTTCAACTGTCCCTCTCTACGAGGAAGCACCTCTTGAACGAATAGTGGAATACCCGTCTGCTGTTTTACCTAACATACTTCTATTTTCTATAATTTACTATTCTACGATAATACTCTTATATAATATGAGTTTCTTCTCTGATAATATTCTATTTCTTTCTGACATTTGCATCCCGTGTTATTTGTATGAGTCATCTCATTGGTCTCCCATCAGCTGATACAGACAACTTAAACATCATTTTTTATTGATTGAATGATGCATAAGGATATTGAGAAACATCCGTACTAGCGAATAAGACCTCACGCCCAACATTAGGAGTGCCTTGGGGGACTGGGGCTTGAACTTACGAGGAGTGGGACAAGTCCGTCGCCAAGTGAAGTGAGAACCTAAGATTCTGAATCGACTCATGAAGCCCTAAAAATGCTATAACAACATAGAAAGACTTATGTGTGGAAAACGCTCTTAGATACTTGATCGTTCGGCGGTTAGGAATTTAGTACCCCTTAAGCTTTAAGGTCATGAAAAAGACAAGTGAACGAAGGTCACGAAAAAGCCAAGCGAACGAGGGTAACGATAAAGACAAGCGAACGGGTGGGTTAGGCTTTGACAACGGTTTATGTTATTAAGACGAAATGCAATTGAAGAGACTTTACGACCCAACTGAGGGATTATAGATTCTATCGCAGACAATGACACAAGAACCTGAAAGAAACTTGTCTATAATACTAGAAGAACGCAGCTGTCAACTCGACTTAACTGATTCACTTCTTTCTCTCTCATCGCCAACAACTAGAACTACACTATCATTTGAAGACCAGAACTCTACAACTTTGTGCGTGTTAGCGCCAACACCAAGATCCACTAGTTTTCTTGGCTACCTACCCTTACTTGCGCCTGTACACGATTCCGCCCTTCAAAGAAAGCCATCTGAACTGATTGATGCGCATCCTCATATCAATATGGAATGGAGGAGCCCTTAGAGCCAACATGTTCGGTCAACTGCCTTTATTCCTTCAATGAACAACCAGGGAAAGACTTACTCTACATCTACCGGCGAACCTCTTCTCTTAGCGTCATGTAGTTTGTTATTGTAATCCTATCATTTCTAAATAATAAAGAAGGAGGCGCTAATGGCTCTTCTGTGTTGTTTGAGGGAAGGGCTTGCTTATCAATAGAGTTCTTTCGGCTGGCTTCATCAATTGGTTCTGAACTTAATTAAAGAAGTGAGTAAGCAGTACAAGCAGTAAGCAATTAGGTGAATTTATGGAATCATAGGCAAAAAGCAACAACGGCGAACTCACTAACACAAGGGCTGGGCGATGAGAAACTCCTGTCACAAATGCAAATACTGAGCTTCTATCTCGCTCACTTTATACTTACCTACCCTTGGGTATTCGAAAAGATCTGATATAGTAGACTTCACTCGTACTCCAAGATATGATACTGATTCACTAACCGTTGAACCCAACACCACAAAGTGGGCATTCTCTTCTGAATAAGCAACATTCTTTTGTTTCGCAAGTCCCGTTTTTAACGTTAATGAGCGGGCCACTGACTTGGATCCAGCTTATGTTCTGCTTTCAATCTATTCTTTGATGGGGATAAAAAGAGGAATAACCTTTGTATAGGAACAAATACTAGAAGACCAAAATACGTAGCGGAATAAAATGGAAACACAATCAAACAGAACACCAAGATATACGTGGAAAACCCCTTCAATGTGAAGGGTCAAAACCACGGGGCAAACTAGAGATAATCCACTATGAGAATAATGAATATACAAATCTCAATCTCTTGCCCAAAACCCAAGCAACAACCACAAGAGAATAACTGGGATACAAGGATCACGTCACTGCCCACAATATCTAAAACCTCCCCAAGTAATCACAGCAAGAGTCTACTGTAGATTTGATCTAACCTGAGATGAGAACACTGCTAGATGATTGTGAATAGTCTCTCTGCGTTGTCCTTGTCTTCTTCCCTTTCTTTCTCTTCCTTTTCTGCCTTGATCTCCTTCTTCTCTTTGGAATCCCGTGGCCTCAAGATCTGCCTCGTTGCTGCCTTTTTATAGCTTTAATCTGCCTCTAAAACGCAGCCACCACACCCCCCTAATCTTAATTAGGGTTAGGTTAAGAGGGGGTGTGAGCTGTGGGCTGATAAAGCCCACATGGGCTGAATATGGGCCATCAGCCCAACAACCTCCCCCTTCAGCCCATAAGGGAGGCTGTCCCATGACTCCTCAATGTGAAGCCATACCGACCAGCTGTCGGCATATCTCCTGTCTTTCTTTTGGTAAGGTCTTCGTCAACATGTCTGCTCCGTTGTCATCTGTATGAATTTTCTGAAGCTGCAACTGCTTCTCTTCAAATACATTTCGAATCCAGTGGTATCTGACATCTATATGCTTTGACTTGGAATGAAACATTGGGTTCTTACACAAATGGATGACACTCTGGCTGTCACAATGCACCACATAATTTTCCTGTTTCAGCCCCAATTCTTGTAAGAATTCTTTCATCCATAACATTTCTTTGCATACCTCTGTAGCAGCAATATATTCTGCTTTTGTGGTGGAGAGAGCAATACACCTTTGTAACCTGGATTGCCATGACACAGCTCCCCCTGCAAAAGTAAGTACATAACCTGAAGTAGACTTCCTCGTATCTATATCTCTGGCCATATCTGCATCTGTGTAACCTGTCAACACAGGTGGTCCACCTCCAAAGCTTAAACAAACCTTAGAGCTCCCTCTGAGATATCTAAAAATCCACTTCATCGCTGCCCAGTGCTCTTTGCCTGGATTTGCAAGAAATCTGCTAGTAACACCCACTGCATATGCGATGTCTGGCCTCGTACATACCATTGCATACATTAAACTTCCAACTGCTGAAGCATAAGGAACCTTTTGCATTTTCTCCTTCTCCTCATCACTTGACGGACTCTGTTCTGAGCACAACTTGAAGTGACCTGCAAGAGGAGAACCAACTGGCTTAGCATTGCTCATACTGAATCTTTCCAATACCTTCTCGATGTATTTCTCCTGTGACAACCAAATCTTCTTGTTTTTCCTGTCACGAGAAATCTGCATGCCTAGTATTTGCTTTGCTAGCCCCATGTCCTTCATTGCAAAAGACTCACTCATTTCCTTCTTCAACCTGTCAATTTTAGACATATCTTTCCCAAGAATAAGCATGTCATCAACATAAAGTAAGAGAATAATAAAATCCTCACCAAACCATTTGATGTACACACAATGATCTAAAGCCGTTCTTTGGTATCCATTTTCTGTCATAAATGAATCAAACTTTCTGTACCACTATCTTGGAGCTTGCTTTAGCCCATACAAGCTCTTCTTCAACTTGCAGACAAAATTATCTTTACCTTTGACTTTGAAGCCTTCTGGTTGCTCCATATAAATTTCCTCCTCCAAATCACCATGAAGGAAAGCTGTCTTCACATCTAACTGCTCAACCTCCAAGTCCTGGCTAGCAGCAATACCAAGAGCAACACGAATAGAAGACATTTTAACAACAGGAGAAAATATCTCTTCAAAGTCAATACCTTTCTTTTGACCAAAGCCTTTCACAACCAATCTAGCTTTGTACTTTGGTTGAGAACAATATTCTTGAGTCTTCAACCTAAAAACCCACTTGTTCTTCAAGGCCTTTATTCCATTTGGTAGCAGCACCAAATCATAAGTGTGGTTCTTCTGAAGAGCATCCATCTCTTCCTGCATAGCAGCTAACCACTTCTCTTTCTGCTCACTCTCAACTGCTTCCTGGTAACTCTCTGGTTCACCTGCATCAGTAAGCATCACATACTCATCTGTAGAGTATCTTCTGGAAGGTTGACGTTGTCTAGAAGATCTTCTCAACTGAGGTTCTGCGGGAACTTGCTCTCCTACTTCTTCTTGCTCAACATGTCCTACAGGTAGATCAATATCAGGTTCTACACCATCTTCCTGCATATCTCCCCCATCACCCTGATATACTGGAGGAGTAACTGGGTCACAATCTGCTAATCCTTCTGCAGAAGTCTTGGCTGGTGCCTTCTTCTTCAAATCCTCAAAGGTTTGATCCTCAAAGAAGATCACATCTCTGCTCCTGAACACCTTCTGCTTTTCTGGATCCCAAAGCCTGTAACCAAACTGATCATGTGAGTAACCAAGAAAAATACATTCTTTAGACTTACCATCCAGCTTGGACCTCTCATTATCTGGAACATGTGCAAATGCACGACAACCAAACACTTTCAAATGCCTGTAGGAAACATCTTTCCCTGACCATACATGCTCTGCAACATCACCATCTAGGGCTGTACATGGTGATAAGTTGATCACATCAACTGCAGTCCTCAAAGCCTCATCCCAAAACCTTTTGGGTAGCTTGGCCTGTGAAAGCATACATCTGATCTTTTCCATGATGGTGCGGTTCATCCTCTCTGCAATTGCATTATGCTGAGGTGTACCAGGAACTGTCATCTCATGTTGGATTCCATGTGACCTGCAATAGTCATTAAACAATCCTATATACTCACCACCATTATCTGATCTTATGCATTTCAATTTCCTTTCTGTCTCCCTTTCAACCCTGGCATGAAACTCTTTAAAGGCATTAATAACCTGATCTTTGGTCTTCAAAGCATAGGCCCAAACTTTCCTAGAAAAATCATCTATAAAAGTGACAAAATAAAGTGCACCACTTATACCAAGAACATCAACAGATCCACCAGGAGTTTTTGTCCTCAAAGGACCACATACATCTGTATAAACACGGTCTAAGGCATGCATTTTTCTAGACAAAGCAGCACTAGCAAATGAAACTCTATGTTGTTTACCAGCTAAACAATCAATACAAGGGTTCAGATGTATACCTCTGAGATCTGGTAATACCTTTCTCTTGGAAAGAGTTTGCAGCCCCTTCTCGCTCATGTGTCCCAATCGCCTATGCCACAACTCCATACTGAAGTCTTTCTCTGTAGCATTTAACTGCTCACCATAAGCTTTAGCCTGCAACCTGTACAAAGTATGACATTTCTTTCCATTAGCTATAACAAGAGAACCCTTACTGAGTTTCCATTGCCCTCTGTGAAATCTGCTTTCATAGTCTTCATCATCTAGTCTTCCAACTGAAATTAAATTCAGCCTCAAGTCAACCACATGTCTCACATCCTTAAGTACCAACTTGCAGCCAAGGTTGGTCTTTAAATGGATATCACCCATGCCAATGATGTCTGCTGTGCCATAGTTGTCCATCTTGACAACACCAAAGTTTCCAGACCTGTATGTAGCAAAAAACTCCCTCCGTGGTGTAGCATGATAAGAAGCACCTGTGTCAATCACCCACTCAAGATCCTGACACACACAAGAAAAAATATCATCAGAAGGAGACAAAATCAAATAATCACCACCCTGGACTGTAGCTGTAGTATTATCCTTTGACTCTGTAGACTCCACTTCTTTTCCCTTTTTCTTGTTCTTCTTAGGTTGCTTACATTGGTTCTTGTAATGTCCTTTCTCACCACAGTTATAGCAAACAATATCTTTTCTTGATCTTGACTTGCTCCTACCCATACGTGAACTGCTTCTGAACTTTGACCTTCCTCTGTTCTCTAAGATAAGTGACTGTGAATCATTCTGAGATGTTGCTGAACTCTTTCTTCTCAACTCCTCATTCAACAAACTGCTTGTTACTTGACTCATAGTGACAATACCATCTAGCGCAGAATTACTGAGGGAAACCACCAGTGTCTCCCAACTTTCTGATAATGAACTGAGAAGTAACAATGCCTGCAACTCATCATCAAGAGACATTTTCATAGAGGATAACTGGTTAATAATACTCTGCATTTCATTCAAATGCTCAGCAATAGAAGCACCCTCTCTATATTTTAGGTTCACAAGTTTTCTGATCAAAAAAGCTTTGTTGCCAGCTGTTTTTCTCTCATAGAGACTTTCCAATTTTTTCCAAAGAGAATATGCAGAAATTTCAGTAGAAACATGGTGAAAGACACTATCATCAAGCCACTGTCTAATAAACCCAATTGTTTTTCGATCTAACCTCTTCCACTCATCATCTATCATAGTTGTAGGTTTTGCACTATCCCCTTGCAAAGGTCCATACAAATCTTTGCAATACAAGAGATCTTCCATTCTTGGTTTCCATATCATCCAATTATTTCCATTCAAACTAATCATGCGAGAAATATTACTGGCCTCCATGTTCAAATACAAAAATTAAATCACCAAAACCCCGCTCTGATACCAGTTGATGGGGATAAAAAGAGGAATAACCTTTGTATAGGAACAAATACTAGAAGACCAAAATACGCAGCGGAATAAAATGGAAACACAATCAAACAGAACACCAAGATATACGTGGAAAACCCCTTCAATGTGAAGGGTCAAAACCACGGGGCAAACTAGAGATAATCCACTATGAGAATAATGAATATACAAATCTCAATCTCTTGCCCAAAACCCAAGCAACAACCACAAGAGAATAACTGGGATACAAGGATCACGTCACTGCCCACAATATCTAAAACCTCCCCAAGTAATCACAGCAAGAGTCTACTGTAGATTTGATCTAACCTGAGATGAGAACACTGCTAGATGATTGTGAACAGTCTCTCTGCGTTGTCCTTGTCTTCTTCCCTTTCTTTCTCTTCCTTTTCTGCCTTGATCTCCTTCTTCTCTTTGGAATCCCGTGGCCTCAAGATCTGCCTCGTTGCTGCCTTTTTATAGCTTTAATCTGCCTCTAAAACGCAGCCACCACACCCCCCTAATCTTAATTAGGGTTAGGTTAAGAGGGGGTGTGAGCTGTGGGCTGATAAAGCCCACATGGGCTGAATATGGGTCATCAGCCAAACATTCTTTACCAGATTATATATGATACTTTCCTCTTATTGACCCGTGCAGACTTTCTTTCTCGTGGACCAACTAAGGGAATGCCTAAAGTCGAAGATAGTGCACACCACTTATGGAAATTGAGTAGACCACTTATAATAGAATAATATAGTAACTAAACACCACCCATTAGAATATAGTCACTAAACACCACCTATTATTTAAGATTATGCGCTAAAGGAAGCGAAGCTTTTTAATGTCCCAGTTGAATCGACGAGATAAGATGTAAAAGAAGCAAGGGAACCATCAAGCTAAGTTAGAAAGGTAAGGTTAACTGCAAGTGGAAAAGTAAGGTTAAGGGGCATCCAAAAGTAGGAGTACGGTGCTGTAGCTCCTTCTAGTGGAGTAGGGTTCGCTTTAATAAGTTCCGTCTAGGAAAGTTGCTTCAACCAAGCGAAAGGCATTCTTTAGTCAAGATTTCATTATCAAATTCCTATCTACGCACTATATTTCATTGGGTAGAAGTTCTTAAACCAAGTTGGTCCCTTGTCAGGAAGCAAGGGAGCACGACAGAAGTTCTTAAACCAAGTTGGCGATTCATAAAGTTAAGTTCGAGTTAAGTAGACCAGAGATAAAGAATAAGAGGTGTGCGTTGTCCTTGTTTGTATAGAATACTTGTCGTGATAAGAGAATCATCTATATTTTAGTAATAAGAGATCCATCTTGTAGTAATAAGAGAATCATCTATATTCTGAAATTCCAATTCAACCATCAAGCGCAGGTCAACAAACAACGGATCAAGCAACGCATGCGGGAAGGAAAATCAACTCAAACTCAAGAAGATGTTGGATCATCAGCGGATTAAGGATTAGATCAGGGATCAGAAGCTGCGGTTCAATAGCAAGAAGCAAGGAAGTAGCAAGAGACACAGGACTTATGCATAACTCTCTCTTTCTTATTTTATTATAGAGTAAGAGTAGGCTTGCGTATGAAATGAATAATAATAAACAATCAATAAATAATAAACAAGAAAATAGGCAGCATTAAATGTAAACAAGTAAGGGAGCATTCTTAAGGGTGTTGGTTACAAAGGAGCCAGCAGTAATAGGTGGAGCGTAGCCAGCAGTAATTGGTGGAGCGTAGCCAGCAGTAATTGGTGAAGTTACGCCTTTCTCTTCATTTTATATGGATTCAATAAATGTTTGACCAAAGACTCAACTGTATTTACTACGAGGTTAATTAGAAGCAGTTAAGGTAAATGCTTGACTTTAATAAGGGAAGGCGGTACCCCATAGAAAAATGACATTCAAGACAGAGAGTTACGTAAAAGTACCCTACTTGAATTTGAATAAAGGACAGAGGCAGCTAGGAAGTACGATGTTGACTACTATACTTTAGCACCCAAAACTATAAGCCTTATCGGAACGCCCTGCCCTCACTTATTTCATTGACTCCAGCTATCCACATATATCAGAGATGCAAAATGGAGCATTGCTTCCTTCTTCCAAAACTCATATCCATCATAGGCGCACTCCGCAACAACAAGAACTCACTTACGTGCGACGGCTTTTGCTAATGCGCAAGAACGGAACCGAACAACAAGGAAAGCCATTTAATCAAACTATGTACAACGCCTTAAATGAACTACTACCAACGCACACTGGTAATTTCATCATAGTATTCGCTTCACCCTCTGCCTTACCTTTACCAGTAAACAAATGATTCAGTATATTCCCTTTCTTATTGAATTGAGTGTACCTAGCATATGATATAATTTCGAATAAAAGGAGACATTGCTTTCCTTGCTTGTAGAATAAAAGAGAAATATGGGTTAAAGTCGAATTGAGTGCTCCCTTAATAGAAGTACAGTAAACTCACCTCCCCTTGAAAACTCCGATACTAACGCACCCCTTCAATAGAGGATTGACTCATCCCTTAAATAGATGGAAGAAAAGAGTATCAGCTGCCTTACCCTATACAAAAGAGTTAGGAATTATTACAGTTAGCCCCTTGTTTGTTTGTTTGTTTGCTTGCTTGCTAGTTTATAGCGCTATCCACATCTCTGTCTGATGAAAGTAACCTTACAGTTTTGATTCAAAACTCACTTATTACTTGTTGAACGAATTAAGGCACTACACTTTCATAATTTAGCTAGGCACCCCGAATTACTTGTTTCATTGGAATAAGTCGCATATAATGTCAGAGATTTCATAATGTAGCTATCATAGCATAGAAAAGGAGAAACTCTCACTTATGACTTTGTATGATTATTCATTGAGTGTGCACCTTATTATATATGTAATTGATTAACAGAACTTGAAGAATTATGTAATTGATTAACAGAATTATGTAAGATGAAGAATACCTAGCTGAC
The DNA here is from genome assembly GCF_036884655.1 of Musa acuminata AAA Group. Classification (NCBI taxonomy): domain Eukaryota; kingdom Viridiplantae; phylum Streptophyta; class Magnoliopsida; order Zingiberales; family Musaceae; genus Musa; species Musa acuminata. Next base: position 17,437,759 of record NC_088355.1, on the reverse strand, counting down.
ATCGAGGTGCCAAACCCTTCTCAATCTCCGGGTTGGTACAGGTGTTTGAGGCCAAGGGAAGGTTAGACGGTCAAACCCCATTTTCTTTCTAACTAACAAAAGATTCAAAAGAGCGGGCACTCTCACCTTGCAGGGAGGAAATCATTCTCCTACAATAAATCACCTATAACTAACATCAGCTTTTCTTTTACCCCGTGGGGATATAAAGTGGAATAACCTTTGTATATGAACAAATACTAGCAGGTCATGATATACAACAAAATTAAATGAAATCACAATCAAATAGAATACCAAGATATACATGGAAAACCCCTCCAATGTGAAGGGTAAAAATCACGGGGTAAACTAGAGATAATCCATTATGAGAATAATGAATATACAAATCTCAATCTCTTGCCCTAAACCCTAACAACAATCATAAGAGAATAACTAGGATACAAGGATCACGTCACTGTCCACGATATCTAAAACCTCCCAAAGTAATCACAGCAAGAGTCTACTATAGATTTGATCTAACTTGAGATGAGAACATTGCTAGATGATCAAGAATAGTCTCTTCGCGTTGTCCTTATTTTCTTCTCTTTCTTTCTCTTGTTTTTATGCCTTTTTCTTCTCCTCTTTGCTGTTGCGAAGATCACCACGTTGCTACCCTTTTCTGCCCAAAAAATGCAGCCACCTTCTTGTCAAAACACAGCCACCACACCCCCTTATATTGATCTAGGGTTAGGTTAAGAGAGGGTGTGGGCTGTGGGCTGATAAAACCCACATGGGTTGAATATGGGCTGTCAGCCCAACAACCTCCCCCTTTAGCCCATAAAAGAGGTTGTCCCATGACTTCTCAATATGAAGTCATGCCGACTGGTCGGCATATCTCTTGTCTTTCTTTTGGGAAAGTTTTTGTCAACATGTTTGCTCCGTTGTCATTTGTGTAAATTTTCTGAAGCTGCAACTGCTTCTCTTCCTACTCATTTTTAACTGCTTCCTGGTAACTCTCTGGTTCATCTGCATCAGTAAGCATCACATACTCATCTGTAGAGTATCTTCTGGAAGGTTGACATTGTCTAGAAGATCTTCTCAATTAAGGTTCTGTGGGAAGTTGCTCTCCAACTTCTTCTTGCTGCTCAACATGTCCTGCAGGTAGATCAACATCAGGCTCTACACTATCTTACTGCACATCTTCCCCATCACCTTGATATACTGGAGGAGTAATTGGGTCACAATCTGCTAATCCTTCTACAGAAGTATTGGCTGGTGCCTTCTTCTAAACATCTTCAAAAGTTTGATCCTCAAAGAAGACTACGTCTCTGCTTCTAAACATCTTCTACTTTTCTAGATCCTAAAGTCTGTAACCAAAATAATCATATGAGTAGCCAAGAAAAATATATTTATTTAGACTTACTATTTAGCTTGGATCTCTCATTGTCTAGAATATATGCAAATGCATGATAACCAAACACTCTCAAATGCCTATAGGAAACATATTTCCCTAACCATAATGCTCTGCAACATCACCATCTAGGGCTATACATGGTGATAAGTTGATCACATCAACTGTAGTCCTCAAAGCCTCATCCCAAAACTTTTTGGGTAGCTTGGCTTGTGAAAGCATACATCTGATCTTTTCCACGATGATGCAGTTCATCCTCTCTGCAATAGCATTATGCTGAGGTGTACAAGAACTGTCATCTCATGTTAGATCCCATGTGACCTGTAATAATCATTAAATAATCCTGTATACTCACCACTATTATATGATCTTATGTATTTCAATTGTCTTTCTATCTCCCTTTTAACCCTGGCATGAAACTCTTTGAAGACATTAATAACCTGATCTTTGGTCTTCAAAACATAGGTTCAAACTTTTCTAGAAAAATCATCTATAAAAGTGATAAAATAAAGTGCTTTCAAGATAAGAGTGGGGGAGACGTTTTCAAGTGTGCATGTGCCAATTTTGGGTTTGGTAATTAATGCTAATAGCCATTGTTGATTAACCTCTTTCACAGCCTCTTACTCGTATCCAGTTAATAATCATTCTTTTAGATCTTTTAATAAGCTTGGCAGATAAGAGTCATTGGGAATCATATTCTAACCCTAGAAGCGAAAAGCTGTAAAGGCAGTCCTTCAAGTTTAGTTTGATCAGGTCTTTCTTTGTCTTTGGCAAAGTTTATAAAAGAGAGCAAAATCGGAATAGGACATAATTCAAGTTCATCTTGCAAGGGCAATCATAGTTGTTAAAGCTAATCTTGCATGACAATCATTGTTGTTAAAGCTAATCTTGCAAGGACAATCATAGTTGCCTGGGTGGGGGACTAGACTAGAAGCTCGGTTCCGACCATTCCCGGTAAAGAAAAGCCATTGCCGACGAAAACGAAAAGGGTAAAGGGCTTTCTTACCATTTGAAGCTGTTGGAAAAAAACATGTTAAAATGGAATATTCGTTTCCCTATTTGTATATCAAAATTGGTTCTTCATCAAAATACCAACTTGATATCCAAATAAAAATATCAACCAGTATAGTATAAACAATAGAACAAAAAATCAATCACACAGTGAGAGCAAATCTTTTAACGTAAAAAACTCAATATGAAAAAAACCACGAGACCGTAGTCCACCTCAAACTTTCACTATCAATAGTAATGATAACAAGTTTACAATATATCTTCTCTAGAATAACTAGAGGATCATAATAACATCAAGATCATAGATGTTGGCTCAAGAATAGCATATCTTCGTCACGGATCTCCTCATAAGAGAATTCTAGGTCTTATAAAGTGGGTATAGCAGAAAAGTATCTCAGAGATAGTAAAATTAATGTATGTGAAGCTAATCACAGAAGATTAGGTCATGCTAGCATGAAGCTAATCACTCAAATATCATCCAAAGAACTTGTAAGAGGAATTCCTCATATCAAGTTCATCAAAGATAATGTATGTGATGCCTGCCAATTAGGTAAACAAATTAAGAGTAGCTTCAAATCTAAAAATCAAGTAAGCACCTCTGGGCCCTTACAATTGATCCATATGGACTTGTTCGGACCCATCTCCACATCAAGCCTAGGAGGTAGCAAATACGCTTTCGTCATCATAGATGACTATAGCAGATACACATGGACTTACTTTTTAAAACAGAAAAGTGAATGCCTTAGATCTTTTACTAAGTTTTGCAAACTCGTTCAGAATGAGAAAGGTTCTATGATTTCGTCAATTAGAAGTGATCATGGTGGTGAATTTCAAAACCATGATTTCCAAGAATTTTGTGAACTCAATGGATACAACCATAATTTCTCTACTCCTAGAAACCCTCAACAAAATGGAGTTGTAGAAAGAAAAAATCGAAATTTACAAGAAATGGCAAGAACCATGTTGAATGAACATAACCTACCCAAATATTTTTGGGCCGAAGCCGTAAATACTGCATGCTATATCTTAAATAGAGTTCTAGTGAGACCTCTACTAACCAAAACTCCCTATGAGTTATGGAACAATAAAAAACCCAACGTTTCATATTTCAAAGTCTTTGGGTGTAAGTGTTTTATCTTGAATGAAAAAGACAACTTAGGAAAATTTGATGCTAAATCCGATGAAGGAATCTTTCTTGGTTATTCTACAGTTTCTAAAGCCTTTCGTATCTTTAATAAAAGAACTCTAATTATTGAAGAATCCATTCATGTTGTTTTCAATGAGACTTCTGAAATCACGAAAAATGATCTTGACGATGATGTTAATTTTGACTCTTTAAATTTAAACGAGACCCCGTCTCCAACTAGCAACTTGGATGCATCCACTTCTCAGATTTCCTTACCCAAGGATTGGAAGTATGTAGATGCTCATCCTAAGGAGCTAATCTTAGGAGACACATCAAAGGGAGTTCAAACACGATCTTCTCTTAAAATCTTTTGTGCAAATACCGCCTTTCTCTCCCAAATTGAACCCAAATGCGTTGATGAAGCCATGAAAGATGATTCATGGATTATCGCAATGCAAGATGAATTAAATCAATTTGAGAGAAATGAAGTGTGGAAGCTTGTTCCTAGACCAAATGATCATCTAGTTATTGGTACTAAATGGGTCTTCAGAAACAAGCAAAATGAAAATGGTATCGTGGTTAGAAACAAGGCTAGATTAGTGGCCAAAGGTTTCAACCAAGAAGAAGGTATCGATTACGAAGAAACCTTCGCTCCTGTGGCACGATTGGAAGCCATAAGGATGCTCCTTGCCTACGCTAGCAGTAATAATTTTAAGTTGTTTCAAATGGATGTTAAAAGCGCCTTTCTTAATGGCTTTATTTCCGAAGAAGTCTATGTTGAACAACCTCCTGGATTTGAAAATAATAGTCTCCCTAATCATGTGTTTAGATTAACTAAAGCTCTCTATGGTTTAAAACAAGCTCCTAGGGCTTGGTATGAGAGACTTAGTTCTTTTCTTATTGAAAATAATTTCATAAAAGGCAAGGTTGATACTACATTATTCATCAAGAACTTTGAAAACAATTTTCTCATTGTTCAAGTTTATGTTGATGATATTATCTTTGGTTCTACAAATGAATCTCTTTGTGAATCCTTTGCGAAAATTATGAGTCGTGAATTCGAAATGAGTCTAATGGGAGAGTTAACATTCTTCTTAGGCCTACAAATCAAACAACTAAGCAATGGCATCTTTATTAGTCAAACCAAATATGCTGTGAGTTTGCTAAAGAAGTTCAAAATGAATAAATCAAAAGCCATTGACACTCCTATGAGCACCTCCACTAAGTTAGAAGTTGATGAGAATGGAGAAAGCTTCGATCAAAAAACCTATAGGGGTATGATAGGAAGTTTACTTTACCTCACTGCCACCAGACCAGACATCATGTTCAGTGTAGGACTTTGTGCTAGATTTCAATCAGACCCTAAGATATCTCATCTCAAAGCAGTCAAAAGAATACTCAGATATCTTAATGGAACTACCAATCTAGGGTTATGGTACCCAAAATCAGAAAATTTTGAATTAACAGCTTATGCTGATGCGGACTTCGCTGGCTGTAGACTAGACAGAAAAAGCACATCAGGATCATGTCAATTTTTAGGACATGCCCTTGTATCCTGGTCATCTAAGAAACAAAACTCGGTTGCTCTATCAACAACCGAAGCTGAATACATTGCAGCAAGTGCATGCTGTGCACAAGTTGTATGGATGAAAAACACTTTAGAAGATTACAAAGTGAATCTTAAAGATATTCCCATTAAATGTGATAACACGAGTGCAATATGCTTAACTAAAAATCCTATACAACACTCAAGAACAAAACACATTGATATTAGACATCACTTTATACGAGATCATGTCACTAATCATGATGTAACCATAGAGTTTATTGATACCAAACATCAACTAGCTGATATCTTTACAAAACCCCTATGTGAAGAACAATTTGATTACATAAGAAGAGAATTAGGAATGTTGATGTGTCCGAATACTTAAACTAGTTAAAATTATTTTTCGGATGTTATTACTATTACATGCCTTGACATCGCTTGATCAAATAACATGTTGCAAATTATGTGACAAATATTTTTAACCAAATGCATGTAAGAAGTTCATTTTTCGGTTTGTATGCTAAAAATGGGATTTTCCTGTACACTCTTATGAAAACTTTTTGAAAAATGACTTTCCTCATTCAAGCAACAAACAATAAAGAGATATTCAAAGAATTATATGTGTCATGACTTCCTTTATGTGCTTGATAATGCTATCATGCTTTTTGTTGATGACAAAGGGGGAGAAACATATGAATTGATAAACACTATGTCATAGCTGAACTGCCATAATCATGTCTATGTCATAGTTGCAAATACTTGAGTGATGCTATAAACAATGTTATAGTTATGCCATCCTTGCATCACCAAGAGATATGTGAACATGTGCTATAGTTTGCATCATGTCTTGATTTGATATTCTATATTGTGAAGTAAATGCAAACTTGCTAGAAAATCTCAAATGTGTGCATCATGTAAAAAGTCCTTCGTAGCTTTATATGATTACATGATGAATAGTTACAAACACTATCATACAAACTTGATGATGTATGTCATGCCTTGACATCATTCTTGAAGAGATACATCATGATGGGCATCATGATGGGAGCATTGATAAGTTTAACTGATCTAACTTATCAATACGTCACTTGAATTCTTAGGTCTTGAATTCAAGGTTGACTTATCTCAACTATGGCATATAGATAGGGGGAGTTAAGGACAACTCCTTTATCAATTGATTGTCATCATCAAAAAAGGGGAGATTGTTGAATCTCGGATTTTGATGATGAAGTCAATTGTCATTTGTTATCTAATCTATGTGTTTGAGATAAGTGTGCAGGATTAACTACGATGAGAGTAAGACAAGCAGCAGGTGTTGCGCCGGAGTCAAGATCATGATCACGTTGGGAGTTCGAGAGTTCGACGGAAGTTCGGACGGTCGTCGGAGGTTCAGCGAGAACAGATCCGAGAAGTCCAGAAGCTTGCCAAGCGAAGCTCGTCGGAACTCGCCAAGTGGATCGTCGCAAAGTCCAGGAGTATGCCGGATGTCCGCAGAAGGATCACCGAGGGTTTATCGGATGATCGACGGAAGTTCGCCGGAAACTCGCCGGAAGAAGCGATTGACGCATCGGAGCAAAGCTGCAGAAGTTGTCTTAGAGTTAATCGTAGTTAGCACGATGATTAAGCTTGAAAATGGGAGGTGATCCCATTAGCTTAATCTTGGGGCAATTGGGCCCTTGAAAAGATTCAAATTGCGCCGAATGGAGCGAACCATTCGGACCCTGATTGCACCAGGCGGTGCAACCGCCTAGGCCAGGAGGTGCAACCGCCAGGGCTGCGGGACTGGGCGGTGCAACCGCCCCAGCCAGGCGGTGCAACCGCCCAGGCCATGTCTTCCAGCGGGACTGGGCGGTGCAACCGCCCCAGCCAAGAGGTGCAACCGCCCAGGGCTCAGTCTTCGAGCTAGACTGGGCGGTGCAACCTCCTCTGTCAGGAGGTAGCACCGCCAGAGCTCAAGTTTCGAGCTCTGGCAGAGAGGTGCATCAGCTTGAGCTCAGTTTCGAGCTCTGCCAGGTGATGCAACCACCGAGCTCAGTCTTCGAGCTCTGCCAGGCGGTGCAACCACCGAGCTCAGTCTTCGAGCTCTGGCAGAGAGGTGCAATCGCCTGAGCTCAGTCTTCGAGCTCTGCCAGGCGGTGCCACCTCTCCAGTCAAGAGGTGCAACCGCCTGATCCCGGAATTCCGGGATTTGATCGTTTTGAGCTCCAAATTTGAATGGTTGGGGGCTATAAATACCCCACCCATTCAACACTGAAAGTATATAGATCCACACCGAATTCTTGATCTTTTCAGTGATTCTAAGAGCTCAAATTTGTGTAAAGTCCTAAAGTTCTCCTCCTTCTGTTCTTTAAGTCTTGAGTTGTAAAGAGAGGAGAGAAAGGATCTGTAAAGGTTGTCTCCTAAGCCTGTCAAAAGGAGAGAAACTGTAAAAGGGCAGTTAGCCTTCGCCCATTGAAGGAAGGCAGCTAGTTGACGTCGGTGACCTCGTCGGAGGAGGAAGCCAAAAGTGGAGTAGGTCAAGACTGGCCGAACCACTCTAAATCTCTGGTTTGCTTTTACCTTGAGCACTTTTCCATTACTGCAAACCTCCTACATTGCTACTGCCCTCTGCGCCTTTACGAACGAGTTTCTAAGCTCTGATCTTTCAGAATCTGCATTCAAACGTAAATCGTGTTTTCGTACGATCTTCACACTGCAGTTTACGCTTACATTCGGATTCCATTTATAACTGCAAATTGCTTTCTACGTAAAACGCTTTTCAAGGTTCAAAACTGCCTTTAGATGCAAAACTACATTTAGACGTAAAATTACGTTTAGACGTAAAACTGCGTTTAGACGCAAAACTGCGTTTAGACATAAAACTGCGTTTAGACGTAAAACTGTGTTTAGACGTAAAACTGCATTTAGATGCAAAACTGCGTTTAGACGTAAAACTGCGTTTAGACGTAAAACTGCGTTTTGACGTAAAACTGCGTTTGGACGTAAAACTGAGTTTAGACGCAAACTGCGCTTAGACGCAAACTGCGCTTAGACGCAAACTGTGCTTAGACGCAAACTGCGCTTAGACGCAAACAGTGTTTAGACGCAAACTGTGCTTAGACGCAAAACTGCGCTTAGACGCAAACTGCACTGTGATTCTGCTTTTATATCGAAATCATTTTTTATCGGACGAACGCAGCTTTAGCTTTTAAATTGCTGTAAGATTTCCGCTGCACTAATTCACCCCCCCCCTCTTAGTGCTCTCGATCCTAACAGTTTTCTGCCTTCAATTAATGATTTGGGCTCAATAGGCCCAATTGTCTAAGCCCACATATGGGCTGGACCCAATAATTCCCCCTCTCCAGCTCATATGGTGGGTTGTACCAAGCCCGCTCTTCGCCTACATGCTTCAAGCTTCTCCTTGTTGAATCTCAGATTTTGATGATAAAATCAATTGATGGGTTAATTGATCTAATTCATATTATTGAGTTAAGTGTGCAGGATTAACTACAATAACCAGAAAACATAAAGCAAGAATACCGGAGTCAAGTTCGATGAACGTTTAAGAGTCCGAAGAATCGTCGGAGATGCTACCGGAACCAACCGAGAAGAAATCAGGAACTTGTCAGAATTTTCGGAGGTTCACGGAGATCACCGAGAAGGCTCGGCTACTCATTGAAGTCATCACAAGATCGAGAGCCTATTGGGAGTCCGTCGGAAAAAACCCGAGAGCATATCGGAAGTCCACTGGAAGTTCGTCGGATAGCTCGTCGGAACAAGACTCGACGTTGAAAACTTACTTGGGATGTTTTGAGTTATGTAGTTCATATGTAATTAGGATTAGGATTAAAAGATAATCCTATATCCTGGTTAGGGGCCAATTAGGCCCAAAATTAGATTTGGTTTGGGCTGAAATTAAAGCCCAACCTGTGAACCGAAGGGTCTAGCGGTGGCACCGCCTAGCACCTGAGGGCCAAGCGGTGGCACCGCCAGTCTACTGTTAGTGTCAGACACTAACAGGCGGTGGCACCGCCAGCATCGGGAACCAAAGAGAATTCAAATTTTGGAGCCCAAATTTGAATCATCTTGAGGCCTATAAATACCCCTCAAATCTCGGCTGAGATTACAACTTTTGCAGAACCAATTGATTGAGAGAAAGGTCTTAGAAAAGTCTTAGCAAGTCTTGTTTTCAATTTGCTAGAGTGTTCACCTCATTCTTTCTTGCTGAAAATTTGTAAGAGTGTGAACCACTTGTAAAAGGTTATAAGAGGGGTATTTGCCCTTCCCCTTCAAGAGATTTGCTAGTGGAAGGTGGGAGCATCGAAGAGGGCCTCGCAAGTGGATGTAGGTCATTTGACCGAACCACTTTAAATTGGTATGTTCTCTGGTTAGCATTTACTTATTGTCATTTATATTACTGCAAACCATCTTCACTTTGATGCTCTACTTCTTTGTCTCTTTCTTACGTATCCCTTCAAGTTAAAACACAATCGAAATGGTTTCAAACGAAATGTTGCTTTTATCGTATGAAGTTTTTGAAAGTGTTTAAATCGTCAAAAGTTTATCGTATTTTACCACTGCACTAATTCACCCCCCCTCTTAGTGCCGCTCCGATCCTAACAATTGGTATCAGAGCTAGGCTCACTCTCATATTTGGTTTGATACCCAAGAGAGATGGCTTACTTCGGTATACATGAGGGTCATTCTATCACACGTCCACCCATGTTTAATGGGTCGGATTATACTTATTGGAAGACTCGTATGAGGATCTTCCTCATTTCCATAGATTTCAAGCTTTGGACTATAGTCGAAAACAGATTTCAAAAATCATCTCTTCCGATGAGCGAATGGAATGAATCGGAGAAGAAGGTTTTTGCTTTAAACGTAAAGGCTATGAATGCCTTGTTTTGTGCACTAGACAAAAATGAATTTAATCGTGTTTCAATTTATGATTCGGCTTTTGATATTTGGAGAACTCTTGAGGTCACTCATGAAGGCACTAGCCGAGTGAAAGAGTCCAAAATCAACATCTTTGTGCACTCTTACGAAATTTTCCGAATGAAACCAAGTGAGTCCATTGGAGACATGTACACCCGGTTCATGGATGTCATCAATGGACTCAAAGCTCTTGGTAAAGATTTTACTAACTTTGAACTAGTAACTAAAATCTTAAGATCCCTCCCTAAAAGTTGGGATCCAAAAGTTACGACCATTCAAGAGGCTAAAGACCTTAAAACATTCCCTCTTGAAGAACTTATTGGGTCTCTAATAACCTACGAAATGACATGTCAAGCTCATGACGAGCTCGAGAACCCCCTTCCAAAGAACAGGAAGGATATGGTACTCACATCACAAGAAGATCGCTTGAAAGAAACATCAAGTGATGAGGACAGTGACAATGACATTGCACTTTTGACTCAAAAATTTAAAAAATATTTAAGAAAGAATAAATTTAAAAATAATATAAAAAATAAATTTGAACACAAGAAGGACCAAGTGATTTGCTATGAGTGTAAAAAACTGGGACACTACAAGAACGATTGTCCTCAAGCCAAAAAGAGAACATCAAAGAAGAAGGCGCTCAAGGCAACGTGGGATGATTCAAGCGCGTCCAAAGAAGAGGAGTCCAACACCGAGCAAGTTGCTCATTACGCCCTAATGGCCATCTGAGAAGAGGTAACGGATTTAATTGATGCAGATTTACCATATCATGAATTATTAAATACCTTCCATGAGTTATTTGATGAATGTAAGACAATTAGTAGAAAATATAAATTGCTAAAAAAGGAGCATGATAGTCTCACTTGTGATTTCGATAAATTAAAGACTGAATATCATGATAGTTTAGCTCTATGTATAAAATGTCATGATCTAGAAACTCTCCAAAAGGAGAACTTGCTACTTAAGGATACCTTGAAGAAATTCGAGGTTGGTAGTAAGTCTTTAAACATGATCCTTACAAATAAGGGTCACGTTCCTAAAAGAAGTGGAATCGGATTTGTGAGAAGTCCTCACCAAAATCCAACCACCTTCGTTAAAGGCCCTGTCTTACATGTTCGGCACCAAAGCAATTGCAACTTTTATTGCAAATATGGACATAAAACTTATAAATGTCCATTCATGAAAATTAGTCCGAACAAACTAATTTGGGTTCCTAAAGGAACTATGATCAATTCTATGCAATATGATGAACAAGTTAAATCAGTTTTTAAGGCATCTAAAAGAAAATGGGTACCTAAAAATAATCCCTTCTTGTAGAAACATACACCATCACAAGCTAGGAGCAAGGGATGGTATATAGATAGTGGATGCTCAAGACATATGACTGGAGGTCCATCTTATTTCTCTATGCTCACTAACAAAGAAAAAGGGTACGTCACCTTCGGAGACAACAACCAAGGCAAAATCATTGGCAAGGGAACCATAGGTAACAAATTAAAATTTTCTATTGATGATGTCTTACTAGTTGATGGATTGAAACATAATCTCTTAAGTGTTAGTCAATTATGCGATAAAGGTTAGTCAATTATCGTTAGATTTGAATCAAATGTGTGTATTATTGAAAAACCAAACCATAACATAACTATGATTGCATTAAAACAAAATAATGTCTACACCATCAACCTTGATGAACTAAGTAATGAAATGTGCTTCTCCGCTTTAAATGATGATGCTTGGCTTTGGCATAGGAGACTAGGCCATGCAAGCATGAAACTAATATCTAAGATCTCATCTAGAGAATTAGTACGAGGAATTCCAAATATAAAGTTTATTAAGGACAATGTATGCGATGCATGTCAATTAGGTAAATAAATAAAAACTAGTTTCAAACCAAAAACTCAAATTAGCACCACTAGATCATTACAATTGATTCATTTGGACTTATTTAGACCAATTGACACGACAAGTCTAGGAGGAAGCAAATATGCGTTTGTAATTGTGGATGACTATACTAGATACACTTGGACGTATTTCTTAGCTCACAAAAGTGATTATTTCAAGTGTTTCTCTAAATTTTGTAAACTCACTCAAAACAAAAAAGGTTTTATGATTTCATCAATTCGGAGTGATCACGGTGGCGAATTTCAAAACCGTGACTTTCAAAATTTTTGTGAAGTTAATGGATACAATCACAACTTCTCCACTCCGAGGAATCCCCAACAAAATGGAGTAGTTGAAAGAAAAAATAGAAACATACAAGAAATGGCAATAACGATGTTAAATGAACATAGTCTACCCAAATATTTTTGGGCCGAAGCCGTAAATACGGCTTACTACATCATGAATAGGGTCCTAATAAGACCATCCCTATCAAAAACTCCCTATGAATTATGGAATAACAAAAAACCAAATATTTTCTATTTTAAAGTTTTTGGTTGTAAATGCTTTATTTTGAATGAAAGGGATGCCTTAGGAAAATTTGACGCTAAATCCGATGAAGGCATCTTTCTTGGTTACTCTTCTGTTTCTAAGGCTTTTTGGGTTTCTAACAAAAGAACCTTAGTAATAGAAGAATCTATTCATGTAGTTTTTAATGAAATTTTTGATTTAAAGAAAAATAATTTTGATGATGATCTTGGTTTTGATAATTTGAATTTAAATGAACCCCCTCCTCAAAATAGCAACTTGGATGCACCTTCTTCTGAAATTTCCTTACCCAAGGAATGGAAGTATATAGATGCTCATCCAAAGGAGCTAATTATAGGAGATACATCAAAAGGGGTTCAAACTCGTTCCTCTTTCAAGAATTTTTGTGCTAACACCGCCTTCCTTCCTCAAATTGAACCTAAATGCATTGACGAGGCCTTAAAAGATGATTTTTGGGTTATTGCAATGCAAGAGGAATTAAATTAATTTGAGAGGAATAAGGTATGAAAGCTTGTTCCTAGACCTAGTGACCATTTAGTCATTGGTACTAAATGGGTCTTTAGAAACAAGCAAGACGAAAATGGTATCGTGGTTAGAAACAAGGCTAGATTAGTGGCCAAAGGTTTCAACCAAGAAGAAGGTATCGACTATGAAAAAACCTTCGCTCTTATGGCAAGATTAGAAGCCATTAGGATGCTCCTTGCCTATGCTAATAGTAATAATTTTAAACTATTTCAAATGGATGTTAAAAGTACCTTCTTGAATGGTTTCATTTCCGAAGAAGTATATGTCGAACAACCTCCCGGATTTGAAAATTCTCTTCTTCCTAATCATGTATTCAAATTGACTAAGGCTCTCTATGGCTTGAAACAAGCTCTTAGAGCTTGGTATGAAAGGCTTAGTTCCTTTCTTATTATAAATAATTTTACCAAAGGCAAGGTTGATACTACATTGTTTATCAAATATTTTGAAAATAATTTTCTTATTGTGTAAATTTATGTTGACGATATTATTTTTAGCTCTTCGGATGAATCACTATGTGAATCATTTGCCAAATGTATGAGTCATGAATTTAAAATGAGTTTAATGGGTGAATTAACTTTCCTTTTAGGATTACAAATCAAACAACTTAGTGATGGTATATTTCTTAACCAATCTAAATATACATTAGAATTGTTAAAACGATTTAACATGGATAATTCAAAAGCAATAAACACCCCTATGAGTACTGCGACTAAGTTAGATATGGATGAAAATAGTGAAAATTTCGATCAAAAAACATATAGGGGAATAATAGGTAGTCTACTCTACCTTACCGTGTCTAGACCGGATATTATGTTTAGTGTAGGACTTTACGCTAGGTTTCAATCTAATCCTAAATTATCTCATCTTAAGAGTGTTAAAAGAATATTTAGGTATCTTAAAGGAACTCCAAATCTAGGATTGTGGTATCCAAAATCTGAAAAATTCGATTTAATAGCTTATGCAGATGCCGATTTTGGCGGATGCAGGATAGATAGAAAAAGTACATCCAGAACATGCCAATTTTTAGGACGTGCACTTGTTTCTTGGACTTCCAACAAACAAAATTCAGTTGCACTATCTACGGCGGAAGCCGAATACATTGCTGCAAGTGCATGCTGTGCACAAGTTGTTTGGATGAAAAATACATTAGAAGACTATGGAATTCACTTTAAAAACATTCCCATAAAATGTGATAATACTAGTGTCATATGTCTTACTAAAAATCTAATTCAGCACTCTAGAACTAAGCACATCGATGTTAGGCATCATTTCATATGCGATCATATCCTTAACAATAATGTTGTTCTAGAATTCATTGACACAAAGCATCAATTAGCAGATATATTTACAAAAGCTTTGAATGAAGATCAATTTGAATTCATTAGAAGGGAATTAGGTATGTTAAATTGTCCCTAAGAATAAACTTGTTTGAATGGATTTTTCGTAAAGTTTTTCATCCTCTCTCCGTGAATTTGATCCTTCTCCTTCGATTCAAGATGACGTATTGAAGTACAACTCATTATCTTAACCTATCTTGAGTCAAACATCTCTGAAAAACAAAAGGGGGAAGAAAGGATTTTTTTTTTCTTCTTCCGCAACACGCCAGCGATGGCACCGCCTGAGCGCTCGGGCGCCAGGCGATGGCACCGCTCGGTTTGGCGGTGGTATTGCCCGAGACACCCTTTAAATACCAAGGGTTAGGGCCGGCGGTGACACCGCCCCCAACCCGAGAAGGCCTCCCTCAAACTCTCCAAAAAAACCTTCCTAACTCTCATTCTAACCTCTAGAAGTCTTGGAGAGGGATTCTTATTGGTCCAAGCTCTTTCCTTCCTCTTCTTAAGGTAAAATCTTTCCTTCCTCTTCTTACTTTACCTACTCATTACAATTTCATTTTTTTTCTATCATCTTGTCTAGATAATGCACCTAAGAGATCAAAAGGGAAAAGGATTGAAGGAGATTCATATGACCACGATCTTTTTAGATCCAAAGAAGAGGCCCTTAGGTTTCCAAAATTTAAAACAAGATGTATCCATAAGGGTAAACACGTTGATCTCAATGAACTAGGAGACTTAGAACCCATTAGGTGGTTTGCTCATCTAGAGGCCCTACCTCTCCTACAAATAGATGAACCAATTTATCCTAAGTTAGTTAGGCTCTTTTATGCAAACCTATGGGTAGATAACGATAACCTAAATACTTACCTTTTAGGAACATAAATTAAGATTTCTGATAATAATATTTGTGAATTAATTGGAATCACTGAAAAAGATAGGGGATGTTATTTTAGAGGTAAATGAGATGTTAATATAATAGGAGCAACTTACACCGAAGCTGTCGAAACTATTTTTGCAAACTCGGACCTCGGAATAATACCCAAGAGTTGCGAACACTTACTACCTTTTAAATCTAAGATTCTTCATCATATCATAACAAGCATACTATTCCCTAAGCAATATCATCTTGATGAAATGAGTCTCATAGAGATAAGCACCATGTATTGGATTATGACCGGTCAACATAACTGTTTTGGATAATCAATATGGCAATACATGCAGGATATTATAGCTAAATATACTATGTTGCCATATGGGGGGTTAATCACTAGATTTCTTCTTGCCTATGACATTTGCATCCCACCCGATGAAGAAACAATTCAAAGTGATAGATATAACATCATCAATAAAAATCTACTAAAGAGACTTAGGTGCACATTTAACAATGGAATATGGGTAAGGCAACCTAGAATGACTGGTCCTATTCCTCCACTAGTAGAACAACTAGAAACACCAATTTTTAGGGGAAATATATCTCCTCCTCCTAGTCCCTTTGGTGCAGCACCTTCAGCTCCTATTTCATCATCTGAAGGACTCATTATGGCAGAACTATCTCAGATCAAATTCCAACAAGACCAACGCAAATCGCAGCAAGAACAAATTCAACTACAACAAATTAAAATTTTGAAGGAACTACGACAAATGAATCAAAAAATAGATGTTATGTATCAGCACTATGGATTACCTCCTAAGGATTAATTGATGTATCTTTTTATTATGTTTTGTTTACTCTTAATATCAAGTTCGAAACTTGTCATCTTTTGAATGAAAACTGAACCTTCTTCTTAGATGTATGTTTAAAATTCTGGATATATGATGAATGTTTTTTTTTAAGATGAATTCTGGATAAATATTTTTGGAAAATTTGAATGATTAATCTTAATGCTGAATTTTTTTTTTCTCTAATGATTTTATGATCACAAATTGTGTGCTTCAAAGTCTCATCTCCTTTTTATTGATGACAAAGGGGGAGAAAAGTGATGACTTGTACTATTTTGATAGCATGACTTATATAAATTGCAAAAGCTTGTGTGATATGAATGTCTTATATGTCTTGCCAAATTCTTGAGAATATCACAAGATTGATTGATCATATTGAAAGCATGTCTTACATTTATATCATGAAATTCATGTTGAAAATATTTATCTCCTGTCGTAGTAAAAATCGTCCCTTATCATTTGACTTATGATTTTCATCGAAGTTTCGTATTTACTATTGCTTAATGAGAATAACGATAAGTTCTACGTTTAGAACTTATCGATTTATGCTTGAATTCATTGGGATGGAATTCAAGTGTTTTTTATCTTCTCATAATATAGCATATAGATAGGGGGAGTTATGTTTAACTCCGTCATCAATTGATTGTCATCATCAAAAAGGGGGAGATTGTTAAATCTCAGATTTTGACGATAAAATCAATTGATGGGTTAATTGATCTAATCCATATTATTGAGTTAAGTGTGCAGGATTAACTATGATAACCAGAAAACATAAAACAAGAATACTGGAGTCAAGCTCGATGGACGTTTAAGAGTCCGAAGAATCGTCGGAGATGCTGCCGGAACCAACCGAGAAGAAATTAGGAACTTGTCAGAATTTTTGGAGGTTCGCGGAGATGACCGAGAAGGCTCGGCTACTCGTTGAAGTCATCACAAGATCGGGAGCCTATTGGGAGTCCGTCGGAAAAAACCCGAGAGCATATCGGAAGTCCGCCAGAAGTTCATCGGATAGCTCGCCGGAACAAGACTCGACGTTGAAAACTTGCTTGGGATGTTTTGAGTTATGTAGTTCACATGTAATTAGGATTAGGATTAAAAGATAATCCTATATCGTAGTTAGGGGCCAACTAGGCCCAAAATTAGATTTGGTTTGGGCTGAAATTAAAGCCCAACCTGTGAACCAAAGGGTTTGGCGGTGGCACCACCAGACTGGGCGGTGGCACCGCCCAGCACCCGAGAGCCAAGCGATGGCACCGCCAGTCCACTGTCAGTGTCAGACACTGACAGACGGTGGCACCGCCACTAACAGGCAGTGGCACCGCCAGCATCGGGAACCAAAGAGAATTCAAATTTTGGAGCCCAAATTTGAATCCTCTTGAGGCCTATAAATACCCCTCAAATCTCAGCTGAGATTACAACGTTTGCAGAAGCAATTGATTGAGAGAAAGGTCTTAGAAAAGTCTTAGGAAGTCTTGTTTTCAATTTGCTAGAGTGTTCACCTCCTTCTTTCTTCCTGAAAATTTGTAAGAGTGTGAACCGCTTGTAAAAGGTTGTAAGAGGGGTATTTGCCCTTCCCCTTCAAGAGATTTGCTAGTGGAAGGTGGGAGCCTCATCAAAGAGGGCCTCGCAAGTGGATGTAGGTCATTTGACCGAACCACTTTAAATCGGTGTGTTCTCTGGTTAGCATTTACTTATTGTCATTTATATTACTGCAAACCATCTTCACTTTGATGCTCTACTTCTTTGTCTCTTTCTTACGTATCCCTTCAAGTTAAAATGTAATCGAAACGGTTTCAAACGAAACGTTGCTTTTATCGTACGAAGTTTCCGAAAGTGTTTAAATCGTCAAAAGTTTATCGTACTTTACCACTGCACTAATTCACCCCCCCCCCTCTTAGTGCCGCTCCGATTCTAACACTCCTTAAGTAAAGACTTTGTCAACATATCTGATCCATTCTCATTAGTATGCTTGGATCTAGAATGGTATATTGAATTCTTGGAGAGGTGAATGACACTCTGACTGTCACAGTAAATAGTATATCCTTCCTATTTAAAGCTCAATTCTTGTAGAAACTTTTTTATCCATAAAGCTTCCTTGTTGGCTTCAGTAATTGCTATGTATTTTGCTTCTGTGGTTGATAGAGCAACACACTTCTGTAACTTAGACTGCCAAGAGACTGCTCCCCCTGCAAATGTCATCAAGAATCCTGAAGTAGACTTCCTAGAATTAGTATCACCTACCATGTCTGCATCTGTGTACCCTTCTAACACAGGTTCATCATTACCAAAACATAAACATAACCTGGAAGTACCTCTTAGATATCTAAATATCAATTTTATTGTTGCCCAATGTTCCTTTCCAGGATTAGAGAGAAATCGACTGACAGCTCCAACTACATGAGCTATATCTTGTCTAGTACAAACCATAGCATACATCAAACTACCTACTGCAGATGAGTAAGACACTTTAGACACTTCTTCTTTTTCTTTCTCGCTTGTAGGATATTGTTTCGAACTAAGCTTGAAATAACCTACAAGTGGCGAATAAACTGCTTTGGCTTTACTCATGTTGAATCTTTCAAGAACCTTTTCAATGTAAATCTCCTAAGATAGTCAAATCTTCTTTTTCTTCCTATCACGAAGAATCTTCATGCCAAGTATTTGTTTCACCGATCCCAAGTCTTTTATGGCAAAAGACTTACTTAGCTCTCTTTTAAGCTTTCCAATTTTTCCAACATCATGGCCAACAATCAGCATATCATCAACATATAGCAGTAAAATAATAAAATCATCATCTGAAAATTTCTTCATAAATACACAATGATCGGATGTGGTTTTATCTTACCCTTGGCTTATCATAAAGGAATCAAACTTCTTATACCACTGTCTAGGTGTCTGCTTGAGTCCATATAAGCTTTTCCTAAGCTTACACACCATATTTTCTTTTTCCTTGACTTTAAAACCTTCTGGTTACTCTATGTAAATTTCTTCTTCTAAGTCACGATGAAGAAATGCTATTTTTACATCAAGTTGCTCAACTTCTAAATTCAAACGGGCAGCCAAACCAAGAACAACTCGGATATAGGACATTTTCACAATTGGAGAAAATATTTCTTTAAAGTTAATCCCTTTCTTTTGACTGAATCCTTTCACAACTAGTCGTGCCTTGTATCTTTGTTGTGAGCTATTGTTTTCAGTCTTCAATTTGTAAACCCACTTATTCTCGAGAGCTTTCTTCTCTTTAGGCAATTTTACCAAGTCATAGGTGTGGTTCTCAAGCAAGGATCTCATCTCTTCTTGCATGGCTTTAATCCACTCATTCTTATTCTCATATAGAATAGCTTCTTGGTAAGTTTCTAGCTCTCCCCCGTCAGTAAGCATAACATACTCATGTGGAGGATATCTGGTAGATGGTTGTCACTCTCTAGTGGATCTTCTCAATGGAATCTCAACTAGTGGTGGAGGTGCCTATTCAGTTGGTTCAGCATCATCAACTGTAGGTGTATTATCATTGGTATTCTCACCACAATCTTCTTGTTCATCTCCCCCATGATCATCATGAACTACAGGTAAAGGAACTGGACCCAAACTCCAAGGAATATAAACAGAGGTTTCTGGCTTCTCAATATTATCACCATCATCAAATAATTGGTCTTCAAGAAATACAACATCTTTTCTTCTAATAATCTTCTTGTTCACTAGATCCCATAATCTGTACCCAAACTCTTCATGACCATATCCCAAGAAGATACATGCTTTTGCTTTACAATCAAGCTTGGACATCTCATCTTTGGGAATATGAACAAATGCTTTATACCCAAAGACTCTTAAGTGATTATAAGATATATCTTTTCCTCTCCATACTCTCTCTAGAACATCACCTTTCAGAGGAACTGATGGAGAAAGATTTATCAGATTAATTGTAGTTCTCAAAGCCTCCCCCTAAATTGACTTCGGTAACTTGGCGTGGGAAAGCATACACATAATCCTTTCTTCAATGGTTTTGTTCATTCTTTCTGCCACACCGTTCTGTTGAGGAGTTTTAGGAACTGTTTTCTCAAGCCTGATACCATGGAACCTACAATAATTCTCAAAAGGACCCTTGTACTCGCCACCATTATCTGATCGAATACACTTTATTTTTCTATCAGTTTCTCTTTCAACACTGACATGAAACTCCTTAAAAACATCGAGTACTTAGTCTTTAGATTTCAAAGCAAAAGCCCATACTTTTCTAGAATGGTCATCAATAAAAGTAATAAAATAAAGATCACCTCCAATAGTTTTAGTTTGCATAGTACAAACATCAGTATGAACTAAATCAATAACATCTGATCTTCTAGATGATGGATATGTATGAAATGCAACTCTATGTGTTTTTCCAACTAAGCAATGATCACAAGATTTAAGAGATGTACCTTACAACTCTATTAAGAACTGCTTTCTAGCAAGAGTTTGAAGTCCCTTCTCGTTGATATGTCCGAGCCTCTAATGCCAAAGATCTATACTTTCACCTTTTTGAATTGCATTAATCTCTCCTTTGTGTAGCTTAGCTTCCATGACATAAAAAGAGTTACGTTTCTTTCCTCTTACCATAATCTGAGAACCTTTAGTGAGTTTCCATTTGCTTTCACCAAAATAGTGTGCAAAGCCCTCATCATCAAGTCTACCTATAGATATCAAGTAAAGACGAATATCTGGAATATGCCTTACATCTTTGAGTATCAATTTACTCCCAATACTGGTCTCCAAGCAAATATCTCTGATACCCACAATCTTAGATGTACCACTGTTTTCCATTCTGACATTACCAAAATCACCAGCAGTGTAAGAACTAAAGAAAACACCATAAGAAGTAACATGAAATGAAGCACCAAAGTCAATTACATAATTACTATCCAGAGCTACTATTGAATCTCATATTTTGATGATGAAACCAATTGATAATTGTGTTTACGTTTTAATCTATGTTTTGAGCAACGTAGGATGCTTCGATTAGGATGAGACAATTAAAGCAGGAAAAATCATGTTGTGCCGGAGGAACATGTCAGAAGATTGGACGTCGGGCCGATGGATCGGTCAACGTATCGACAGAAGGCTTCGAGCTGTGGACTTGGGCATCGGGCCAAGAAGAGCGAGTATTGTGCCAAGGACATCGGAGTTGCAGAGTCAACTGGCCGATTGGGCAATAGGCCGTAGGAGAGGACGATGCGCCGAAGAATCGAACGAAGCGTCGAGGGACCAATGACATGCCGGATAACTTAGTTAATTGCTTAGGATTAATTGTCTCGATCGAAGTTTTGTTTTAAGTGTGCAGGATTAACTACGATGAAAGAAAGACATGCAGCATGAGTTGCGCCGGAGTCAAGACTATGCTCACGTTGGGAGTTCGAGAGCTTGACGGAAGTCCGGACAGTCGTCGGAGGTTCTGCGGGAACAAATCCGAGAAGTCCAGGAGCTTGCCAAAAGAAGCTCGTCGAAACCCACCAAGATCAAATCGTGAAGTCTAGGAGCTTGCCGAAAGTCCGCAGAATGGTTTCTGAGAGTTTATCGGAAGATCGTCAGAAGTTCACCGAAAGAAGCGATTGACGCACCGGAGCAAGTTGCAGTAAATGCCTTAAAAAATTCGTAGTTAGCATAATGATTAAGTTAGAAATGGGAGGTGATCCCATTAACTTAATCTTAGGAAAATTGGGCCCTTGAAAGACCCAAATTGGGCCGAATGGATCAGCCCATTCGGACCCAGATTACTTGGCCAGAGGTGGCACCGCTTGGGTCGGCGGTGGCACCGCCCAGGGCTCAGTCTCCGAGCTCTGGCTGGGCGGTGCAACCGCCTAAGCTCGATCTCCGAGCTTTGGCTGGGGGGTGCAACCGCCCCAATCAGGCGGTGCCACCGCTTGAGCTCGGTCTCCAAGCTCTGGCAGGAGGTGCAACCGCCCCTGACAGGAGGTGGCGCCGCCCAAAGGCTCAGTCTTCGAGCTCTACGAGGCGATGCAACCGCCCAAGTCAGGCGGTGCAACTGCTAGACCCCGGAATTCCGGGAATTGATAGTTTTGAGCTCGGAATTCAAATTGGGTTGGGGCTTATAAATATCCTACCCTTTCAGCAATGACAGAGCAACCAAAAACCACCAAAATCCTGATCTTACTTTGTGTTTTTGAGAGCTTAAAAAGTGCTGTATAAGTTAAAAGTTCTCCTTCATCTTTTCTTCCAAGTTTTGATCTGTCAAGAGAGGAAAGAAAATTCTATAAGGGTTGTCTCCTAAGCCCATCAAAAGGAGTGAAACTATAAAAGGGTGGTTGGCCTTCGCCTATTGAAGGAAGGCCTCTAGTGGACGTCGGTGACCTCATCGGTGGAGGAAGCCAGAAGTGGATGTAGGTCAAGATTGACCGAACCACTCTAAAATCGCGGTTCTTTCTGGTTTGCATTTACTTTGAGCATATTATCTTTACTGCAAACCTTCTTAATAGCTTACTGCCTTCTGCGCTTTTATGATCGTGTTTCAAAGTTCAGTATTTTTCGAATCGGTGTTTAGACGTAAATCAGTTTTATCGTACGAACATCATATTTCAGTTTGCGCTTACATTCTGATTTCTATCATAACTGCAAACTGCCTTTATAGATTTGCTTTAACTGCATCATCACAAGTTAAAGTGATTTACGAATCGACTTTTCTACCAAAATCGCTCTTATCGAATGAACGCAGTTTTAATCGTTGAAAGTTTTCCGCTGCACTAATTCAAACCCCCCCTCTTAGTGCTCTTGATCCTAACAGCTACAAGACTAATACAACCTTCATCACAGACAATAGTGATATTACCTTCAGCAGCAACTATGTCGGTCTCTTTCTCATTTTTCTTCATTTCATTCTGTTCTCGCTTCCAAAACCTACACTCTTTCTTCATGTGACCTAGTCTATTACAGTGAAAACATTTGATATCTCTTCTAGACTTAGATCTTCCTCTATAACCATGTGGATTTCTACTATGACTTCTTCCACGTCTTTCTTATTTTTCAGTAACAAATGCCATAGAAGAAGATTCACCCTGTTCTTTCTTTCTGGCATCTTCATTTAGCAAACTATCTTTAACCATATCTATAGTTAGAGTCCCCTCTAGCGTGGAGTTACAAATTGTCACCACATATGTTTCTCAACTTTCTGGTAAAGAGCTGAGAAGTAGTAATCCTTGCATCTCATCATCTATATTCATTTTTATAGCAACTAACTTGTTTGCAAGACTCTGAAATAGGCTTATGTGCTCAATAATATTACCACCATCTTTATACTTCAAATTTATAAGTCTTCTAAGGAGAGAAATTATATTTCCCACTGTCTTTTTCGCAAAGAGATTTTCTAACCTTTGCCAAACAACATCAGCTATGGTTTTATCAAAAATATGCTCATGCAAGTTTATATACATCCATCTTCAAATATATGCAATAGCTTTTCTATGTTGAACTTCTCATTCTTCATCGTCCATAGTAGAAGGTTTATCTTTAACCTTAATAGGCTTATACAAATCTTTGCAATAGAGCAAATCTTCTATTAGACGCCTCTAAGTGGAATAATTTGATGAGTTCAATTTAATCATACCATTTGACTGCTCCATTTTAATCACACAAGAAAAACTAGCACCAAACAACCTGTTGCTCTTATACCACTTGTTGGAAAAAAAACCTGTTAAAGCGGAATATTCATTTCTCTCTTTGTGTATCAAAATGGGTTCCTCATCAAAATACCAACTTGATATCCAAATGAAAATATCAACCAGCATAGTATAAACAATAGAGCAAAAAATCAATCACACAGTGAGACCAAATCTTTTAACGTGGAAAACCCAATGTGGGAAAAACCACGAGACCATAGTCCACCTTAAACTTCCACTATCAATAGTAATGATAATAGGTTTACAATAGGTCTTCTCTAGAATAACTAGAGGATCACAATAACATCAAGATCATAGATCTTGGCTCAAGAATAGCCTTCATCACGGATCTCCCCATAATTCTAGGTCTCATAAAGTGAATATAGTAGAAAAGTATCTCAGAGAGGATAAAATGTAGATCAACACCGTTAGGATTGTAGAGCTTACTGTAAGAATTCTTCGTATAAAATTTGGATAAAAATTGACATTGTTTGGCCGCCGATCGATCGTCAAGCAAAAATCTCAAAAATCTTACTTTCTCTCACGCATACGTTCATTACTCACACCCGCTGCACCGAACCCTTTCTCTTGTTTTCTATCTTCAATTAGTGATTTGGGCTCAATAGACTCAATTGTCCAAGCCCAAATCGACTGGACCAACAGAAGCAAGTGCCTAAAGAGATGGATTCAAGTTACACTATTGATCCTATACCTGTTATAAAAGAACTAACATATGCCCGATGGAATTGAGCTTCTGCTGTCCCTCCTCTACTCATTTGAATGAAAAGGGATAAGCGCATAGTAACCTGACTGAAACAAACTATAGCAGAATACTCAAATAGCATTGGAAAAAGGGATGACAGACGCTCAATTTTAGTAAGAGTACAAGAATGGATACTTTCCACTCGGGACAGCACTCGAACTGTTGTACCTGATTCTTTATCATGTCCCCTCGATGACAAAAACTTTTAGGGAGCGGGAATGGCGTAACCCCAACTTACCTCAGAATCGCTTGTGTGATCTTGTTGGAGTAAGTGAGAGAGTTCAGTTACTTATTTACTTGGTGCACTCAATTCGTTTCTTGGTCAAATGTCAAAAGGAGACCCCTCTTCCGGACCACGATTGGAGATTCCATTCCGTCCAGGCATTGCACCTGCTCAACATTAGGTGAAAGAATACCTTGCTGCAGATTGAGTTGGTGCAGAAAGAATAGGATCATATATCTTCTTCTACAAACTGATTATAGAAGGGTAGTAACTAAACTCCGAAACAACAATAAGATAAGTATTATCGCTTACGCTTAGTATTGTTCGGGCTGCCTAACAGAGTTCTGGTGGAACGCTCTCAAATATTCTTTTCACTCTCTTCTGAAAGCTTCGGGAACAAGTATAAACTTATCACACTGGGTGTGCATGGCTTGTTGGGCTGATAGCCTATATTCAACCCAGGTGGGTTAGGGCAGCCCACAGCCCACACCCCCTCTTAACCTAACACTAATTAAGATTAGAGGGGTATGGTGGCTGCGTTTTAAAAGCAGAAAAATGCTATAAAAAGACAGCAACGAGGCAGATCTTGACAGCCACGAGATTCTAAAGAGAAGAAGGAGAACAAGGTAGAAAAGGAAGACAAAGAAAGGGAAGAAGACAAGGACAACACAGAGAGACTGTTCTCAATCATCTAGCAGTGTTCTCATCTCATGTTAGATCAAATCTACAGTAGACTCTTGTGATTACTTGGGGAGGTTTTAGATATTGTTGGCAGTGACGTGATCCTTGTATCACAGTTATTCTCTTATGGTTGTTGCTAGGGTTTTGGGTAAGAGATTGAGATTTGTATATTCATTATTCTCATAGTGGATTATCTCTAATTTGCCCCGTGGTTTTTACCCTTCACATTGAAGATGTTTTCCACGTATATCTTGGTGTTCTGTTTGATTGTGTTTCCATTTTATTCCGCTGCGTATTATGGTCTTCTAGTATTTGTTCATATACAAAGGTTATTCCTCTTTATATCCCCATCAACTGGTATTAGAGTGGAGTTTTGGTGATTTAATTTTTGTATTTGAACATGGAGGCCAGTAATATTTCTCACATTATTAGTTTGAATGGAAACAATTGGATGATATGTAAACCAAGAATGAAAGATCTCTTGTATTGCAAATATTTGTATGGACCTTTGCAAGGGGATAGTGCAAAACCTACAACTATGACAGATGATGAGTGGAAGAGGTTAGATCGAAAAATAATTGGGTTTATTAGACAGTGGCTTGATGATAGTGTCTTTCACCATGTTTCTACTGAAATTTCTGCATATTCTCTTTGGAAAAAATTGGAAAGTCTCTATGAAAGAAAAACAGCTGGCAACAAAGATTTTTTGATCAGAAAACTTGTGAACCTAAAATATAGAGAGGGTGCTTCTATTGCTGAGCATTTGAATGAAATGCAGAGTATTACTAACAAGTTATCCTCTATGAAAATGTCTCTTGATGATGAGTTGCAGGCATTGTTACTTCTCAGTTCATTACCAGAAAGTTGGGAGACACTGGTGGTTTCCCTTAGTAATTCTGCGCTAGATGGTATTGTCACTATGAGTCAAGTAACAAGCAATTTGTTGAATGAACAGTTGAGAAGAAAGAGTTCGGCAACATCTCAGAATGATTCACAGGCACTTATCTCAGAGAACAGAGGAAGGTCAAAGTCTAAAAGCAATTCACGTATGGGTAGGAGCAAGTCAAGATCAAGAAAAGATATTGTGTGCTATAACTGTGGTGAGAAAGGACATTACAAGAACCAATGTAAGCAACCTAAGAAGAACAAGAAAAAGGGAAAAGAAGTGGAGTCTACAAAGTCAAAGGATAATACTACAGCTATAGTGCAGGGTGGTGATTATTTGATTTTGTCTCCTTCTAATGATATTTTTTCTTATGTGTGTTAGGATCTTGAGTGGGTGATTGACACAGGTGCTTCTTATCATGCTACACCTCGAAGAGAGTTTTTTGCTACATACAGGTCTGGAAACTTAGGTGTTGTCAAGATGGGCAACTATGGCACATCAGACATCATTGGCATGGGTGATATCCATTTAAAGACCAACCTTAGCTGCAAGTTGGTACTTAAGGATATGAGGCATGTGGTTGACTTGAGGCTGAATTTAATTTCAGTTGGAAGACTAGATGATGAAGAGTATGAAAGCAGATTTCACAAACGGCAATGGAAGCTCAGTAAGGGTTCTCTTGTTATAGCTAGTGGAAAGAAATGTCATACTTTGTACAGGTTGTAGGCTAAAGCTTATGGTGAGCAATTAAATGCTACATAGAAAGACTGCAGTATGGAGTTGTGGCATAGGCGATTGGGACACATGAGCGAGAAGGGGCTGCAAGCTCTTTCCAAGAGAGAGGTATTACCAGATCTCATAGGTATACATCTGAACCCTTGTATTGATTGTTTGGTTGGTAAACAACATAGAGTTTCATTTGCTAGTGCTACTTTGTCTAGAAAAATGCATGCCTTAGACCGTGTTTATAATGTATGTGGTCCTTTGAGGACAAAAACTCATGGTGGATCTATTGATGTTCTTGGTATAAGTGGTGCACTTTATTTTGTCACTTTTATAGATGATTTTTCCAGAAAAGTTTAGGCTTATGCTTTGAAGACCAAAGATCAGGTTATTAATGTCTTCAAAGAGTTTCATGCCAGGGTTGAAAGGGAGATAGAAAACAAATTGAAATGTATAAGATCAGATAATGGTGGTGAGTATACGGGATTGTTTA
Organism: Musa acuminata AAA Group; assembly: GCF_036884655.1. Classification (NCBI taxonomy): domain Eukaryota; kingdom Viridiplantae; phylum Streptophyta; class Magnoliopsida; order Zingiberales; family Musaceae; genus Musa; species Musa acuminata. The sequence goes on along the minus strand of NC_088355.1, from coordinate 17,410,346 downwards.
ATGACAATTGCAGGTCACATGGGATCCAACATGAGATGACAGTTCCTGGTACACCTCAGCATAATGCAATTGCAGAGAGGATGAACCGCACCATCATGGAAAAGATCATATGTATGCTTTCACAGGCCAAGCTACCCAAAAGGTTTTAGGATGAGGCTTTGAGGACTGCAGTTGATGTGATCAACTTATCACCATGTACAGCCCTAGATGGTGATGTTGCAGAGCATGTATGGTCAGGGAAAGATGTTTCCTACAAGCATTTGAGAGTGTTTGGTTGTCGTGCATTTGCACATGTTCCAGATAATGAGAGGTCAAAGCTGGATGGTAAGTCTAAAGAATGTATTTTTCTTGGTTACTCACATGATCAGTTTAGTTACAGGCTTTGGGATCCAGAAAAGCAGAAGGTGTTCAGGAGCAGAGATGTGGTCTTCTTTGAGGATCAAACCTTTGAGGATTTGAAGAAGAAGGCACCAGCCAAGACTTCTGCAGAAGGATTAGCAGATTGTGACCCAATTATTCCTCCAGTATATCAGGGTGATGGGGGAGATGTGCAGAAAAATAGTGTAGAGCCTGATTTTGATTTACCTGCAGGACATGTTGAGCAAGAAGAAGTAGGAGAGCAAGTTCCCGCAGAACCTCAGTTGAGAAGATCTTCTAGACAACGTCAACCTTCCAGAAGATACTCTACAGATGAGTATGTGATACTTACTGATACAGGTGAACCAGAGAGTTACCAAGAAGCAGTTGAGAGTGAGCAGAAAGAGAAGTGGTTAGTTGCTATGCAGGAAGAGATGAATGCTCTTTAGAAGAACCACACTTATGATTTGATGCTGCTACCAAATGGAATGAAGGCCTTGAAGAACAAGTGGGTTTTTAGGTTGAAGACTCAAGAATATTGTTCTCAACCAAAGTACAAAGCTAGATTTATTGTGAAAAGCTTTGGTCAAAAGAAAGGTATTGACTTTGAAGAGATATTTTCTCCTGTTGTTAAAATGTCTTCTATTCGTGTTGCTCTTGGTATTGCTGCTAGCCAGGACTTGGAGGTTGAGCAGTTAGATGTAAAGACAGCTTTCCTTCATGGTGATTTGGAGGAGGAAATTTATATGGAGCAACCAGAAGGCTTCGAAGTCAAAGGTAAAGATAATTTTGTCTGCAAGTTGAAGAAGAGCTTGTATGGGCTAAAGCAAGCTCCAAGACAGTGGTACAGAAAGTTTGATTCATTTATGACAGAAAATAGATACAAAAGAACGGCTTCATATCATTGTGTGTACATCAAATGGTTTGGTGAGGATTTTATTATTCTCTTACTTTATGTTGATGATATGCTTATTCTTGGGAAAGATATGTCTAAAATTGACAGGTTGAAGAAGGAATTGAGTGAGTCTTTTGCAATGAAGGACATGGGGCCAGCAAAGCAAATACTAGGCATGCAGATTTCTCGTGATAGGAAAAACAAGAAGATTTTGTTGTCACAGAAGAAATACATCGAGAAGGTATTGAAAAGATTCAGTATGAGCAATGCAAAACCAGTTGGTTCTCCTCTTGCAGGTCACTTCAAGTTGTGCTCAGAACAGAGTCCGTCAAGTGATGAGGAGAAGGAGAAAATGCAAAAGGTTCCTTATGCTTCAGCAGTTGGAAGTTTAATGTATGCAATGGTATGTACGAGGCCAGACATCGCATATGCAGTGGGTGTTACTAGCAGATTTCTTGCAAATCCAGGCAAAGAGCGCTGGGCAGTAGTGAAGTGGATTTTTAGATATCTCAGAGGGAGCTCTAAGGTTTGTTTAAGCTTTGGAGGTGGACCACCTATGTTGACAGGTTACACAGATGCAGATATGGCAAGAGATATAGATACGAGGAAGTCCACTTCAGGTTATGTACTTATGCAGGGGGAGCTGTGTCATGGCAATCCAAGTTACAAAGGTGTATTGCTCTCTCCACCACAGAAGCAGAATATATTGCTGCTAAAGAGGTATGCAAAGAAATGTTATGGATGAAAGAATTCTTACAAGAATTGGGGTTGAAACAGAAAAATTATGTGGAGCATTGTGCTAGCCAGAGTGTCATCCATTTGTGTAAGAACCCAATGTTTCATTCCAAATCAAAGCATATAGATGTCAGATACCACTGGATTCGAAATGTATTTGAAGAGAAGCAGTTGTAGCTTTAGAAAATTCAGACAGATGACAACGAAGCAGACATGTTGACGAAGACCTTACCAAAAGAAAGCCAGAAGATATGCCGACAGTTGGTCGGCATGGCTTCAAATCGAGGAGTCATGGGACAGCCTCCCTTATGGGCTGAAGGGGAAGGTTGTTGGGCTGATAGCCCATATTCAGCCCATGTGGGCTAGGGCAGCCCACAGCCCACACCCACTCTTAACCTAACCCTAATTAAGATTAGAGGGGTGTGGTGGCTGCGTTTTAGAAGCAGAAAAAGGCTATAAAAAGGCAGCAACGAGGTAGATCTTGATAGCCACGAGATTCCAAAGAGAAGAAGGAGAACAAGGCAGAAAAGGAAGAGAAAGAAAGGGAAGAAGACAAGGACAACGCAAAGAGACTGTTCTCAATCATCTAGTAGTGTTCTCATCTTAGGTTAGATCAAATCTACAGTAGACTCTTGTGATTACTTGGGGAGGTTTTAGATATTGTTGGCAGTGACGTGATCCTTGTATCCCAGTTATTCTCTTGTGGTTGTTGCTAGGGTTTTGGGTAAGAGATTGAGATTTGTATATTCATTATTCTCATAGTGGATTATCTCTAGTTTGCCCCGTGGTTTTTACCCTTCACATTGAAGATGTTTTCCACGTATATCTTGGTGTTCTGTTTGATTGTGTTTCCATTTTATTCCGCTGCGTATTATGGTCTTCTAGTATTTATTCATATACAAAGGTTATTCCTCTTTATATCCCCATCAACTGGTATTAGAGCGGGGTTTTGGTGATTTAATTTTTGTATTTGAACATGGAGGATAGTAATATTTCTCACATGATTAGTTTGAATGGAAACAATTGGATGATATGGAAACCAAGAATGAAAGATCTCTTATATTGCAAATATTTGTATGGACCTTTGCAAGGGGATAGTGCAAAACCTACAACTATAACAGATGATGAGTGGAAGAGGTTAGATCGAAAAACAATTGGGTTTATTAGACAGTGGCTTGATTATAGTGTCTTTCACCATGTTTCTACTGAAATTTGTGCATATTCTCTTTGGAAAAAATTGGAAAGTCTCTATGAAAGAAAAACAGCTGGCAACAAAGCTTTTTTTATCAGAAAACTTGTGAACCTAAAATATAGAGAGGGTGCTTCTATTGCCGAGCATTTGAATGAAATGCAAAGTATTACTAACAAGTTATCCTCTATGAAAATGTCTCTTGATGATGAGTTGCAGGCATTGTTACTTCTCAGTTCATTACCAGAAAGTTGGGAGACACTGATGGTTTCCCTTAGTAATTCTGCGCTAGATGGTATTGTCACTATGAGTCAAGTAACAAGCAGTTTGTTGAATGAGCAGTTGAGAAGAAAGAGTTCGGCAACATCTCAGAATGATTCACAGGCACTTATCTCAGAGAACAGAGGAAGGTCAAAGTCTAAAAGCAGTTCACGTATGGGTAGTGTTGAATCTCAGATTTTGATGATGAAGTCAATTGTCATTTGTTATCTAATCTATGTGTTGAGATAAGTGTGCAGGATTAACTACAATGAGAGTAAGACAAGCAGCAGGTGTTGCGCCGGAGTCAAGATCATGATCACGTTGGGAGTTCGAGAGTTCGACGGAAGTTCGGACGGTCGTCGGAGGTTCAGCGAGAACAGATCCGAGAAGTCCAGAAGCTTGCCAAGCGAAGCTCGTCGGAACTCGCCAGGTGGATCGTCGTAAAGTCCAGGAGTATGCCGGATGTCCGCAGAAGGATCACCGAGGGTTTATCGGATGATCGACGGAAGTTGGCTGGAAACTCGCCGGAAGAAGCGATTGACGCATCGGAGCAAAGCTGCAGAAGTTGTCTTAGAGTTAATCGTAGTTAGCATGATGATTAAGCATGAAAATGGGAGGTGATCCCATTAGCTTAATCTTGGGGCAGTTGGGCCCCTGAAAAGATTCAAATTGGGCCGAATGGAGCGAACCATTCGGACCCTGATTGCACCAGGAGGTGCAACCGCCCCAGCCAGGAGGTGCAACCGCCAGGGCTGTGAGGTTGGGAGGTGCAACCGCCCCAGCCAGGAGGTGCAACCGCCAGGGCTGCGAGGCTGGGAGGTGCAACCGCCCCAGCCAAGAGGTGCTACCGCCCAGAGCTCAGTCTTCGAGCTAGACTGGGCGGTGCAACCTCCTCTGTCAAAAGGTTGCACCGCCAGAGCTCAAGTTTCGAGCTCTGCCAGGCGATGCAACCACCGAGCTCAGTCTTCGAACTCAGGCAGAGAGGTGCATCAGCCTGAGCTCAGTCTCGAGCTCTGCTAGGTGATGCAATCACCGAGCTCAGTCTTCGAGCTCTGGCAGAGAGGTGCATCAGCCTGAGCTCAGTTTCGAGCTCTGCCAGGTGATGCAACCACCGAGCTCTGACTTCGAGCTCTGCCAGGCGGTGCAACCACCAAGCTCAGTCTTCGAGCTCTGCTAGGTGATGCAACCATCGAGCTCAGTCTTCGAGCTCTGCCAGGCGGTGCCACCTCTCCAGTCAAGAGGTGCAACCGCCTGATCCCAGAATTCTGGGATTTGATCGATTTGATCGTTTTGAGCTCGAATTTTGAATTGGGTTGGGGCCTATAAATACCCCACCCATTCAGCACTGAAAAGATACAGACCTACACCGAAATCTTGATCTTTTCTGTGATTCTAAGAGCTCAAAAGTGTTGTAAAGCCTTTAAGTCTCCTCCTTCTGTTCTTCAAGTTTTCAGTTGTAAAGTGAGGAGAGAAAGGTCTGTAAAGGTTGTCTCCTGAGCCTGTCAAAAGGAGAGAAATTGTAAAAGGGCAGTTTGGCCTTCGCCTATTGAAGGAAGGCCCCTAGTTGACGTCGGCAACCTCGTCGGTGGAGGAAGCCAAAAGTGGAGTAGGTCAAGGCTGACCGAACCACTCTAAATCTCTGGTTTGCGTTTATTTTCGAGCACTTTATCATTACTGCAAACCTCCTTCATTACTACTGCTCTCTGCGCTTTCACGAACAAGTTCTAAGTGCTGTTCTTCCGAATCTGCATTCAGACGTAAATTCGTATTTTCATACATTACAGTTTACGTTTACGTTTGATTCTGCAGAACTGTCTTCCGTGCTTTTACGAACGAGCTTCTTTGCAGTTTACACTTACATTTTGATCCTATTGATAACTGCAAACTGTCCTCTACAATTTTACGAACGAGTTTCAACATTTAGACGTAAAACTGCATTCAGACGTAAATCGGCTTTCCTCGCTCAATCATCAGATCTCAGTTCACGTTTACGTCTTGATTTCAACTGCATACTGCCTTCTGCGAGTATACAAACAAGTTTCAAAGTTTAGACGTAAATCTGCGTCTAGACGTAAAACTGCGTTTAGACGTAAATCTGCATTAAGACGTAAATCTGAGTTTAGACGTAAATCTGCGTTTAGACGTAAAACTGCGTTTAGACGTAAATCTGCGTTTAGACGTAAATCTGCGTTTAGACGTAAATCTGCGTTTAGACGTAAAACTGCATTTAGACGTAAATCTGAGTTTAGACGTAAACTACGCTTAGACGCAAAACTGCGCTTAGACGCAATCTGCGCTTAGATGCAAACTGCACTTAGATACAAACTGAGAATTTGCTTTTGCATCATAATAGTTTTTGAACGAACGCAGCTTTTGGTTTTTAATCGCTGTAAGATTTCCGCTGCACTAATTCACCCCCCCCCCCTCTTAGTGCTCTCGATCCTAACAATTGGTATCAGAGCAAGGTTAACTCTCTAAAGGATTAAAACCCAAGAGAGATGGCATACGCCGGAAACCAAGAGGGGCATTCGATTACACGTCCACCCATGTTCAGTGGAACGGACTACACTTACTGGAAGATCCGAATGAGGATCTTTCTTATTTCTATGGATTTTGAACTATGGAACCTTGTTGAAAACGGATTTTCAAAATCTTCTCTTCCAATGATCGATTGGAATGAGTTGGAAAAGAAGGCTTTCGCTCTTAATGCAAAGGCTATGAATGCCTTATTTTGCGCACTTGATAAAAACGAGTTTAATCGTGTTTCAACTTGCGAAACTGCTTTTGATATTTGGCACACACTTGAAGTGACCCACGAGGGCACAAGTAGAGTGAAAGAGTCAAAAATCAATCTGTTGCTGCATTCTTTTGAACTTTTCCGAATGAAACCGAGTGAAACCATTGGCGACATGTTTATCCGTTTCACGGATGTCGTCAACGGTCTAAAAGGACTCGGAAAAAGTTTTTCGGATTTTGAACTCGTAAATAAAATACTAAGATCCCTTCCTAAAAGTTGGGATCCTAAAGTCACTGCCATTCAAGAGGCAAAGGATCTGCGCAACTTCCCTCTTGAAGAACTAATCGGGTCATTAATGACCTACGAAATGACTTGCAAAGCTCATGAAGAGCAAGAAGACATCCTTCCAAAGAACAGAAAGGATATGGCACTTAAAACTTCTGAATGCCACTTGAGAGAAAACTCAAGTGATGAGGACTGTGATGATGACTTGGCACTTTTGACAAGAAAGTTTAAGAAATTCTTCAAAAGAAACAAGTTTAAAAACGATGTGAAAAATAAACTTGAACCCAAGAAGGACCAAGTGATCTGCTACGAATGTAAAAAGCCGGGACACTACAAGAATGATTGTCCCCAAGTCAAAAGAAGAACATCAAAGAAGAAGGCTCTTCAAGCAACATGGGATGACGCAAGCGCATCTGAAGAAGAAGAGTCCAACACCGAGCAAGTTGCTCATTACGCCTTTATGGCCATCGAAGAGGAGGTAACGAATTTATTAGATGCTGATTTATCTTTCGATGAATTATTAAATGCCTTCCATGATTTATTTGATGAATGCAAAGTTATAAATAGAAAATACAAGTTGCTAAAAAAGGTACATGATAATCTTACTTGTGAGTTTGATAAGTTAAAAGTCGAACATCATGATAGTTTAAATTCATGTATCAAATGTCATGATTTAGAAACTATACAAAAAGAAAACTTGCTACTTAAGGACACCTTGAAGAAATTCGAGGTTGGTAGCAAGTCATTAAACATGATCCTTACAAACAAGGGTCATGCTCCCAAAAGAAGTGGGATTGGATTTGTGAGGAGTCCTCACCAAAATCCAACTACCTTCATAAAAGGCTCCATCTTACATGTTCAACACCAAACCAAGTGCAACTTTTGTTGCAAATCTGGACACAAGACACATTGTTGTCCATTCAAGAAAATAAGTCCAAACAAATTAATTTGGGTTCCTAAAGGAACCATGATAAACTCTATGCAACATGATAGAAAATGTAGATCTATTTATGAGGCACCCAAAAGCAAATGGGTACCTAAACATCATCCTTTCTTGTAGAAAACTAAACAATCGCAAGCTAGGAGCAAGAAATGGTACCTTGATAGTGGATGCTCAAGGCATATGACCGGAGATCCATCTCAATTCTCTAAGCTCACTAGCATAGACGAAGGATATGTCACCTTCGGAGACAACAACAAGGGTAAAATCATTGGCAAAGGAACCATAGGTAACAAATCCAACCTCTCTATTGAAGATGTTTTACTAGTTGATGGTTTAAAACATAACCTCTTGAGCATTAGTCAATTATGTGATAAAGGATATATTATAAGATTTGAATCTAATGCCTGCATCATTGAAAAACCACACAAAAATATATCTATGATTGCATTAAAACAAAACAACGTATACACTATTGACATCAATGACTTATGTGATGAAATGTGCTTTGCCGTTATGAATGAGGATGCTTGGCTATGGCATAGAAGATTAGGTCATGCTAGCATGAAACTAATCACTCAAGTATCATCTAGAGAACTTGTAAGAGGAATTCCTCATATCAAGTTCATCAAAGATAATGTATGTGATGCTTGCCAATTAGGTAAGCAAATTAGGGGTAGCTTCAAAGCTAAGAATCAAATAAGCACCTCTAGGCCCTTACAATTGATCCATATGGACTTGTTCGGACCAATCTCTACATCGAGTCTAGGAGGTAGCAAATACGCCTTTGTCATTATTGATGACTACAGCAGATATAAATGGACCTACTTCTTAAAACAAAAAAATGAATGCTTTAGATATTTTACCAAGTTTTGTAAACTTGTTCAAAATGAGAAGGAATCTATGATTTCGTCAATTAGAAGTGATCATGGTGGAGAATTTCAAAACCATGACTTCCAAGAATTCTGTGAACTCAACGGATACAACCATAACTTCTCTACTCCAAGAAATCCTCAACAAAATGGGGTAGTAGAAAGAAAAAATCGAAATTTACAAGAAATGGCAAGAACCATGTTGAATGAACATAGCCTACCCAAATATTTTTGGGCCGAAGCTGTAAACACTGCATGCTATATTTTAAATAGAGTCCTAGTAAGACCCTTACTCACCAAAACTCCTTATGAGTTATGGAATAACAAAAAACCCAATGTCTCATATTTTAAAGTCTTTGGGTGTAAGTGTTTTATCTTGAATGAAAAGGATAACTTAGGAAAATTCGATGCTAAATCCGATGAAGGAATCTTTCTTGGTTATTCTTCGGTTTCTAAAGCTTTTCGCATCTTCAATAAAAGAACCTTAATTATTGAAGAATCCATCCATGTTGTTTTCAATGAGATTTCAGAAATTAAGAAAAATGATCTTGATGATGATGTTAATTTTGATTCCTTGAATTTAAACGAAACCCCGTCTCCAACTAGCAACTTGGATGCATCCACTTCCAAAACATCCTTACCCATGGATTGGAAGTATATAGATGCTCATCCTAAGGAGCTGATCCTAGGAGACACATCAAAGGGGGTTCAAACACGATCTTCTTTTAAAAACTTTTGTGCCAACGCCGCTTTTCTCTCCCAAATTGAACCCAAATGTGTTGATGAAGCCATGAAAGCTGATTCATGGATTATCGCAATGCAAGATGAATTAAATCAATTTGAGAGAAATGAGGTGTGGACGCTTGTTCCTAGGCCAAATGACCATTTAGTAATTGGTACTAAATGGGTCTTTAGAAACAAGCAAGATGAAAATGGTATCGTGGTTAGAAACAAGGCTAGATTAGTGGCCAAAGGTTTCAACCAAGAAGAAGGTATCGATTACGAAGAAACCTTCGCACCTGTGGCTCGATTGGAAGCCATAAGGATGCTCCTTGCCTACGCTAGTTGCAATAATTTTAAGTTATTTCAAATGGATGTTAAAAGCGCTTTTCTAAATGGTTTCATTTCCGAAGAAGTTTATGTTGAACAACCTCCTGGATTTGAAAATAATGGCTACCCTAATCATGTGTTTAGATTAACTAAAGCTCTCTATGGTTTAAAACAAGCCCCAAGGGCTTGGTATGAGAGACTTAGCTCTTTTCTCATTGAAAATAATTTCATAAAAGGCAAGGTTGATACTACATTGTTTATCAAGAATTTTGAAAATAATTTTCTCATTGTTCAGATTTATGTTGATGATATTATCTTTGGTTGTACAAATGAATCTCTTTGTGAATCCTTTGCGAAAACTATGAGTCATGAATTCGAAATGAGTCTAATGGGAGAGTTAACATTCTTCTTAGGCCTACAAATCAAACAACTAAGCAATGGCATCTTTATTAGTCAAACCAAATATGCTGTGAGTTTGCTAAAGAAGTTCAAAATGAATAATTCAAAAGCCATTGATACTCCTATGAGCACCTCCACTAAGTTAGAAATTGATGAGAATGGAGAAAGCTTCGATCAAAAAACCTATAGGGGTATGATAGGAAGTTTACTTTACCTCACTGCCACCAGACCAGACATCATGTTCAGTGTAGGACTTTGTGCTAGATTTCAATCAGACCCTAAGATATCTCATCTCAAAGCAGTCAAAAGAATACTCAGATATCTTAATGGAACTACCAATCTAGGATTATGGTACCCAAAATCAGAAAATTTTGAATTAACAGCTTATGCTGATGCGGACTTCGCTGGCTGTAGACTAGACAGAAAAAGCACATCAGGATCATGTCAATTTTTAGGACATGCCCTTGTATCCTGGTCATCTAAGAAACAAAACTCGGTTGCCCTATCAACAACCGAAGCTGAATACATTGCAGCAAGTGCATGCTGTGCACAAGTTGTATGGATGAAAAACACTTTAGAAGATTACAAAGTGAATCTTAAAGATATTCCCATTAAATGTGATAACACGAGTGCAATATGCTTAACTAAAAATCCTATACAACACTCAAGAACAAAACACATTGATATTAGACATCACTTTATACGAGATCATGTCTCTAATCATGATGTAACCATAGAGTTTATTGATACCAAACATCAACTGGCTGATATCTTCACAAAACCCCTATGTGAAGAACAATTTGATTACATAAGAAAAGAATTAGGAATGTTGATTTGTCCAAATACTTAAACTAGTTAAAATTATTTTTCGGATGTTATTACTATTACATGCCTTGACAACGCTTGATCAAATAACATGTTGCAAATTATGTGACAAATATTTTTAACCAAATGCATGTAAGAAGTTCATTTTTCGGTTTGTATGCTAAAAATGGGATGTTCCTGTACACTCTTATGAAAACTCTTTGAAAAATGACTTTCCTCCGTCAAGCAAAAACAATAAAGAGATATATGTGTCATGACTTCCTTTATGTACTTGATAAACACTATGTCATGCTTTTTGTTGATGACAAAGGGGGAGAAACATATGAATTGATAAACACTATGTCATAGCTGAACTGCCATAATCATGTCTATGTCATAGTTGCAAATACTTGAGTGATGCTATAAACAATGTTATGCCATCCTTGCATCACCAAGAGATATGTGAACATGTGCTATAGTTTGCATCATATCTTGATTTGATATTCTATAGAAAATGCAAACTTGCTAGAAAATCTCAAGTGTGTGCATCATGTAAAAAGTCCTTCGTAGCTTTATATTATTACATGATGAAGAGTTACAAACACTATCATACAAACTTGATGATGTATGTCATGCCTTGACATCATTCTTGAAGAGATACATCATGATGGGCATCATGATGAGAGCATTGATAAGTTTAACTGATCTAACTTATCAATACGTCACTTGAATTCTTTGGTCTTGAATTCAAGGTTGACTTATCTCAACAATGGCATATAGATAGGGGGAGTTAAGGACAACTCCTTTATCAATTGATTGTCATCATCAAAAAGGGGGAGATTGTTGAATCTCGGATTTTGATGATGAAGTCAATTGTCATTTGTTATCTAATCTATGTGTTGAGATAAGTGTGCAGGATTAACTACGATGAGAGTAAGACAAGCAGCAGGTGTTGCGCCGGAGTCAAGATCATGATCACGTTGGGAGTTCGAGAGTTCGACGGAAGTTCGGACGGTCGTCGGAGGTTCAGCGAGAACAGATCCGAGAAGTCCAGAAGCTTGCCAAGCGAAGCTCGTCGGAACTCGCCAGGTGGATCGTCGCAAAGTCCAGGAGTATGCCGGATGTCCGCAGAAGGATCACCGAGGGTTTATCGGATGATCGACGGAAGTTGGCTGGAAACTCGCCAGAAGAAGCGATTGACGCATCGGAGCAAAGCTGCAGAAGTTGTCTTAGAGTTAATCGTAGTTAGCATGATGATTAAGCATGAAAATGGGAGGTGATCCCATTAGCTTAATCTTGGGGCAGTTGGGCCCCTGAAAAGATTCAAATTGGGCCGAATGGAGCGAACCATTCGGACCCTGATTGCACCAGGAGGTGCAACCGCCCCAGCCAGGAGGTGCAACCGCCAGGGCTGTGAGGTTGGGAGGTGCAACCGCCCCAGCCAGGAGGTGCAACCGTCAGGGCTGCGAGGCTGGGAGGTGCAACCGCCCCAGCCAAGAGGTGCTACCGCCCAGAGCTCAGTCTTCGAGCTAGACTGGGCGGTGCAACCTCCTCTGTCAAGAGGTTGCACCGCCAGAGCTCAAGTTTCGAGCTCTGCCAGGCGATGCAACCACCGAGCTCAGTCTTCGAGCTCAAGCAGAGAGGTCCATCAGCCTGAGCTCAGTCTCGAGCTCTGCCAGGTGATGCAATCACCGAGCTCAGTCTTCGAGCTCTGGCAGAGAGGTGCATCAGCCTGAGCTCAGTTTCGAGCTCTGCCAGGTGATGCAACCACCGAGCTCTGACTTCGAGCTCTGCCAGGCGGTGCAACCACCGAGCTCTGACTTCGAGCTCTGCCAGGTGATGCAACCATCGAGCTCAGTCTTCGAGCTCTGGCAGAGAGGAGCAATCGCCTGAGCTCAGTCTTCGAGCTCTGCCAGGCGGTGCCACCTCTCCAGTCAAGAGGTGCAACCGCCTGATCCCAGAATTCTGGGATTTGATCGATTTGATCGTTTTGAGCTCGAATTTTGAATTGGGTTGGGGCCTATAAATACCCCACCCATTCAGCACTGAAAAGATACAGACCTACACCGAAATCTTGATCTTTTCTGTGATTCTAAGAGCTCAAAAGTGTTGTAAAGCCTTTAAGTCTCCTCCTTCTGTTCTTCAAGTTTTCAGTTGTAAAGTGAGGAGAGAAAGGTCTGTAAAGGTTGTCTCCTGAGCCTGTCAAAAGGAGAGAAATTGTAAAAGGGCAGTTTGGCCTTCGCCTATTGAAGGAAGGCCCCTAGTTGACGTCGGCAACCTCGTCGGTGGAGGAAGCCAAAAGTGGAGTAGGTCAAGGCTGACCGAACCACTCTAAATCTCTGGTTTGCGTTTATTTTCGAGCACTTTATCATTACTGCAAACCTCCTTCATTACTACTGCTCTCTGCGCTTTCACGAACAAGTTCTAAGTGCTGTTCTTCCGAATCTGCATTCAGACGTAAATTCGTATTTTCATACATTACAGTTTACGTTTACGTTTGATTCTGCAGAACTGTCTTCCGTGCTTTTACGAACGAGCTTCTTTGCAGTTTACACTTACATTTTGATCCTATTGATAACTGCAAACTGTCCTCTACAATTTTACGAACGAGTTTCAACATTTAGACGTAAAACTGCATTCAGACGTAAATCGGCTTTCCTCGCTCAATCATCAGATCTCAGTTCACGTTTACGTCTTGATTTCAACTGCATACTGCCTTCTGCGAGTATACAAACAAGTTTCAAAGTTTAGACGTAAATCTGCGTCTAGACGTAAAACTGCATTTAGACGTAAATCTGCATTAAGACGTAAATCTGAGTTTAGACGTAAATCTGCGTTTAGACGTAAAACTGCGTTTAGACGTAAATCTGCGTTTAGACGTAAATCTGTGTTTAGACGTAAATCTGCGTTTAGACGTAAAACTGCATTTAGACGTAAATCTGAGTTTAGACGTAAACTGCGCTTAGACGCAAAACTGCGCTTAGACGCAATCTGCGCTTAGACGCAAACTGCACTTAGATACAAACTGAGAATTTGCTTTTGCATCATAATAGTTTTTGAACGAACGCAGCTTTTGGTTTTTAATCGCTGTAAGATTTCCGCTGCACTAATTCACCCCCCCCCCCTTAGTGCTCTCGATCCTAACAGGTAGGAGCAAGTCAAGATCAAGAAAAGATATTGTTTGCTATAACTGTGGTGAGAAAGGACATTACAAGAACCAATGTAAGCAACATAAGAAGAACAAGAAAAAGGGAAAAGAAGTGGAGTCTACAAAGTCAAAGGATAATACTACAACTATAGTGCAGGGTGGTGATTATTTGATTTTGTCTCCTTCTGATGATATTTTTTCTTGTGTCTGTCAGGATCTTGAGTGGGTGATTGACACAGGTGCTTCTTATCATGCTACACCTCGGAGAGAGTTTTTTGCTACATACAGGTCTGGAAACTTTGGTGTTGTCAAGATGGGCAACTATGGCACATCAGACATCATTGGCATGGGTGATATTCATTTAAAGACCAACCTTAGCTGCAAGTTAGTACTTAAGGATATGAGGCATGTGGTTGACTTGAGGCTGAATTTAATTTCAGTTGGAAGACTAGATGATGAAGAGTATGAAAGCAGATTTCACAAAGGGCAATGGAAGCTCAGTAAGGGTTCTCTTGTTATAGCTAGTGGAAAGAAATGTCATACTTTGTACAGGTTGCAGGCTAAAGCTTATGGTGAGCAATTTAATGCTACAGAGAAAGACTTCAGTATGGAGTTGTGGCATAGGCGATTGGGACACATGAGCGAGAAGGAGCTGCAAGCTCTTTCCAAGAGAGAGGTATTACCAGATCTCAGAGGTATACATCTGAACCCTTGTATTGATTGTTTGGTTGGTAAACAACATAGAGTTTCATTTGCTAGTGCTACTTTGTCTAGAAAAATGCATGTCTTAGACCGTGTTTATAATGTATGTGGTCCTTTGAGGACAAAAACTCATGGTGGATCTGTTGATGTTCTTGGTATAAGTGGTGTACTTTATTTTGTCACTTTTATAGATGATTTTTTCAGAAAAGTTTGGGCTTATGCTTTGAAGACCAAAGATCAGGTTATTAATGTCTTCAAAGAGTTTCATGCCAGGGTTGAAAAGGAGATAGAAAACAAATTGAAATGCATAAGATCAGATAATGGTGGTGAGTATACGGGATTGTTTAATGACTATTGCAGGTCACATGGGATCCAACATGAGATGACAGTTCCTGGTACACCTCAGCATAATGCAATTGCAGAGAGGATGAACCGCACCATCATGGAAAAGATCATATGTATGCTTTCATAGGCCAAGCTAACCAAAAGGTTTTAGGATGAGGCTTTGAGGACTGCAGTTGATGTGATCAACTTATCACCATGTACAACCCTAGATGGTGATGTTGTAGAGCATGTATGGTCAGGGAAAGATGTTTCCTACAAGCATTTGAGAGTGTTTGGTTGTCGTGCATTTGCACATGTTCCAGATAATGAGAGGTCCAAGCTGGATGGTAAGTCTAAAGAATGTATTTTTCTTGGTTACTCACATGATCAGTTTAGTTACAGGCTTTGGGATCCAGAAAAGCAGAAGGTGTTCAGGAGCAGAGATGTGGTCTTCTTTGAGGATCAAACCTTTGAGGATTTGAAGAAGAAGGCACCAGCCAAGACTTTTGCAGAAGGATTAGCAGATTGTGACCCAGTTATTCCTCCAGTATATCAGGGTGATGGGGGAGATGTGCAGAAAAATAGTGTAGAGCCTGATGTTGATTTACCTGCCGGACATGTTGAGCAAGAAGAAGTAGGAGAGGAAGTTCTCACAGAACCTCGGTTGAGAAGATCTTCTAGACAACGTCAACCTTCCAGAAGATACTCTACAGATGAGTATGTGATGCTTACTGATGCAGGTGAACCAGAGAGTTACCAGGAAGCAGTTGAGAGTGAGCAGAAAGAGAAGTGGTTAGTTGCTATTCAGGAAGAGATGGATGCTCTTTAGAAGAACCACACTTATTATTTGGTGCTGCTACCAAATGGAATGAAGGCCTTGAAGAACAAGTGGGTTTTTAGGTTGAAGACTCAAGAATATTGTTCTCAACCAAAGTACAAAGCTAGATTGGTTGTGAAAAGCTTTGGTCAAAAGAAAGGTATTGACTTTGAAGAGATATTTTCTCCTGTTGTTAAAATGTCTTCTATTCGTGTTGCTCTTGGTATTGCTGCTAGCCAGGACTTGGAGGTTGAGCAGTTAGATGTGAAGACAGCTTTCCTTCATGGTGATTTGGAGGAGGAAATTTATATGGAGCAACTAGAAGGCTTCAAAGTCAAAGGTAAAGATAATTTTGTCTGCAAGTTGAAGAAGAGTTTGTATGGGCTAAAGCAAGCTCCAAGACAGTGGTACAGAAAGTTTGATTCATTTATGACAGAAAATAGATACAAAAGAACGGCTTCAGATCATTGTGTGTACATCAAATGGTTTGGTGAGGATTTTATTATTCTCTTACTTTATGTTGATGATATGCTTATTCTTGGGAAAGATATGTCTAAAATTGACAGGTTGAAGAAGGAATTGAGTGAGTCTTTTGCAATGAAGGACATGGGGCCAGCAAAGCAAATACTAGGCATGCAGATTTCTCGTGATAGGAAAAACAAGAAGATTTTGTTGTCACAAAAGAAATACATCGAGAAGGTATTGAAAAGATTCAGTATGAGCAATGCAAAACCAGTTGGTTCTCCTCTTGCAGGTCACTTCAAGTTGTGCTCAGAACAGAGTCCTTCAAGTGATGAGGAGAAGGAGAAAATGCAAAAGGTTCCTTATGCTTCAGCAGTTGGAAGTTTAATGTATGCAATGGTATGTACGAGGCCAGACATCGCATATGCAGTGGGTGTTACTAGCAGATTTCTTGCAAATCCAGGCAAAGAGCGCTGGGCAGTAGTGAAGTGGATTTTTAGATATCTTAGAGGGAGCTCTAAGGTTTGTTTAAGCTTTGGAGGTGGACCACCTATGTTGAAGGTTACACAGATGCAGATATGGCAAGAGATATAGATACGAGGAAGTCCACTTCAGGTTATGTACTTATGCAGGGGGAGCTGTGTCATGGCAATCCAAGTTACAAAGGTGTATTGCTCTCTCCACCACAGAAGCAGAATATATTGCTGCTAAAGAGGTATGCAAAGAAATGTTATGGATGAAAGAATTCTTACAAGAATTGGGGCTGAAACAGAAAAATTATGTGGTGCATTGTGATAGCCAGAGTGCCATCCATTTGTGTAAGAACCCAATGTTTCATTCCAAATCAAAGCATATAGATGTCAGATACCACTAGATTCGAAATGTATTTGAAGAGAAGCAGTTGCAGCTTCAGAAAATTCATACAGATGACAACGGAGTAGACATGTTGACGAAGACCTTACCAAAAAAAGACAGAAGATATGCCGACAATTGGTCGGCATAGCTTCACATTGAGGAGTCATGGGACAGCCTCCCTTATGGGCTGAAGGGGAAGGTTGTTGGGCTGATAGCCCATATTCAGCCCATGTGGGCTAGGGCAGCCCACAGCCCACACCCCCTCTTAACCTAACCCTAATTAAGATTAGAGGGGTGTGGTGGCTGCGTTTTAGAAGCAGAAAAAGGCTATAAAAAGGCAGCAACGAGGTAGATCTTGATAGCCACGAGATTCCAAAGAGAAGAAGGAGAACAAGGCAGAAAAGGAAGAGAAAGAAAGGGAAGAAGACAAGGACAACACAGAGAGACTGTTCTTAATCATCTAGCATTGTTCTCATCTCAGGTTAGATCAAATCTACAGTAGACTCTTGCTGTGATTACTTGGGGAGGTTTTAGATATTGTGGGCAGTGACGTGATCCTTATATCCCAGTTATTCTCTTGTGGTTGTTGCTAGGGTTTTGGGTAAGAGATTGAGATTTGTATATTCATTATTCTCATAGTGGATTATCTCTAGTTTGCCCCGTGGTTTTTACCCTTCACATTGAAGGGGTTTTCCACGTATATCTTGGTGTTCTGTTTGATTGTGTTTCCATTTTATTCCGCTGCGTATTATGGTCTTCTAATATTTGTTCATATACAAAGGTTATTTCTCTTTATATCCCAATCATGTCTCTCGCCTTTGTCCTGCGAGAAAGGGTTTCTAAAGCTTTTGATTCACTAACTCGCTAACGTAACTTACAAAAGGGCTTACTCTAACAAAAGAATCAATCTCTTTGAGTGCACTGATTATATAAGTAAAACCCATTTAGTAAAACCTACCTCCGACCGTGGAACAATTCACCCCCATTTTCCGTTTTGGGGCATTGGATTCTCACCGATGTTAGCGTTATCGGTTTAGGGCCCCTTAATAAAATGGATGCGTCTCTTACTCAATTTGGTTCGGTGTTGAAGAAAGGGTCTGAAGGGTATAATGGATTTTTGCAACAACCACCCAATACGTTAGCATCATAGGAAGGAGTGATGTTCCCCGATCACCGCGCTTATTCTACAATTAGCACAAAGGGAGTGACGGCATCTTCAATGAATTAGGATGGGACTGATTCACTCGCTTTCGAGACCAGAGAGTGGTGCTTTCATGGAGTAGGCGTAGATAGAATCAATAATTTGCCCCGCTCTTCTTTCCTGATCGCTAAGCATTGGCATAAATGCTATCTATCCATCTTTTTTTGAGTCAGTCCCAAGGTCTCTATCGTACCTACAGCAATCACTTGTTCAGTCAATAATCTAATAGTTAGAATGGCTCTCTCATCTAAATATAAGAGGAATCCACTGCCCTTAAAGCCTTTCGTAAACTAATATCAGTGTATTGCCTGACCGGTCAACTAAGACCGATTCTGTGCCCCGTAACGACTCTATTAATCATTCTTGCAAGGCAAAGAATAGCTCCATCTTTCACAAGCCATTGATCAGCTGCACTTCACGGCTCGCATGTCATCCGGCCATTTGAAACCTGTATTTCCCCTGAGAAGTAAGGATCATTACACTTATAAGAATGCTCACCCCAAGGGCACTTCTTATGAACTAAAGAAAGAGTGAAATCTATTTGGAGCGGCATACCGAAAGAGAACATTAAAGAGTCGAACCTAATTACCGTGAGCAAGCATATTCACCCCCTAAAACAAGCACACCACTCGACGAGAGGTGGAGACGGGGGGGAGTTTTCATTTTATTCTCCTTTGTGTCAAAAAAAAAAAAACGTAGAAATATTTGGAAGAAAAAAAAGGATTGATGACTGCTGTACTCTCTTTCTGTCGAGAAGTAATTATTAGAATCCCTTCGTAGAAACCCGGGCCAACCCGAGCCAAGTAACTAGTAGACAAGACGACAAGACACTAGGCGAGTTACAACTAATGTGCAGCGGTAGGAGCCCGTCCTTTGTCATTGTTCACCTTTTTACTTGGGTGAAAGTGAATCCAGATGCTTTAACTATTAGTGTGTAATTCATCATTCGTGTGTAATTCATCATTTCAGTATGGAGAGGCTGTGTTGTCTCCAGGAAAGCACTCGACCCGACCCCGCTTAGGAAGGCATTAACTTTTATAGGGTTTTATTTAGATAGGAAAAAGGAATCCATTCACTTTGACCCGACCCCTTTCCCTTCAAGTTTACCTCTCCCTGCCCTTCATCTTTAGACATTGGGATATCACCATTACAATATTTGGACGAGTTTTGCGGCAAAAGAAACACACAGACACGCAACTACAAGAAATAGTAGGAACAGTAATCTATTAGGCATTAGGAAAACAGTGAGATTAACTGCATTAGGAACAGTAAACAAGAATCTATTAGCAGTAAACAATAATCTATTAGGTATTTGGATAACAGTAATATATTCGTTCGACTAAACTGCTTTGCTAGGCCTGTTGATGAGTTTTCATGGGGATGATAAGAAGAGTGGAACATGACTTAAACGACTCCAAATCAGGGTTACAGCCCTACAACGACCCAACTAAAAGAAATGCCCGCTGACTTCCCGTCTTTCAAGTATAGAGAACAAGCTCACTTCTTATTGTTCAGTGCTTCGAGGTGCCTAGCGGAGTTGTTGAGTTGAGAGTATGGTCCGTTTCCGCACTTCTTGAGTTGTTGAGTTGAGAGAATGGTTCCGCGTTTCTATAGGTTGTTGAGTTGAGAGTATGGTTCCGCACTTGTATAGGTTGTGCATTCAATTAAGCCAAGTAACATATAACCAAGCGACGGGTGTTAGATAACCCTAAGAAATTTATCAAAGGGTAATTTACGTGGTTCGGTCAATTGACTTTGACCTACATCCACGGACGAAAGAGGAGCAAATCACTATTGTAAAAGGGACAATTACAAATGCCTTAGGAAGATGTTTCTAGGCAATAAAACATCCGAAAATACTAAACAAGAAAAACCCAAACTGTAAGTCCAAACTATTTAACTGAGTGTGGATTTAAACCCAAAATAAACATTTAGGTTTTTCTTATGATGCCACTTGTGGTGTTTCTTGTGGTGCATCTGACTTCAAAGCTCAAACCCTTATTTATAGTTCCAATACGAGACAACAAATTTTATTTTTCCGGTGTGGGACTTGCCAAACTAACAACGGGAACTGCCCTACCTTGATCTCTAGGAACTATACGGGAAACTAAAACTAATTAAACTCATTCAATACTATCTTCTTGCCCGGCGCTAACTCAAACTGATTAAACTCATTCAATAAGCACTACTACAGAAGCACAAAGAGACTATCCCACCCGAAGCTATAACCGTGTAGTGAACTGACTTAGAGCCAATAACTTATCTCGCTACTGACCTCTGACCTAACCTTTATACTGCTTCAAAATGGCTTACTACCCTGTGCACAAGCACTTCTGGAACTCGGCATTCATCTGGCAACTGGAAATAGTTTTTCGCTATTGATGATCTTGGGGCGCTAGAAAACTGGAATTGTAATAGAGTATTAGTAAGATTCAAATGTGTATTGGTCGACTGCCCCAACAAGTACTTAAACGTAGTCGTCCAATTGATGCGGGGCCAAGCTTAGTATTATGTGTAGCGGCAGGATCCCGTTTAAAGTTTTATTTGAGTTCAAAGAACAAGACTGAAAAAGGCTTCTGAAGCACTAACTGAGTTGAGTGAAAAGAGCCACAGGTATATACGAGCCTACTCCTGGCTAATTCTTCTCTTGCAACTAGACCTCTGATTTCTGGCTTGTATACTCTGGATGGCTTGTATAACTCTAGATATCCCTCTCTGGCCCTTGAAACGAAAACTATCCTTTCTGACCCGAAACTAAGGGAGTGGTCTTTCACTCTGGTATTCAACTAATAAGAAAAAGGGATACGCAGCGGTCTTCTACTCTGATCCGACTAATACAAAGAATACTCCGATCCGAGACTCCTATAATACTACTACCTACCCACCCAGATTATATACAACTAAGAAAGGGAGCGGTTCCAATACTTACCTCTTCAAGGCCTACTGCTATACAAAGAATACTCTGAAACATTAGTAGTTGCCCGGCTCCTTTCATCAACGAGTCCTTTTTTTTGTTTCTTAACTTCAAATAGAAGTCGGGTTGCAAGTTATCGTAGATAGTGAATCGGATGCTAAAGCGCTTGAGGGTTCCCCTGTGAGAAACTAAAGGAATTGAACTTGCCCAAACCTCCCTTGAACACCTGCGCTTACTTGAGAACTGCTGACACCGATGATTCTTTCCCTTCACTTGGCTTGAGAACAGAAATATCATTAACCGCATCAGATCTTGAAACAGCATATTATATTTCTTACCTTGGTTTAGCACTTGGTATAGAAGCTGCTTGTAAAGACACTACATCCCTTTTTTATGACCCGAGAACATAACTTGAAGAATCGATCTCACAATTATTTACTACTTTCCTAGACTTAACTCCCACACAAGGATACTATACTTCAGGACAGATGCGCTTGAGAAGGCAATAAAAAGGGTTGTTGGTTAAAGGCAAGAAGGCAGATTTAGTGTTGTTTAAGGCAGGGGCAACTAAACTTTATTCATTCTCCATTCCTACTAAACTGTATTCATTCTCTATTCCTACTAAACTTAAACAGTAGGCGAACTCAACTCTCACAGCAGCCGATACAGATAAAGCAAAGCCTCTTTTGATCTCTCTGGCTTTCCTAGAACTCGATCCACTTGAAATAGACTTCCCACTTCAAAGAATGTCATCTATGCTTTTGTAGCAGTTGATTGGAAGACAAAGCTCGGAAGGGACTCTCAAGATGGTGTTCAAGCACCGGTGAGGAAGCAGTTAGGTTCTAGATTCCAGACTTCTCTTAATTGTCGTTGTCGCCATTCATTTCCATTTCATTCTTTTCTAGTGGTAGTTTCTCTCCTGCGTACCTCGACTCTGGACTACCTTACCGACCTCGCTACAAATAAAGTTAGGGCTCCTTCCTATACCTCTTGCCTACTTCCACTCAAAGCAAAGAGCCAACTACTCTATGATAAGAATTAAACGAAGAAGATAAAAAGATAGAAATTGTAAAAGAAACTATGAAATGTATAAGATGTAATTGGCTAAAACATTTTATAGTGAACTCTTGATAGCTATTTATACACACTCAGCAGGGAGGTTATATACATTCAGTAGGGAGGATTTTTCTCAACTACTTAGAGATTTCCTCAACTGCCTTGAAGAAATCTTATCTACTTATCATGCCCCCGCAAGATTGAGCTTTCATCAAGGATGTCGATCTTGGACCGATGAGATGAAAATGGTTTTCGAGCGAGAGGCTTTGTTAGTGAGTCTGCTAGTTGATCAGCTGTATGTACGTGAGAAACACGGAGTTGATGTCTGACAACTTAATCTCGCACGAAGTGAAAGTCGATGGCAATGTGTTTCATGCGGGAATGGAACACTAGATTGGCACATAAGTAGGTAGCGCCAATATTGTGACAATATATTGTAGGAATAACCGTGGAGTTGACGTTGAGTTCCTTGAGCAGATTTGTGACCCAATTGAGTTCAGCAGCGGTGGTGGCAATGGCACGGTATTCAGCTTCAGTTGTAGATCGTGCAACCGTCTTTTGTTTTTTAGAACTCCAATTGATTGGAGTGGCTCCAAGGAAGACAATGTATCCTGACGTAGATGTTCTATCATCAAAGTTCCCTGCCCAATCAGCATCAGCAAAGGCATGGAGATGGAGTGAAGTATTTTTGCGAAGAAAAATGCCATAATTAAGAGTCCCTTTAAGATACCGCAAAATTCGTTTGACCGCAGACCAATGCATAGTAGATGGTCGATGCATGAATTGTGATAATTTATTAACGGCAAATGAAATATCTGGACGCGTGAAAGCCAAGTACTGTAAGGAGCCAAGGACTTGTCAATATTGAGTCGAATCTGTAGTAGGACTTCCATCACATAATTTAAGTGATTCACTAGTAGAGAGAGGAGTTATAACCTCTTTCGCATCCTGCATGTTTGTCTTTGATAATAAATCTTGAATATACTTTCTTTGTGATAGGAAGAGACTTGAAGATGTAAATGTTGCTTCCACTCCCAGAAAGTGGCTTAAAGTTCCTAGATCTTTGAGGGAGAAGCGATCGACCAAGTGCTTTAGAAATGCTTGAGTCTTCAAAGGATCATTTCCTGTGACAATAATATCATCCACATATACTAAAAGATATATTATGCTTCCATTCTGCTGGCAAATGAATAACGAGGTATCATACTTGGAATTGATGAAGCCAATTGAGGTAAAAAACGAGCCAAGCTCGTTATACCAAGCCCTTGGAACTTGACGAAGTTCATAAATAGCTTTTTGAAGTTTGCAGACATGCCTCGGATATTGAGGATGAACGAAACCAGGATGTTGCTGCATAAAGACATCTTTAGTAAGTGATCCCTGTAAAAAGGCATTATTAACATCTAATTGTCGTATGTGCCAGCCCTTTGAGATGGCCAAACTCAAGATAAGACGGATTATTGTGGGTTTAACAACGGGACTAAATGTCTCTGTGAAGTCGACACCAGGTCGTTGATGAAACCCTTTGGCGACTAGACGTGCTTTATATCTGGCAACAGATCCGTCTGGGTTCCGCTTAATTCGAAAGACCCATTTACACCCGATGATATTTTGTGTGTGATGAAAGGGTACTAAGTTCCATGTAGAGTTGTGAAGGAGAGCATCATATTCGTCACACATGGCTTTACGCCAATAAGAAGATTTTTGGGCTTGAGTGAGTGTAGTGGGTTCACTGGCCTCAGTGGAGGAACTTGTTATAGCATGTAAGTCAAGGACCTGACGTGGTTTGAAAATACCACTTTTGGAGCGTGTTGTCATTGGATGTCTAGGGGGAATAGAAGTGGTAGATTGTGTTGGTGGTATAGCCGAGGGCGAGTCATTGTCATGGACCGGGCCAACCGTCGGCACAACAATATCACTAGGTCTAGGAGAAGGTAAAGCCAGTGACAATATTGCCGAGGGTATTATCTCATTAATAGGGGAAACTTGTGAGGAAGGAAGTGGAGAAATAGAGGGAGTGAGAAGTTGTTGAACAGGAGTAATAGTAGTATGCAGATCTTGAGGGTAAGGACTGGACTGTGTCATTGGAGGTTCGTGTGAAGAGATCGGAGGGATATTCCAATGATGTATGTTTATCGGAGTAGCTTGCAGGGCAGGATTATTTTGAAAAGGAAAGACAGACTCCTCAAAAATAACATGACGTGATATAAAGATTTTTTTAGTTTTGGGTTCATAACATCGAAAAGCATTATGTTCAAGGGAGTAGTCTATAAAAGTGCAAGGCTTAGATCGTGATGTTAGCTTATGTGACGCATAGGGACGGAGCCATGGATAACATAAACAACCAAATACTTTGAGTTTATGAAGGTTTGGAAGCTTGTGGAATAATTTTTCAAATGGTGACTGGTATTGTAAGACTGGAGTGAGCATACGATTAATGAAATAAACTGCATTTTGAAAGACTACTGACCAAAGAGGTGGTGGCATGGATGCTTGATGTAGAAGGGAGAGACCAGTTTCAACAATATGCCGATGTTTGCGTTCGGTAGAGCCAACCAATTGGGGAGTATGTGGGGGTGACTTGATGTATTGTATACCACAAGCAGAGAGACAAGATATGAGGGCTTGATATTCGCCTCCGCCATCGGAGTAAACCGTTTTAATGGAAGATTGAAAAAAAATTTCGACCAACTTTCGAAAGTTGGTAAATACTATGGAAACATCAGACTTATGGTGGAGAGGATATAACCATGTATACTTAGTAAAATAATCTACAAAAATGACATAAAAACGAAACTTGTCAAAAGAAGGAATTGGGGCAGGGCCCCATACGTCAGTATAAATGATTTCAAATGGTTTAGAGAAAGAAATGGAGATTGTCCCAAAAGGCAGTTTATGACTTTTATTGCAAAGACAAGCATCGCAATGACTGACAGTGCTATTGATTTTCAAGGTAGGAATAGAATAACGAGAAAGTATTTTTTGCTAGATAAAAGGGGAGGGATGACCAAGACGACGATGTCATACATCAACCGGAGCCGCGACTGAAGAGTGAGCAATAGGAAGGGTAATTTACGAAGCGGATGGCCACTCATAAATGTTATCTTTGTTCTGTTAGGATCGAGAGCACTAAGAGGGGGGGGGTGAATTAGTGCAGCGAAAATCTTACAGCAATTTAAAAACGAAAGCTGCGTTCGTCCGATAAAAACGATTTCGATATAAAAGCAGAATCACAGTGCAGTTTGCGTCTAAGCGCAGTTTTGCGTCTAAGCGCAGTTTGCGTCTAAACGCAGTTTGCGTCTAAACTCAGTTTTACGTCCAAACGCAGTTTTACGTCTAAACGCAGTTTTGCGTCTAAACGCAGTTTTGCGTCTAAACGCAGTTTTACGTCTAAACGCAGTTTTACGTCTAAACGCAGTTTTGTGTCTAAACGCAGTTTTACGTCTAAACGTAATTTTACGTCTAAATGTAGTTTTGCGTCTAAAAGCAGTTTTGAACCTTGAAAAGCGTTTTACGTAGAAAGCAATTTGCAGTTATAAATGGAATCCGAATGTAAGCGTAAACTGCAGTGTGAAGATCGTACGAAAACACGATTTACGTTTGAATGCAGATTCTGAAAGATCAGAGCTTAGAAACTCGTTCGTAAAGGCGCAGAGGGCAGTAGCAATGTATGAGGTTTGCAGTAATGATAAAGTGCTCAAGGTAAAAGCAAACCAGAGATTTAGAGTGGTTCGGTCAGTCTTGACCTACTCCACTTTTGGCTTCCTCCTCCGACGAGGTCACCGACGTCAACTAGCTGCCTTCCTTCAATGGGCGAAGGCTAACTGCCCTTTTACAGTTTCTCTCCTTTTGACAGGCTCAGGAGACAACCTTTACAGATCCTTGTTGAATCTCGTATTTTGATGATGAAACTACTTGATATATGTTTATGATTTAATCTGCGTTTTGAGTGACGCAGGATGCTTCGATCAGGATGAGACAATTAAAGCAGGAAAATCATGTTGTGCCGAAGGAACATGTCAGAAGATTGGACGTCGGGCCGGTGGATCGGTCGACGTATCGACAGAAGGCTTCGGGCCGTGAACTCGGGCATCGGGCCAAGAAGAGCGGGTATTGTGCCAAGGATATCGGAGTTGCGGAGTCAACTGGCCGATTGGGCAATAGGCTGCACGAGAGGACGATGCGCCGAAGAATCGGACGAAGCGTCGAGGGACCAATGACATGTCGGACAACTTGGTTAATTGCTTAGGATTAATTGTCTCGATTGAAGTTTTGTTTTGTTGTGCAGGATTAACTATGATAACGATGAAGACATAAAGCGAAACAAAGTGTCGGAGTCAAGCGCGAAGGATTTGTTGCGAGTTCAAGAGTTCGACGGAAGTCCGAAGATTCGTTGGGAGTTCGCGGAGCTCGCCGAGAAAGATCGGAGCTTGCCGAAGAAGCTCGTTGGAACTCGCTAAGAACAAATCGTGAAGTCTAGGAGCTTGCCGGGAGTCCGCAGAATGGTTTCCGAGAGTTCATCGGAAGACCGCCGGAAGTTTGCCGGAAGCTCGCTAGAAGAAGTCTTGACTTGCGGACTTTGTAATAGCTTAGAAAATGTCTTTAAATTCATAGTTAGCACGTTAATTAGGGTTAGGATTAGGTGTTAATCCTATAACCCAAGTAGGGGCCAATTAGGCCCAAGTTCGGACTGGTTTGGACCAAGTTTGGAGCCAAACCAAGTGAGCTGGAATAGTGAAGAGGTGCCACCTCTCCAGCCTAGAGGTGCCACCGCCAGGGTTGAGAGGTGCAACCTCTCAAGCCTGGAGGTGCCACCGCCAGGGTTGGGAGGTGCAACCGCCCCAGCCAGGAGGTGCAACCGCCAGGGGTGCACGGCTGGGAGGTGCAACCGCCCCAGCCAGGAGGTGCAACCGCCAGGGGTGCACGGCTGGGAGGTGCAACCGCCCCAGCCAGGAGGTGCAACCGCCAGGGCTGCAAGGCTGGGAGGTGCAACCGCTCCAGCCAAGAGGTTGCACCGCCAGAGCTCAAGTTCCGAGCTCTGGCAGGCGATGCAACCACCAAGCTCAGTCTTCGAGCTTTGGCAGAGTGGTGCATCAGCCTGAGCTCAGTCTCGAGCTTTGCCAGGTGATGAAATCACCAAGCTCAGTCTTCGAGCTATGGCAGAATGGTGCATCAGCTTGAGCTCAGTTTGGAGCTCTGCCAAGTGATGCAACCACCGAGCTCAGATTTCGAGCTCTGCCAGGTGATGCAACCACCAAGCTCAGTCTTCGAGCTCTGCCAGGTGATGCAACCATTGAGCTCAGTCTTCGAGCTCTGGCAGAGAAGAAGCAATCGGCAGAGCTCAGTCTTCGAGCTCTGCCAGGCGGTGCCACCTCTCCAGTTGAGAGGTGCAACCGCCTGATCCCAGAAATTCTGGGATTAGATCGATTTGATCGTTTTGAGCTCGAATTTTGAATTGGGTTGGGGCCTATAAATACCCCACCCATTCAGCACTGAAAAGATACAGACCTATACCGAAATTGTGATCTTTTCTGTGATTCTAAAGAGCTCAAAAGTGTTGTAAAGCCTTGAGTCTCCTCCTTCTGTTCTTCAAGTTTTCAACTGTAAAGTGAGGAGAGAAAGGTCTGTAAAGGTTGTCTCCTAAGCCTGTCAAAAGGAGAGAAACTGTAAGAGGGAAGTTTGGCCTTCGCCCATTGAAGGAAGGCAGCTAGTTGACGTCGGCAACCTCATCGGTGGAGGAAGCCAAAAGTGGAGTAGGTCAAGGCTGACCGAACCACTCTAAATCTCTGGTTTGCGTTTATTTTCGAGCACTTTGTCATTACTGCAAACCTCCCTCATCACTACTGCTCTCTGCGCTTTCACGAATAAGTTCTAAGTGCTGTTCTTCCAAATCTGCATTCAGACGTAAACTTGTATTTTCGTACATTACAGTTTACGTTTACGTTTGATTCTGCAGAACTGTTTTCCGGGCTTTTACGAACGAGCTTCCTTGCAGTTTACGCTTACATTTTAATCCTATTAATAACTGCCATCTGTCCTCTACGATTTTACGAACGAGTTTCAACATTTAGACGTAAAACTGCATTCGGACGTAAATCGGCTTTCTTCGCTCAATCATCAGATTTCAGTTTACGTTTACGTCTTGATTTCAACTGCATACTGCCTTCTGCGAATATACAAACGAGTTTCAAAGTTTAGACGTAAATCTGCGTCTAGACGTAAAACTGCGTTTAGACGTAAAACTGCGTTTAGACGTAAATCTGCGTTTAGACGTAAAACTGCGTTTAGACGTAAATCTGCGTTTAGACGTAAATCTGCATTTAGACGCAAAACTGCGCTTAGACGCAAAACTGCACTTAGACGCAATCTGCGCTTAGACGCAAAACTGCGCTTAGACGCAATCTGCGCTTAGACGCAAACTGCATTTAGATACAAACTGAGAATTTGCTTTTGCATCATAATCGTTTTTGAACGAACGCAGCTTTTTGTTTGTTAAATTATTATAAGATTTCCGCTGCACTAATTCACCCCCCCCCTCTTAGTGCTCTTGATCCTAACAATTGGTATCAGAGCGGGGTATTTCTCATTTCGGATTTACACCCGAGAGAAATGACTTTTCAAGAGGGCTGTTCGGTCTTTCGTCCACCGTTCTTTAACGGATTGGACTACACTTATTGGAAAACTCGAATGAGAGTTTTCTTAATTTCTCTAAATCTGGATTTATGGAATATCATTGAAAACAGTTTTCAACTTCCCTCCAAACCGATGAACGAATGGTCGGTTTTGGAGAAGAAGAATTTTTCTTTAAACGCAAAGGCTATGAATGCCTTATTTTGCGCATTGGACAAAAATGAGTTCAATCGGATTTCTACGTGTGAAACGGCTTTCGATATTTGGCGCACTCTTGAAATCACGCACGAGGGAACTAGTAGAGTCAAAGACTCGAAAGTTAATATTCTACTGCTTGATTTCGAGCTTTTTCATATGAAACCAAGCGAAACCGTTGTTGACATGTACACCCGTTTTACGGATGTCGTCAATGGTTTAAAATCACTTGGTAAAAGCTTTTCGGATTTTGAACTCGTTAACAAAGTTTTGCGCTCACTTTCTAAAACTTGGGATTCAAAAGTAACTGCTATTCAAGAATCGAAAAACTTGAACCATTTTCCACTTGAAGAACTAATTGGTTCATTGATCACATATGAAATGACGTGCAATGCACGTGAAGAACTTGAGAACCACCTTCCAAAGAACAGGAAGGATTTGGAACTCTGGACAAATGAATGCCACTTGAGCGATAACTCAAGTGATGAGGACAATGATGAACAAACCAACCTTCCAAAGAATAGGAAGGATTTGGGACATAGAACATTTGAAGACCACTCGAGCATAAGCTCAAGTGATGGTGAACTTAAAATGAAACGAAAATTAAAAAGCAAAAAGAATGGAACTACTTGCTTTAAACGCAAGAAGAAGAACAAAAATTGGGATGAATCGAGCTCCTCCGAAGAAGAGAAAGTCAACAAAAGCAAGGCGGCAAACTACGCCTTAACAGCCTACAATGATGAGGTAATCGAAATCCCCCTAATTTACTTCGAAATTACATGATGCTTTTCATGATGCATTTTTCTTTTTCTTTAAATTTTCTTGAAAATTATATTTTTAATAATTTAACAATGAAAATGCAAAAATATGATCATGCTTGTAATGATAATGAAAATTGCATGTCTTATGTTAATGCAAGATAGAAATCTAATGATTTTACACCTAGTGAGATTAATCCTATTTATGTGCTTGAGAAGCAAGAATGTATATTTTGATGATTTCAGATTTGACAAATGCTACACTTTAAATATGAATCATTCTTCAATCAGATTAAATGCTTCAATCATTTTCTAACTCTAGAGTTCTCGATTTTGGTGAAATACAAGTGATAAATTCATTTATGATATCTTGTAAATCACTTGAATTATGAATGAGTTTTTCTTTTTTATGATGTGTTAAAAGAATCACTTAAAAAGAAAATGTTTTTCCATTTTATCGAGATTAATGATTTCATGATATTATGTGAATCTCGAAACTGATTTTGATGAAATAGTAATAACATTATTCATGTTATGAATCTTAAAAATGATAATATGCTTCATGTGATAATATGGATACACTTATGATATTATGTGTATTCATAAAATATTTATCTCATCATCCAATAACTCTTCTTGATATTCCTTATGAGATGAAATGAAATAATGCATGAAATACAAATGAGGAGTTAATGATCATGCATAATAGGATGTAATGAATTCTAGATACCATCATTTGAATATCTATGATCATGCTGCCAAAATGATATATCACGAATGCTTGAATATCATGTTTGATATGCTCATGATGATTGATTTTTCGGTATCATGCATAAATTTTCTGAAATGTAATGTTAATGAATTTGTGCATTGAAACTATAATGATGCACAAATAAAAATGATTACTTACCTTTGTCATGATCAAGAAATTGATGTAAAGGGTTTTTCCCTTGTTGACAATGACAAAGGGGGAGATAGCTAGCTTGTACAAGTCAAGAAGATGAAAAAACTTGATTGCTAGCTTGCCTATCTCAAGAGGCAAAAATGCTAACTTGCACATCTAGCAAAACTTGACAAATTTGCATATATCAAGAAGCAAGAGTTGCTTTCTTGAACATCTCAAAATTGCTAGCTTGCGGGCCTTAAAATGTACAAATTTTTTGCTAGCTTGTATATGGTAAACCTGCTATCATACTATCATGATGATGAGTATGTCTTATCTTTATGATTGAATTTGAAAAACAATGGCAAAAATACGTCTTAATGATTGAACGTGTTAAAATTATTTTTCGAACCTTCTTGATTGAATGATTGAATCACTTGACTGGCATAATGATTTTACACAATTACATGTTGAAAATTATGTGCTTGAATACAAAACTTTCATGATAACAAGCATGCTTTACCTTCATGATTGTAATTGAATATCTATAGCAAAACCTTGTTCGAATGGAAGAAAGACTCAAATTTCATTTTCGGATTCTCTTGAGTCTAACATATCAAGTTCACTCTCTTCCAAACTTAACAAGCATATGCCATATCAAGTTTAGTTCATATCATTGATTTTTGACATATGTAATTGACTAGCAAATACATCTCTCATACACACATCATGTGAAAAATATTTTTTGAGAAATGGATTTGATGAATATGGATGAAAGTGTTTTTACTTGCAAGGATTTATTTCACATACATAACAACAAGCACTTATGCTTAAAATTTGCTTATATCGTTCTCCGTTTTGTTGATGACAAAGGGGGAGAAATATATGAATTGATGCTATGAACACTGATGCTAGGCTTGCATCATCAAGAGATATATGAATTGATATGATTGCCATATTTGCAATACTTGCATCATTAAGAGATATATGAATTGATGCTATGATTGCCAAACTTGTATTATGCCATGTTTTCATCATGCGTTAAGATATCAAGAACTTGTATCGTAATTTTACGCGTTGATATCCTACCATGTGATGAAATGCTATAATTGATAAACACTTGAAATGTTTGCATTATGATATCAAAAGCCTACATCGCAATTTTTCATGTTGGTATTTGATATTAGCAAACTTGCATGATGATAAAACTTGATATTATGATTTTCATGCAATGAGTTGAACCAATATCACACACAAACACTTGATTGTGATACTTCTCCTTTTTGTTGATGACAAAGGGGGAGAAGTATGTTGATGACATGACATGTGATGCATAAGTTTATGCATAAGTTCATGTTGACGTGTTGCAAGTATTCATGATGAATATTGCAATGACTTGAATTCAGTGTGAATTCAAGGTTCTATCAATATGGCATATTGATAGGGGGAGTTTGTTTAAACTCCGGGAGTTAAGGTTAACTCCGTTTATGATGACATGTTGCTTAGATTTTTGAATCTAAGAGGTTCTATCAATATGGCATATTGATAGGGGGAGTTTGTTTAAACTCCGGGAGTTAAGTTTAACTCCGTCATCAAGTGGTTGTCATCATCAAAAAGGGGGAGATTGTTGAATCTCGTATTTTGATGATGAAACTACTTGATATATGTTTATGATTTAATCTGCGTTTTGAGTGACGCAGGATGCTTCGATCAGGATGAGACAATTAAAGCAGGAAAATCATGTTGTGCCGAAGGAACATGTCAGAAGATTGGACGTCGGGCCGGTGGATCGGTCGACGTATCGACAGAAGGCTTCGGGCCGTGAACTCGGGCATCGGGCCAAGAAGAGCGGGTATTGTGCCAAGGATATCGGAGTTGCGGAGTCAACTGGCCGATTGGGCAATAGGCTGCACGAGAGGACGATGCGCCGAAGAATCGGACGAAGCGTCGAGGGACCAATGACATGTCGGACAACTTGGTTAATTGCTTAGGATTAATTGTCTCGATTGAAGTTTTGTTTTGTTGTGCAGGATTAACTATGATAACGATGAAGACATAAAGCGAAACAAAGTGTCGGAGTCAAGCGCGAAGGATTTGTTGCGAGTTCAAGAGTTCGACGGAAGTCCGAAGATTCGTTGGGAGTTCGCGGAGCTCGCCGAGAAAGATCGGAGCTTGCCGAAGAAGCTCGTTGGAACTCGCTAAGAACAAATCGTGAAGTCTAGGAGCTTGCCGGGAGTCCGCAGAATGGTTTCCGAGAGTTCATCGGAAGACCGCCGGAAGTTTGCCGGAAGCTCGCTAGAAGAAGTCTTGACTTGCGGACTTTGTAATAGCTTAGAAAATGTCTTTAAATTCATAGTTAGCACGTTAATTAGGGTTAGGATTAGGTGTTAATCCTATAACCCAAGTAGGGGCCAATTAGGCCCAAGTTCGGACTGGTTTGGACCAAGTTTGGAGCCAAACCAAGTGAGCTGGAATAGTGAAGAGGTGCCACCTCTCCAGCCTAGAGGTGCCACCGCCAGGGTTGAGAGGTGCAACCTCTCAAGCCTGGAGGTGCCACCGCCAGGGTTGGGAGGTGCAACCGCCCCAGCCAGGAGGTGCAACCGCCAGGGGTGCACGGCTGGGAGGTGCAACCGCCCCAGCCAGGAGGTGCAACCGCCAGGGGTGCATGGCTGGGAGGTGCAACCGCCCCAGCCAGGAGGTGCAACCGCCAGGGCTGCAAGGCTGGGAGGTGCAACCGCTCCAGCCAAGAGGTTGCACCGCCAGAGCTCAAGTTCCGAGCTCTGGCAGGCGATGCAACCACCAAGCTCAGTCTTCGAGCTTTGGCAGAGTGGTGCATCAGCCTGAGCTCAGTCTCGAGCTTTGCCAGGTGATGAAATCACCAAGCTCAGTCTTCGAGCTATGGCAGAATGGTGCATCAGCTTGAGCTCAGTTTGGAGCTCTGCCAAGTGATGCAACCACCGAGCTCAGATTTCGAGCTCTGCCAGGTGATGCAACCACCAAGCTCAGTCTTCGAGCTCTGCCAGGTGATGCAACCATTGAGCTCAGTCTTCGAGCTCTGGCAGAGAAGAAGCAATCGGCAGAGCTCAGTCTTCGAGCTCTGCCAGGCGGTGCCACCTCTCCAGTTGAGAGGTGCAACCGCCTGATCCCAGAAATTCTGGGATTAGATCGATTTGATCGTTTTGAGCTCGAATTTTGAATTGGGTTGGGGCCTATAAATACCCCACCCATTCAGCACTGAAAAGATACAGACCTATACCGAAATTGTGATCTTTTCTGTGATTCTAAAGAGCTCAAAAGTGTTGTAAAGCCTTGAGTCTCCTCCTTCTGTTCTTCAAGTTTTCAACTGTAAAGTGAGGAGAGAAAGGTCTGTAAAGGTTGTCTCCTAAGCCTGTCAAAAGGAGAGAAACTGTAAGAGGGAAGTTTGGCCTTCGCCCATTGAAGGAAGGCAGCTAGTTGACGTCGGCAACCTCATCGGTGGAGGAAGCCAAAAGTGGAGTAGGTCAAGGCTGACCGAACCACTCTAAATCTCTGGTTTGCGTTTATTTTCGAGCACTTTGTCATTACTGCAAACCTCCCTCATCACTACTGCTCTCTGCGCTTTCACGAACAAGTTCTAAGTGCTGTTCTTCCAAATCTGCATTCAGACGTAAACTTGTATTTTCGTACATTACAGTTTACGTTTACGTTTGATTCTGCAGAACTGTTTTCCGGGCTTTTACGAACGAGCTTCCTTGCAGTTTACGCTTACATTTTAATCCTATTAATAACTGCCATCTGTCCTCTACGATTTTACGAACGAGTTTCAACATTTAGACGTAAAACTGCATTCGGACGTAAATCGGCTTTCTTCGCTCAATCATCAGATTTCAGTTTACGTTTACGTCTTGATTTCAACTGCATACTGCCTTCTGCGAATATACAAACGAGTTTCAAAGTTTAGACGTAAATCTGCGTCTAGACGTAAAACTGCGTTTAGACGTAAAACTGCGTTTAGACGTAAATCTGCGTTTAGACGTAAAACTGCGTTTAGACGTAAATCTGCGTTTAGACGTAAATCTGCATTTAGACGCAAAACTGCGCTTAGACGCAAAACTGCACTTAGACGCAATCTGCGCTTAGACGCAAAACTGCGCTTAGACGCAATCTGCGCTTAGACGCAAACTGCATTTAGATACAAACTGAGAATTTGCTTTTGCATCATAATCGTTTTTGAACGAACGCAGCTTTTTGTTTGTTAAATTATTATAAGATTTCCGCTGCACTAATTCACCCCCCCCCTCTTAGTGCTCTTGATCCTAACAATCCTTTCTCTCCTCTCTTTACAACTCAAGACTTGAAGAACAGAAGGAGGAGAACTTTAGGACTTTACACAAATTTGAGCTCTTAGAATCACTGAAAAGATCAAGAATTCGGTGTGGATCTGTATACTTTCAGTGTTGAATGGGTGGGGTATTTATAGGCCCCAACCCAATTCAAATTTGGAGCTCAAAACGATCAAATCCCGGAATTCCGGGATCAGGCGGTTGCACCTCTTGACTGGAGAGGTGGCACCGCCTGGCAGAGCTCGAAGACTGAGCTCAGGCGATTGCACCTCTCTGCCAGAGCTCGAAGACTGAGCTCGGTGGTTCCACCGCCTGGCAGAGCTCGAAGACTGAGCTCGGTGGTTGCATCACCTAGCAGAGCTCGAAACTGAGCTCAGGCTGATGCACCTCTCTGCCAGAGCTCGAAACTTGAGCTCTGGCGGTGCTACCTCTTGACAGAGGAGGTTGCACCGCCCAGTCTAGCTCGAAGACTGAGCCCTGGGCGGTTGCACCTCTTGGCTGGGGCGGTTGCACCGCCCAGTCCCACTGGAAGACATGGCCTGGGCGGTTGCACCGCCCAGTCTCGCAGCCCAGGCGGTTGCACCTCCTGGCCTAGGCGGTTGCACCGCCTGGTGCAATCAAGGTCCGAATGGTTCGCTCCATTCGGCCCAATTTGAATCTTTTCAGGGGCCCAATTGCCCCAAGATTAAGCTAATGGGATCACCTCCCATTTTCAAGCTTAATCATCGTGCTAACTACGATTAACTTTAAGACAACTTCTGCAGCTATGCTCCGATGCGTCAATCGCTTCTTCCGGCGAGTTTCCGGCGAACTTCCGTCGATCATCCGATAAACCCTCGGTGATCCTTCTGCGGACATCCGGCATACTCCTGGACTTTGCGACGATCCACTTGGCGAGTTCCGACGAGCTTCGCTTGGCAAGCTTCTGGACTTCTCGGATCTGTTCTCGCTGAACCTCCGACGACCGTCCGAACTTCCGTGGAACTCTCGAACTCCCAACGTGATCATGATCTTGACTCCGGCGCAACACCTGCTGCTTGTCTTACTCTCATCGTAGTTAATCCTGCACCACAAAACAAAACTTCGATCGAGACAATTAATCCTAAGCAATTAACCAAGTTGTCCGACATGTCATTGGTCCCTCGACGCTTCGTCCGATTCTTCGGCGCATCGTCCTCTTCTGCAGCCTATTGCTCAATCGGCCAGTTGACTCCGCAACTCCGATATCCTTGGCACAATACCCGCTCTTCTTAGCCCGATGCCCGAGTCCACGGCCCGAAGCCTTCTGTCGATACGTCGACCGATCCACCGGCCCGACGTCCAATCTTCTGACATGTTCCTTCGGCACAACATGATTTTCCTGCTTTAATTGTCTCATCCTGATCAAAGCATTCTGCGTCACTCAAAACGCAGATTAAATCATAAACATATATCAAGTAGTTTCATCATCAAAATACGAGATTCAACAATCTCCCCCTTTTTGATGATGACAACCACTTGATGACGGAGTTAAACTTAACTCCCGGAGTTTAAACAAACTCCCCCTATCAATATGCCATATTGATAGAACCTTGAATTCAAATTGAATTCAAGTCATTGCAATATTCATCATGAATACTTGCAACACGTCAACATGAACATATGCATAAACTTATGCATCACATGTCATGTCATCAACATACTTTCATCAACATACTTCTCCCCCTTTGTCATCAACAAAAAGGAGAAGTTTCACAATCAAGTGTTTGTGTGTGATATTGGTTCAACTCTTTGCATGAAAATCATAATATCAAGTTTTATCATCATGCAATCTTGGAGCTAGAAGATTTAGCAAGTGTTATATCATGCTTAGAACATTCATGCTATCAAGTTTTAGATATTCAAGTTTTATAACATATAAGATAGCACTTTTGGTAATGTTCAAGATAGCAAGTTCTATATCATGCAAGCTAGCAAATTAGAGATGTTCAAGAAGGCAACTCTTGCTTCTTGAAAATTTTGCTCACTTTGCTAGATGCGCAAGTTAGCATTTTTGCCTCTTGAGATAAGCAAGATAGCACATTTGCTTCTTTTGAGATAGCAACTTTTTGCTTCTCTTTAGACCAACAAGCTAGCAATTTTTATGATATACAAGTTTCACAATATATAAGCTAGCAAAAATTTCGAAAGCAAATGCAAGATAAATTTCTTGTGTAAGCTCATGATTCTTGCTTCCTATTGCAATGTGCAAATTGCAAGTTTTGCTTCTTGAGATATTCAAGATAGTGATGTTCAAGAAGACAATTTTTCTTCTTGAAATAAGCAAGTTAGCAATCTTTGCTTCTTAAAATAGGTAAGCTAGCAATCAAGTTTTTGCATCTTCTTGACTTGTACAAGCTAGCTATCTCCCCCTTTGTCATTGTAAAAAAAAAGAAAGAGAGAATACAGTTTTGTAGTTCTCTTTTCCTTTTACAACGATTTCAAAATCATGACAAATGATGAATAATCAAGTTATGAATGTCAAGATAATTTTTCATCATGAATATTTTATCATTGCATGCATCATTATCATAAATTGAAGTATTACATGCATGATATCATATCACCATTCATAATTACATTAATATTTCAATATAACAATTTCTTCTCAAAATGTGTAACTTGGCACTCATAGCATTTTAAATCATGATTTACATCATATGCAATACATCACATCATATTTAGAAAGCACAAGTATTGCATGCATAATTGTACATCATAAATGTTTCATATCATGATGGTATCAATTTTGTCAAATTATATCCTACCATGCATGATCAAAACTTCTCCCCATTTTATCATTGAAAACAAGAAGAAAGTAGGGGGAAGAGCATAAAAGTGTTAAATATTTCAATCATTTCAAAGCATTTACATCATAGATCAAGTCATGATTCGTGATTCATCATAAAGCAAGTTAGTTTTCAATCAACACATAAAGCATTCAAGGAATTTTTGAAACATAGGAGAATGATTAATTTAAGCATACAATGTTTCAATCCAATTCAAGTCATGAATATCAATGCTTTCATATTGTGAGTATCAATTCATGAATACCACAAGATATTATTTGTGACTTCAATTTTGCAAGATCAAGATTATGATTTAGATAAAACTTATTCAAATCAAATCATTAACTTGAAATTCATAATCAAGTCATTAAAGTTAATTTCGAGATTCACAAAATATCATGAAATCATAAATCTCGATCAGATGGGAAAAGCATTTTATTAAGATATTCTTTTTCATCTAAGCATGCCTTAGTCTTTATATGCCAAATTAAGATAAGCATGAAAGTTCAAGACATAAGGCAAAGAAATCTTGTATTGTGAAATATATGATATCAAGGCTCATGATTCATTCGAAAAGATATAGTACAAAGAGCAACTTGAAACATTCTTATCAAGATCACATTTTAAAATATTCCAAGTTTCAAGATATCAATATGACACTTCATTGAATTGCATTTTATTTGAAGAACTCCTTTTTGATAAATGTAGGGAGCATAATGAATGATCTTGATTTATAAAGAGCTTCATGTTATCAAGATCATGATTTTAATAATTATTCTCTTTAGCAAAGAATCACAAAAGCACTTTATTTTTGCATAAGAAATCACATTGTGTTATGATTTATAAATTCTTTTTCTGCACACGAATCATAGGAGATATGAATGTGAAACAAATCTTTGCAAGCAAAAACACTATCATTCATATTTCAAGATGGAGTTTATAAGCATGAATCATTTCATCAAATCCATTTTAGAAAAATATTTTTCATAAGTGTATGAGAAAATCCGATTGTTAGAATACCAATTGTTAAGTGAATCCGAAAATGAAATTAACACTTTCATATATTCAAACATGATTTTTGCTATAGATCTTGAAATTAAGTCAAGAAGATCAAACAAGCTCATGATCATGGATAACTTAAAATCACATGCATAAAATTGTTAATAACCATTTCATATTACATCTTTATGAATTACTTTAAATCAAACGTGATTTCATTCAACAATGTTATGATACACATTATTACTTCTTAACCATGATCAAAATCATTTTGTTTGTTTATCATAAAATATGCAATATTATTTTTGAAATTATCAGCATGATCATAATTTTTGTATTTTTATTTTTAAACATGTAATTTTTAAGAAAATTAATTCTAAACTAAAAAAGAAAATATATCATGAAAGCATCAAGTAATTTCAAAATAAACCAAAGGCATTTTAATTACCTCAATGTCGTAGGCTAGTAAGGCGTAGTTTGCCGCCTCGTTTTTGTTGACTTTCTCGTCTTCAGATGAGCTCGATTCATCCCAATTTTTGTTCTTCTTCTTGCGTTTAAAGCAAGTAGTTCCATTCTTTTTGCTTTTTAATTTTCGTTTCATTTGTAGTTTAAGTTCACCATCACTTGAGCTTATGCTCGGGTGGTCTTCAAATGTTCTATGTCCCAAATCCTTCCTGTTCTTTGGAAGGTGGTTCTCAAGTTCTTCACGTGCATTGCACGTCATTTCATATGTGATCAATGAACCAATCAGTTCTTCAAGTGGAAATTGGTTCAAGTTTTTCGATTCTTGAATAGCAGTTACTTTTGAATCCCAAGTTTTAGAAAGTGAGCGCAAAACTTTGTTAACGAGTTCAAAATCCGAAAAGCTTTTACCAAGTGATTTTAAACCATTGACGACATCCGTAAAACGGGTGTACATGTCAACAACGGTTTCGCTTGGTTTCATATGAAAAAGCTCGAAATCAAGTAGTAAAATATTAACTTTCGAGTCTTTGACTCTACTAGTTCCCTCGTGCGTGATTTCAAGAGTGCGCCAAATATCGAAAGCCGTTTCACACGTAGAAATCCGATTGAACTCATTTTTGTCCAATGCGCAAAATAAGGCATTCATAGCCTTTGCGTTTAAAGAAAAATTCTTCTTCTCCAAAACCGACCATTCGTTCATCGGTTTGGAGGGAAGTTGAAAACCGTTTTCAATGATATTCCATAAATCCAGATTTAGAGAAATTAAGAAAACTCTCATTCGAGTTTTCCAATAAGTGTAGTCCAATCCGTTAAAGAACGGTGGACGAAAGACCGAACAGCCCTCTTGAAAAGTCATTTCTCTCGGGTGTAAATCCGAAATGAGAAATACCACGCTCTGATACCAATTGTTAGGATCGAGAGCACTAAGAGGGGGGGGGGGTGAATTAGTGCAGCGGAAATCTTACAGCAATTTAAAAACGAAAGCTGCGTTCGTCCGATAAAAACGATTTCAATATAAAAGCATAATCACAGTGCAGTTTGCGTCTAAGCGCAGTTTTGCGTCTAAGCGCAGTTTGCGTCTAAACGCAGTTTGCGTCTAAACTCAGTTTTACGTCCAAACGCAGTTTTACGTCTAAACGCAGTTTTACGTCTAAACGCAGTTTTGCGTCTAAACGCAGTTTTACGTCTAAACGCAGTTTTACGTCTAAACGCAGTTTTGCGTCTAAACGCAGTTTTACGTCTAAACGTAATTTTACGTCTAAATGTAGTTTTGCGTCTAAAAGCAGTTTTGAACCTTGAAAAGCATTTTACGTAGAAAGCAATTTGCAGTTATAAATGGAATCCGAATGTAAGCGTAAACTGCAGTGTGAAGATCGTACGAAAACACGATTTACGTTTGAATGCAGATTCTGAAAGATCAGAGCTTAGAAACTCGTTCGTAAAGGCGCAGAGGGCAGTAGCAATGTATGAGGTTTGCAGTAATGATAAAGTGCTCAAGGTAAAAGCAAACCAGAGATTTAGAGTGGTTCGGTCAGTCTTGACCTACTCCACTTTTGGCTTCCTCCTCCGACGAGGTCACCGACGTCAACTAGCTGCCTTCCTTCAATGGGCGAAGGCTAACTGCCCTTTTACAGTTTCTCTCCTTTTGACAGGCTCAGGAGACAACCTTTACAGATCCTTTCTCTCCTCTCTTTACAACTCAAGACTTGAAGAACAGAAGGAGGAGAACTTTAGGACTTTACACAAATTTGAGCTCTTAGAATCACTGAAAAGATCAAGAATTCGGTGTGGATCTGTATACTTTCAGTGTTGAATGGGTGGGGTATTTATAGGCCCCAACCCAATTCAAATTTGGAGCTCAAAACGATCAAATCCCGGAATTCCGTGATCAGGCGGTTGCACCTCTTGACTGGAGAGGTGGCACCGCCTGGCAGAGCTCGAAGACTGAGCTCAGGCGATTGCACCTCTCTGCCAGAGCTCGAAGACTGAGCTCGGTGGTTCCACCGCCTGGCAGAGCTCGAAGACTGAGCTCGGTGGTTCCACCGCCTGGCAGAGCTCGAAGACTGAGCTCGGTGGTTGCATCACCTGGCAGAGCTCGAAACTGAGCTCAGGCTGATGCACCTCTCTGCCAGAGCTCGAAACTTGAGCTCTGGCGGTGCTACCTCTTGACAGAGGAGGTTGCACCGCCCAGTCTAGCTCGAAGACTGAGCCCTGGGTGGTTGCACCTCTTGGCTGGGGCGGTTGCACCGCCCAGTCCCGCTGGAAGACATGGCCTGGGCGGTTGCACCGCCTGGCTGGGGCGGTTGCACCGCCCAGTCTCGCAGCCCAGGCGGTTGCACCTCCTGGCCTAGGCGGTTGCACCGCCTGGTGCAATCAGGGTCCGAATGGTTCGCTCCATTCGGCCCAATTTGAATCTTTTCAGGGGCCCAATTGCCCCAAGATTAAGCTAATGGGATCACCTCCCATTTTCAAGCTTAATCATCGTGCTAACTACGATTAACTCTAAGACAACTTCTGCAGCTATGCTCCGATGCGTCAATCGCTTCTTCCGGTGAGTTTCCGGCGAACTTCCGTCGATCATCCGATAAACCCTCGGTGATCCTTCTGCGGACATCCGGCATACTCCTGGACTTTGCGACGATCCACTTGGCGAGTTCCGACGAGCTTCGCTTGGCAAGCTTCTGGACTTCTCGGATCTGTTCTCGTTGAACCTCCGACGACCGTCCGAACTTCCGTCGAACTCTCGAACTCCCAACGTGATCATGATCTTGACTCCGGCGCAACACCTGCTGCTTGTCTTACTCTCATCGTAGTTAATCCTGCACAACAAAACAAAACTTCGATCGAGACAATTAATCCTAAGCAATTAACCAAGTTGTCCGACATGTCATTGGTCCCTCGACGCTTCGTCCGATTCTTCGACGCATCGTCCTCTTCTGCAGCCTATTGCTCAATCGGCCAATTGACTCCGCAACTCCGATATCCTTGGCACAATACCCGCTCTTCTTGGCCCGATGCCCGAGTCCACGGCCCGAAGCCTTCTGTCGATACGTCGACCGATCCACCGGCCCGACGTCCAATCTTCTGACATGTTCCTTCGGCACAACATGATTTTCCTGCTTTAATTGTCTCATCCTGATCAAAGCATCCTGCGTCACTCAAAACGTAGATTAAATCATAAACTTATATCAAGTAGTTTCATCATCAAAATACGAGATTCAACATGTTCTGGCCCTGGACCAAGGATGCCCCCATGCTCAAATCCTTGACAAGAAAAAAGTTAGGAAAGAATTCAAATGAGGTATTATTTTGTTTACAGAATTGAGAAACAGAAATGAGATTTCTTTTAATGTTAGGTGCACACAGAACATCATCGAGTGTAAAAGTTGTGGTAAGTGAACTAAGCGTTGAGGAACCGGAATGAGTAATAGGAATTCTTTTACCGTCACCGATGATGATATCTTCATTTCCGTCATAGTTGTTGTGGATGGACAAGTTTTGAAGATTAGAGGTAATGTGATGAGAGGCACCCGAGTCCACAATCCAATTAGGTTGGGTAGGAGTTAGAGTAGCCATGAAATTCGCCTGAGGCCACTGTGATGGAGCAAGGAGCCTGGGGCGAGATTGACAAACTTTCGCAGAGTGTCCGACTTTATCACATAGTTGGCAAACGACTCGTTGGTGGCTTGTGAAGTCAGGACGCGATGACTGAGGATTATGAAAGTTACCACCTTGATATGGATGAGGGGGGTTTGGTCTGGGCGCCATAGGGCTGGGAGGCAACTTAGCCAGACCGTTGTTGACGTGCTTATTGTACTGGTTGCTCTTCCTCTTGGATTTTTTATTGACCTAAGCTGTAATAGGTGGTCCGGGCAACATATCATCATACTTCAAATATGTCTCATAGTCGATCAACTTATCATAAAGTTCTTCGAATGATATTAGTGAGTCACGTGCCTGAAGAGCTGCTTCCAGTTCTTTGTACTCCCCTCCTAGACCATTGAGGGTATGG
Source organism: Musa acuminata AAA Group (assembly GCF_036884655.1). NCBI lineage: Eukaryota > Viridiplantae > Streptophyta > Magnoliopsida > Zingiberales > Musaceae > Musa > Musa acuminata. The sequence goes on along the minus strand of NC_088355.1, from coordinate 17,367,272 downwards.
ATTAGGACTTCTTCATCACTGAGAGAATGACCTATCATCGATGATAACTTTGATAGTTTGTAGATAATCAGCAATAGTACTTTCCTCTTGTTTTGTTTTTCATCAGATTGGAGAGAAGTCCGAGCATACGAGTACGTGAGCGATTTGCCAAAGTTGTTTGTAACTTGCACCATGCTTCTGCAGCAGTCGTACATGAGGATATCAGCGGAGCAACGGATCCAGCAACGGAAGCTTGAATAGCTTGGAGGATGAGGCGATCTTGACGTAACCATAGTTTATGGGCTGGATTTGGCACTGGACTGGGTTCGCCTGGGATGTTGACCATGTCAGGTGGACACGGGAGAGAGCCACCAATGTAACCTAGGAGATCATAACCAAATAGAAGATTAGAAAGTTGTGCCCGCCAAGATGCGTAGTTACCGCCTTTGGATAATTTGAAGGGAATGAGTGCTGCAGCATTGATGGTGATAAGACTTTGAGAAGTACTTAGAATCCCTGCAGAAACAGGGATAGGAATATCGGAAGGGAAAAATGAAGACATCCCAGATATTTTGTGGCGGTTTAAGTGATAAGATGTAAAGATATATGACGGAGAGAAGAGGAGAAAAGCATATCAATGTGCTGCAGAGGAGGCTGCAGTGATGAAGCTGCAGTGATGAACTGCAGAGGAGGCTGCAGCGCGATGCAAAATGCAGGAGAAATTGTTGCAGCGAGGTGGGAGAAATCTCTGCAGCTTGCAGCGATTTCTGCAGCGATGCTAGAGAAATCTGCAAGGTTGGAGATAGTTGCAGTAATGCAGTGTTGGAGTTTGGTGGCCGGAAGAGCGGCGGAGTTGTCAGCGGAAGACTTCGGTTGGCAAGGGAGCAGCAGCCGGCGGTAGAAACAAAGGCCGTGACTGTGCTTCCTTTAGGAGCGTTGCCCACGGATCTGATATTAGCAGCCGCAAGTGCTGCAGTAGGCGTTGCCACGAGAGGGATGGTAGAGCGACTACGGCTACGACCCAAGGGGAGGCGGTGGACTCCGGTCGGGAAGCAATTGTGAGGAGTCAAACAACGAGAAGAGGGCTCGCTCTAGGCAAACTGCTTTGATACCTTGATAAGAATTAAACGAAGAAGATAGAAAGATAAAAATTGTAAAAGAAACTATGAAATGTATAAGATGTAATTGACTAATACATTTGATAGTGAGCTCTTGATAGCTATTTATACACACTCAGCAGGGAGGTTATACACATTCAGCAGGAATGATTTTTCTCAAATACTTAGAGATTTCCTCAACTGCCTTGAGGAAATCTTATCTACTTATCACTCTACTACTTGCTACCCGGGCAAGGCAGAGAGTTTATAGGGCAAGCAACGTCACTTTCATAACTGACTCGACTTTCATAACTTATGTAAACTAATACTGATTGAAACTAACCTAACTCTGGCAACAGATACTGAATTGAACTCATATCGGTCATAACCCTATTTGAGAACAGGAACAGGGCCAAGAAACTATTAGCCATCTCACTTTCTATAGGAAAACTGATAAAACTATGGATATGAAACTCGGTATTCAACTAATTCCACTAGTCGTTGCTTGGTCTAACATAGTTGTTTGCCCAGGAGCTTCAGATCGAATTGATTCTAACTTTTTTACTCTTTCCTTAGTACTCTTCCGCAACACTCGCACCGACGTCAAGCACCGCTACTTAGTCTTGCTCCGGCAAACTCAACTGAAGAAGCATATCTCTAAACTTTCCATTAGGGTGGAATCCGGCTAGAATCCCAGTTTGATTATGAAACACATAGGATAGAATCCCTGTTTTCCGACTTGACTTTGAGGTTTTCTTACTAGGTTATACTACAGTTACCTCCAAACAAAGAATAGAATTGGCGCCGAGTAACCCCGTTCGTCGCCTCTACTCTGGTATTGCTGGAGCCTCTTGCCGCGCAACTAACAACTAAGCTTGGCGAGCAAACTATCCCTCTCCTCTGGCAACTAGCAACTGAACTGGTTCCCTTTCCACTCTAGTAGTAGCTCGGTCACTCTTCAATTCAAACCTTGTTAGTGGATAGTCTCATTCTGACTTTGCCAAAGAGAGCAAACAAGTTGAAAGTAGTGTTACATAAGAATAAGGAGCTGCATCGGATCGGGTAAAATCATCTTATAAAGAAGCTGGGTGAGTAAGGGCAAAGGGTCTATTTGATTAAGAAGAAATGCACTCGAACAGAACTTATTTAGTATTATGGGAAATCACAAGAAAAACATCTACAGATGAGAAGGAATGCATTTCTAAGTATATAAATTTGGGTCTAAAGTCTAACCCTTTAAGCAGTGTAGCCATAGTTATAGGAGCCGAATTAAGTTAAGTGAATAGTTGCTAGCAGGGCCGCTAGTGTTAAAGGAAAGAGAGTTTATGAGTCGCGGTAAGTCAACTCAATTCTTAGGGGCAAGCCACAGTAAAAGTGAGTTCATGAGTAGCGGTAAGTCAACTCAATTCTTAAAGGAAAGGGAACCAGAACCAGAACTCGGGTTGCTCTAGAACACAGGACAGGCAAGATAGGGACATAAAAGGAATGATTTCGCATCTTTAGATATTTTATGGGAAATGCCCTATGAAATAGACTTGTCGGTTGCATAAATGTATTTTTGCCTATAATCTTGACCCCATTGCTCTTTTCCCTCAGGCTTGACTTCAATACCGTATTTAAATTACCAATTACTTGAGTTTACAGTCCCTTTAAAGTAGTGGCCCAGAAGTACTGAGTTGTGCCGCGTACAAATATAAGACTTAGAATGAAACTAAGTAGTGAAAGAATGAAACTCACTAGTAGGAAAGTCAGAGTCAGAGTCGCGAAGCTGTTTAATCTGTTTAAGAAGAGATATTTTGATAGCTATTTTCCCCTACAGTGTGTCTACTTAGTCAAGGGAACTCAAATCTCTCTTTGTTTTCATTTGAGTTTAGCTATTCCTAAAGTGTTAAGTCCACACTCTCTCTCTCTCTCTCTCTCTCTCTCTCTCTCTCTCTCTTTCTTTCTTTAGAATCAGAAGTAGCTGAACCATCGAGGGAAGCGGTAAGTTATGTTCCTTAAGTAATAGCGCACTCATGGGAATTAGAATTGAGCTCCCCAACTTACTAACTACCAGTAGGAAAGGAATCAGGTTAACTCCTAGTAGTTCTCTTTCTCTCAATACAGAATATCCGAATTGGGTTTCAGGGAAGTCGACAAGTAAAGAAGCTAGTTATAAATCAGGTAGTAAAGCCAGGCAAGAAGACTAGCAGCCAAGGCCTCAAACTCCACTGTAAGAATAACAACAGCCAAGCAGCTGGCTACTATCATACCTATCCACACAAGCAAGCAAGTAAACTATACTAGCCGCCAAATCCTGTGTTCGCCAATACTACTTTCTTGTTTCATTCCTACTTTTCCTTATTCCTAGTTTTGAGTTTCATTCTGATTTTTAGTGGTTTAATTCTTGCCCCAACAAGTAGTTTAGTACAAGATAAGAGAGGTGGGCAAGGCATGATAGTAGATATAGTAGTTCCGGTCCGGTGTTCTTCTTACTCGATAGTTTTCTACCTTAGTTCTGATCCTCTGTTTGAGCAATGACTTGAGTTTGAGCACCCCCTAAGAGATTCAAACTGCTAAATCTAAGTAAAGATACAACATACCCTTCTTTTGAACCGGAACAGAAACATTATTTCCTCGCACCTACCGGCCAAGTCACCACTCGAGAACAGGGGCAAGCAACTGACCAAGTAAAGTATATGAGCCAAGCAACTAGGCAAGTAGACAAGCAGACACAAGTAACAGGGCCAAGTCACTACTAGAGTGTATGTAAGCAGTTATATTACCAGCGGAGTTTCATTCTGACCTTAGAGTGGAATCCCATCCCGGTAGTACTGACTAAGTATACGTTGCTATGAAAAATCCCGTGTTTCGTCAAAAAAATCATAGAAATATTTGGATCTATTAGCGAAAACAGGGTTGCAGCCGACAAACAGCGGCACACGACGCTGCGCGTCAGCAACAACATAGATGTGCTATAAGGAGTTATGTACAAGTCCTGTCTTCGTACCCGGGTTTCTTCAAAAAAAAGAAGTTATTTTTTATGATCTAGCAGGGGAAATCTGGTTGCTATCAAAAAACACGGGTTTTGGTGAAATGAACTGACTTAACTACTTTCCTTTCCACTCTCACTCTTGCCGACCTTGACTCAAGCTTGTTTCAACCAAAGCCAGTACTTTCTGATTCCCTGCAATTAATAGTAAGGGCCCTGCTTTCCAGGGAATTCCCCACTCCCTGCTTCCAAGCTAGTATCTTATTTACTAGAAACTTAATTTACTACTACTGTTCCTACTTCTGATCTTTACTCGGAACTTGAATAAACGTCTTCTGCTTATAATTGAACTGCAACACTATCTTTTGCGGTTTAAGTGAACCTCTTATTATGATTATGATTATCTTCCTTAGTTCGAGGTGCATTAGCTTAGTTTTCTCTTCTCTTATAGGGTGCACTGGACAAGAAGTTTCCTTATTGTTTGGAAAAAACATGTTAAAGTAGAATAATTCTTTCCCTCTTTGTGAATCAAAATGGGTTCCTCATCAAAATATCAACTTGATATCCAAATGAAAATATCAACCAGCACAGCATAAATAATAGAGCAAAACTTCAATCACATAGTGAAATCAAATCTTTTAAACGTGAAAAACCCAATGTGGGAAAAACCACGAGACCGTAGTCCACCTCAAACTTTCACTACCAATAATAATGATAACAGGTTTACAATATGTCTTCTCTAGATAACTAGAGGATCACAATAACATCAAGATCATAGATTTTGGCTCAAGAATAGCCTATCTTCATCACATAAGGTGGATCTCCTCGTAAGAGAATTCTAGGTCTCACAAAGTGGATATAGCAGGAAAGTACCATAGAGAGGGTAAACTATAGATCAACACCGTTAGGATTGTAGAGTTTGCTGCAAGGATTCTCCACATAAAATTTGGGTCGAAACTGACAACGTTTGGCCACAGATCGTCAAGCAGAAAAATCAAAAACCTAATTTTTCTCTTTCTATTTCTCTCTCCTTTGCATTCCGCCGCACATGTTCACTGTGCACACTCTTGCACGCTGAACTACACACTTCACCAAACCCTATCTCTCTTAATTGTTGATTTGGGCTCCAAAAGCCCAATTGTCCAAGCCCACATATGGGCGGGATCCAACAATTCTCCCTCTCCAGCTCATATGGTGGGCTGTACCAAGCCCGCTCTTCGCCTACATACTTCAAGCTTCTCCTTAGGCAAAGACTTTGTTAATATATACTTTTTCCAACTGTAATTCTTTCATCTCAAGTACATCATGAATCCAGTAATATCTCACATCAATATGCTTGGATCTAGAATGGTATGTTGAATTCTTAGAGAGGTGAATGACACTCTAACTGTCACAGTAAATAGTATATCCTTCCTGTTTCAAGCCCAATTCCTGTAGAAACTTTTTCATCCATAAAGCTTCCTTGTAGGCTTCAGTAATTGCTATGTATTCTGCTTCTGTGGTTGAGAGAGCAACACACTTCTGTAACTTAGACTGCCAAGAGATTGCTCCTCCTATAAATGTCATCAAGAATCCCGAAGTGGACTTCCTAGAATCAGTATCACTTGCCATGTCTGCATCTGTGTAACCTTCTAACACAGGTTCATCATTGTCAAAACATAAACACAACCTGGAAGTACCTCTTAGATATCTTAATATTCATTTTACTACTGCCCAATGTTCCTTTCCAAGATTTGAGAGAAATCGGCTAACAACTCCAACTGCATGAGCTATATCTGGCCTAGTACAAACCATAACATACATCAAACTGCCTACTGCAGATAAGTAAGGCACTCTGGACATTTCTTTTTTTTCTTTCTCACTTGTAGGACATTGTTTCGAACTAAGCTTGAAATAACCTGCAAGTGGGGAACAAACTGCTTTGGCTTTACTCATGTTGAATCTTTCAAGAACCTTTTCAATGTAAGTCTCTTGAGATAACCAAATCTTCCTTTTCTTCTTATCACGAAGAATCTTCAGGCCAAGTATTTGTTTCACCGATCCCAAGTCTTTTCTTCTTATCACGAAGAATCTTCATGTCAAGTATTTGTTTCACCGATCCTAAGTCTTTTATGGCAAAAGACTTACTTAGCTCTCTTTTAAACTTTCCAATTTTTCCAATATCATGGCCAACAATCAGCATATCATCAACATATAGCGGTAAAATAATAAAATCATCATCTGAAAATTTCTTCATAAACACACAATGATCAGATGTGGTTTTATCATACCCTTGGCTCATCATAAAGGAATCAAACTTCTTATACCACTATCTAGGTGCCTGTTTGAGTCCATATAAGCTTTTTCTAAGTTTACACACCATATTTTCTTTTCCCTTAACTTTGAAACCTTCTGGTTGCTCCATGTAAATTTATTCTTCTAAGTCACCATGAAGAAATGATGTTTTTACATCAAGTTGCTCAACTTCTAAATTCAAGCGGGCAGCCAAACCAAGAACAACTCGGATAGAGGACATTTTCACAACTGGAGAAAATATTTCTTCAAAGTCAATACCTTTCTTCTGACTGAATCTTTTCACAACTAGTCGTGCCTTGTATCTCTGTTGTGAGCTATTATTTTCAGTCTTCAATTTATAAACCAACTTATTCTTGAGAGCTTTCTTCTCTTTAGGCAATTTTACGAAGTCATAGGTGTGGTTCTCAAGTAAGGATCTCATCTCTTCTTGCATGGCTTTAACCCACTCATTCTTATTCTCATGTAGAATAGCTTCTTGGTAAATTTCTGGCTCTCCCCCATCAGTAAGTATAACATACTCATGTGGAGGATATCTAGTAGAGGGTTGTCGCTCTCTAGTGGATCTTCTCAATGGAATCTCAATTGGTGGTGGAGGTGCCTGTTTAGTTGGTTCAGCATCATCAACTGTAGGTGTATCATCACTGGTATTCTCACCACAATCTTCTTGTTCATCTCCCCCATGATCATCATGAACTATAGGTGAAGGAACTGGACCCAAACTCCAAGGAATATAAACAGAGGTTTCTGGCTTCTCAATATTATCACCATCATCAAATAATTGGTCTTCAAGAAACACAACATCTCTACTTCTAATAATCTTCTTGTTCACTGGATTCCATAATCTGTAACCAAACTCTTCATGACCATATCCCAAGAAGATACATACTTTTGCCTTATTATCAATCTTGGACCTCTCATCTTTGGGAATATGAACAAATGCTTTACACCCAAAGACTCTCAAATGATTATAAGATATATCTTTTCCTCTCCATACTCTCTTTGGAACATCACCTTGCAAAGGAACTAATGGAGAAAGATTTATCAGGTCAATTGTAGTTCTTATAGCCTCTCCCCAAAATGACTTCGGTAACTTGGCGTGAGAAAGCATACACCTAATCCTTTCTTCAATGGTTCTGTTCATCCTTTCTGCCACACCATTCTGCTGAGGACTTTTAGGAACTATTTTCTCGAGCCTGATTCCATGAAACCTGCAATAATTCTCAAAAGGACCCCTGTACTCGCCACCATTATTCGATCGAATACACTTTAGTTTTCTGCTAGTTTCTCTTTCAATACTGATAAGAAACTCTTTGAAAACATCGAGTACCTGGTCTTTAGATTTCAAAGCAAAAGCCCACACTTTTCTAGAATGGTCATCAATAAAAGTAACAAAATAAAGAGCACCTCAAAGAGTTCTAGTTTGCATAGTACAAACATCAGTATGAACTAAATCAATAATATATGATCTTCTAGATGATGGATATGTCTGAAATGCAACTCTATGTGTTTTTCCAACTAAGCAATGATAACAAGATTTAAGAGATGTACCTTGCAACTCTGGTAAGAACTGCTTTCTAGCAAGAATTTGAAGTCCCTTCTCGCTGATATGTCCAAGCCTCTTATGCCAAAGATCTATACTTTCACCTTTTTGAATTGCATTAATCTCTCCTTTGTGTAGCTTAGCTTCCATGACCTAAAAAGAGTTAATATTCTTTCCTTTTGCCACAATCAGATAACCTTTTAGTGAGTTTCCATTTACTTTCACCAAAATAATGTGCAAAGCCCTCATCATCAAGTCTACCTATAGATATCAAGTTAAGACGAATATTTGGAACATACCTTATATCTTTGAGTATTAATTTGCTCACAATACTGGTCTCCAAGCAAATATCTCCAATACCCACAATCTTAGATGTACCACTGTTTCCCATTCTGACATTACCAAATTCACCAGTAGTGTAAGATATAAAGAAATCACCATGAGAAGTGACATGAAATGAAGCACCAAAGTCAATTACTCAATTACTGTCCTGAGCTATAAGACTAACATAACCTTCATCACAGACAATAGTGATATTACCTTCAGCAGCAACTGTATTGGTCTCTTTCTCATTTTTCTTCATTTCATTTTGTTCTTGCTTCCAAAACCTACACTTTTTCTTCATGTGACCTGGCTTATTACAGTGAAAACATTTGATATCTCTTTTAGACTTGGATCTTCCTCTATATCCATGTGGGTTTCTGCTATGACTTCTTCCACGTCTTTCTTGTTTTTCAGTAACAAATGCACTAGAAGAAGATTCACCCTGCTCTTTCCTTCTAGCATCTTCATTTAGCAAACTGTCTTTAACCATATCTATGGTTAGAGTCCCCTTTGGCGTGGAGTTACAAATAGTTACCACATACGTTTTCCAACTTTCTGGTAAAGAGCTGAGAAGTAATAATCTCTGCATCTCATCATCTATATTCATTTTCATAGTAACCAACTTGTTTGCAAGACTCTGAAATAGGCTTATGTGCTCAACAATATTACCATCATCTTTATACTTCAAATTTACAAGCATTCTGAGGAGAGAAATTCTATTTCCCATTGTCTTTTTCGTAAAGAGGTTTTCTAACCTTTGCCAAATAACATCAGCTCTGGTTTCATCAGAAATATGCTCATGCAAGTTTATATCCATCAATCTTCTAATATAGGGAATAGCTTTTCTATGTTGAACTTCCCATTATTCATCATTCATAGTAGAAGGTTTATCTTTAACCTTGATAGGCTTATACAAATCTTTGCAATAAAGCAAATCTTCCATCAGACGCCTCCAAGTGGAATAATTTAATGAGTTTAATTTAATGATACCATCAGACTCCATTTCAATCACACAAGAAAAAACTAGCACCAAACAATCTGTTGCTCTGATACCACTAGTTGGGAAAAAACATATTAAAGCGGAATAATTCTTTCCCTCTTTGTGTATCAAAATGAGTTCCTCATCAAAATACCAACTTGATATCCAAATGAAAATATCAACCAGCACAGCATAAACAATAGGGCAAAACTTCAATCACATAGTGAGACCAAATCTTTTAAACGTGGAAAACCCAATGTGGAAAAAACCACGGGACCATAGTCCACCTCAAACTTCCACTATCAATAATAATGATAACATGTTTACAATAGGTCTTCTCTAGATAACTAGAGGATCACAATAACATCAAGATCATAGATTTTAGCTCAAGAATAACCTATTTTCATCACATAAGGTGGATCTCATCGTAAGAAAATTTAGATCTCACAAAGTGAATATAACAGAAAAGTACCTTAGAGAGGGTAAACTGTAGATCAACACCGTTAGGATTGTAAAGTTTGCTTCAAAGATTCTTCACATAAAATTTGAGTCGAAACTGACAACGTTTGACCACAGATCGTCAAGCAGAAAACTCAAAAACCTAATTTTTCTTTCTTTATTTCTCTCTCCTTTTTCCGCCGCCGCACATATTCACTGTGCACACTCTTGCACGCTGCACTGCACACACTTCACCAAACTCTATCTCTCTTAATTATTGATTTAGGCTCCAAAAGTTCAATTGTCCAAGCCTATGGGCTGGACCCAACAATTACCCACCAAAGCAGAGGTCACAAAAACACGGATGATTTCATATGTACAAGTTCAAACTCTTGATTACTTGCTAAAGAGACTAACTCAAGAACGGATACGCTTTCGCCAACACCTTGATTGATACCTAATAGCTTCTTTTCCAGCTTCGTATTCTGAGCCTGCTCGGGGTATTAACCATCTTTGCAACGAGAGTAGAGTGAGGGCAATTAGAAGTGGAGATATAGGTTCGAGTAGCAGTTTTAGAATCAATTACAGGCTTTTAAGGTAAGAAAGAGAGAGTACAGGCTTTGCAGCGGTAAGAAGAATCTAACTCAGTATTAGGAACAAGGTAAGATGTTAGGCTCAAATTTAGTGTAACATCTATTAGGGAGGCCAGATAGGAGACATCATGTCATACCCCTAATGGAGCTTAGAATGAATTTGGAGTGTATACCTTAACCATCAGCCCTTATATTAAAGCGGCTTGTCGACTTGGCTAGTGACTTGGTAAGTTTTCCAATGAAATGAGTCTTCGTGGCGGCAGCAACAAATAAACACAAGTCATAAGAAGTGATAACTGCTCCTGAGTTTTAGGAGTTATGAGTGAGGAGTTCCATTCCATACTGGTACAGCAACGCAGTGTTAGGTTACAGATTTCTATATAAGTGTGCATGAAAAGAATGAACTAGGTATGATAGACAAAAGTAAGCACGGGCAGAATCTTAAGAATGAACTAGGTATGATAGACAGAAGTAAGCAAGGAAAAGAGGTAGGTAAGGAGTTTAGCCTCAGGTGTCTTAGAGAATATCTTTGAGGGCTAGTAACGTCACAGAATGAATTGAATCTTTCACGGATGCTCTATAACAAAGGAATCTAACAGTCGAATTGGAATCCTGTATCTATAATAAACTCCCTTATAAGATAGGTTCCTCGAATTGGAATCCTGTATCTATAACAAAGGGTTAACCTGCTGGATAGTTAAGAGAATTGGGGTACTCGGTTTCACCCATTCTCTTAAGAGTTGAGAAGACAAAGGTTACTTGACTTCGCCCGCCTCCTTGAGGTTGTACTTCATGCATCGAGCTGGTTACTGGCCTTCGCCTGCTCTTTGCTCACACTTCTGAAGTACATGAAGTGTTTGCACTCCTTGCGTTGAGTTAGCTACTATGATTCACCTTCTTAATGCCATTGAACTTCTGAAATGCAGAAAGTTTTCACCCCAACTTGGAGTAGTTCTCTCATAGGTTTGGTCGCCTCTGGGATTGTACCGTCTTCTCCATCAACCCTACCGCCTACTCCACTGAGTAGCAAATGTACAGCACCGCGTACTGCCTGCTTCGTTCTTTGGTTATGCACTCTTGCATGACCCGAAGTCCTTCACTTTTGGCTATCTTGATAAGAAGCACATTGACACCGGTCTTACGAAGTTCTTCGGCCTCTGCCCTTCAGCCTTGTCTCGGTACTTGGAGATTGCCTCTGCATTCTCCACCTCCTCGGCCCCTTTCACGACCAAGCGCTCTCCCTCCATGAGAGCAAGAGATCAATGACTTTCATGGAAGTCCTGCCTCTGCGGTACCATGGCGCTGCCATGCCCATGGCCCTACTATCCATCGCCTCGCATCTGTAATATCCCTCACTTTTGAAAATTATTAATAAGGATTTATATGTAAATTGGAGGACCTATATGTAAATATAGAAATTTCAAGGAGCGATGGGGCGTGGGGAGAAGAAGAAGAGAAGTTGAGGGAGAAGAGAAGAAAAGAAGAAGAGGGAAAAGAAGAGAGGAGGAAGAAGAGGGAGAAGAGAAGAAAAGAAGAAGAAGAAGAAGAAGAGAGGGAAGATGGAGAGGAGAGAGAGAGAGAGAGAGGCAGCAGCTACAGCTAGGGCTGCAGCACCTCTGTTTCCCGCAGGTGGAAACAGAGGAGAGGATGTGTGGGGCGTTGGGGAGGAGAAGGGAAGAAGAAGAAAAGAAGAAGAAGAAGAAGAAGAAGAGGAGAGGAGGATAGCTGTGGCAAGGCTGCAGCGAGGAGGTGTGTGGCGTTGGGGAGGAAAAGGGAAGAGGAGAAGAAGAGAAGGAGAAGAAGAGGGAAAAGAGAGGGAAGAGGGAGAGGAGCGAGAGGTGGCAGCAGCTAGGGCTGCAGCACCTCTGTTTCCTGCAGGTGGAAACAGAGGAGAGGTGTGGGGCGTTCGAAGAGGAGAAGAAGAAGAAGAGGAAGAGAAGAGAAAGAGGAAGCAGGAGAAGAGGTTGTGATACCTCTGTTTCCTGCAGAGGAAATAGAGGAGAGGGTGTGTGTGACGCTGGGGAGGAGGAGGGAAGAAGAAGAGGAGAAGAAGAAGAGAAGGGAAAGGAGGAGCTACGGCTGCGGCGGTGGAAGCTGCAGCTGGAAGAGAAGGAGAGGAAGAGATGGTGAGGAAGAAGAGAAGAAGTAGAAGCGGGTGAAGAGGCGGCACCTCTATTTCCTGCAGGAGGAAACAAAGGAAAGGAGTGCTGTTCGTCGGGGAGAAGAAGGGGAGGAAGGAGAAGAAGAGAAGAAGAAGAAAGGAAGGAGAAGAAAGAGGAGAAGGGAAAGAAGTAGCTGCGGCTGCGGCTGTGGCAGGGAAATAGGAAGAGGAAGAAAGAAGGGAAGGAGAGGAAGAAGCAAAGGGGAAGAAGGGGCTGCGGCTGCGGCGATGGCAGCTGCAATTGGAAGAGAAGAAGGAGAGGAAGATGAGAAGGGGAGGAAGAAGAGGTTGCAACCGTGGCTGAGGCTACGACTGCAGCAGTGCAGCTGGGAAAGAAGAGAAGGAAAGGAAGAAGAAGAGAAAGGAAAAGGGAAGAAGAGAGGAAGATGAGCAGGGGAGGAAGAAGAGGTTGCAGCCGTGGCTGAGGCTGCGACTGCAGCAGTGCAGCTGGGAAAGAAGAGAAGGAAAGGAAGAAGAAGAGAAAGGAAAAGGGAAGAAGAGAGGAAGAGGAGAAGGGGAGGCAGCTGCGGCAGTGGCAGCTGCAGCTGGAAGAGGAGAGGAAACAGAGCAGGGGAGGAAGAAGAGGCTACGGGTGTGGTGGCTGCGGGTGTGGCTGCGATTGCGGCTGCGACGTTGGCTGCGGTAGTTGTGGTAGCTGCGGTAGCGGTGGTGGCTGCAGCAACTGCTTTTGAGAGAGAGAAATAAAGGAAAGGGGAAAAAAAAGGGGCCGTGGCCGTGATTGCGGCTGCGGTAGTGGCAGCTGCGTCAGCGGCAACGGTGAGAAGAGAGGAAGGAAGTAGTGCAGTGGAAGGGGCTGATGTTGTGACAGCAGCTGCGGTCGTGGCTACGACTATGGTAGTGGCAGCGGCAATGGCTGCGACAATTGTGTTTGAGAAAGAAAACGAAGGAATGAGAGTAAGAGAGAGCAGGTGACTATGCCTCTATGTTCTGCATGAGCTGCAGTTGTGGAGGAAAAAGAGAAGACATATGTAGAACACGGAATAGGGAGAGGACACGGAGGAAAGGTAGAAGGATTTGGGCTGACACCTTCTTTGGATCTTTGGATCAAAATCTTTGAAAGGAAAGTTTCCCGATCGTTTCTCCTATAATTGCTATAATTTTTCTTATTGCAAGTATTATGATCTTCCTAGTGCAAGTATTTCGATCCTTTCTATTGCAAATGTTTCGATCCTTTCTATTGCAAGTTTCCCGATCGTTTCTCCTGTAATTGTGCAAGTGTTTCGATCCTTTCTATTTCAAGTGTTTTGATCCTTTCTATTGCAAGTGTTCTGATCTTTCCTTACTGTAATTTTATCTCTACATTTGCTTTGAATATAAAGAACTTTGAATTGTTCTAGCCTTGCATTTGATATATCTCCTGTTTAAACGTAACGATTCGAATCTGTGTAACTTCTAAGATTCTGACCTTTCTACCTTGTTATGGTTATAACTTCATGTATTGATATCTGATTTAGACAAAACTTATTTGATCAGAATATAGACTTATAAACCTTTCTTTTGATAGCTTATTTTAGGAATTCGGAGTAAGTTTGCCTGCCCAGTTTTCTGTTGAAACCGACCCTGTGAATTCTATAAAATTGAGATTTGTTCTTTGATCTTGGGTTACTAAATCTGTGGTAACTCCTTGTTGGAAACCTTGATTCATACGAAATTTATTTCATCAGAAACTAGATTAAAATATCTTTCTAATGATATATTTTCTGAGTAAAATTGGAGCACGATTGATAGTTTGATTTATTTGTTCAATGTGCCTTTTGTATTCTGCAAGAAATCGAGCTTTGGTCGATTTCTCATATTCTGGTTTCATTCCTTTGAAAATTGATATCCTTTAGCTTTCTTATTCAATTGAGCTTTATATTACTGCTTTGAATTCTTGTATGATATTGTTCTACATGTATTTGGATACCTAAATATGTTATATAAACTTCATGTTTGTATCGTAATGTTTCATAAAGGCACATGTACATTTCGTTGTTCCGCATGTGCTTCCGATATGTCCCAATTTATTGTTCACAATACCCTTTTGTACTCTGGTGTTTGTGGGATTATTTGGACCTTTGCCAGAAATGGTAAAGGGTATGTTCTTAGAGCCCGCGATGCTCTAGATTATGTTTGATGGTCATTCAGAAATGAATAGACCATATTATGTTTGGAATCCCACTTCACCTTCTATCTGTTTGATATGAAATTCAGAGCCGACCTAGCACTTGGGTAGGGTGAGAGGGCTCGAATAGGAAAGGGCTACCCGTGGATGGAGTCGAGAACTCATCACGGCGTGGAGCCACCACTGAGTTAAACCTCACATGCACTATGCTAGGGTACGACGTCTGAGCTTCTATTTCGTATTCGTTCTTTGATATGCTTCGAAATGGTCCATATGCCATTAATATGTTCCGAAATGTTTCATTTGTCATTGATATGCTCCAAAACATTTCATATGCCTTTGATATGCTCCGAAATGTTTCATTTGTTATTGTTATGCTTCGAAATGTTCCATATGTCATTGATATGCTCCAGAACATTTTATACGCTATTGATATGCTCCAATTACTCTGTGCTCCATTTGCTATGAACTGATATATTCTGAAATGTCCAATTTGCCATTAATATGCTCCGGATCATCTCGTACGTTATTGATAGGCTCCAATTACTCTATGCTCCATTTGTTATGAACCAAATATGTTATGAATGAAATGACACTTGCGATTCTGTATCTAATGAGATGATATCCTTGAATCTCTTGGATTCTGTTTTGCATTGTGATATCTTGTTTGTTTGAAACTGTCCCTTCTCATGCTATATATGCTTTGTTACTTGCTGAGCTATTTTTAGCTCACTGCGTTGTTATATAAATCTTTCATGTCAGCTTGTCACTCTTTGAGATGTTTGAATTGGGCTGAGGTAGTGGAGAGCTATTCTGAATTATGGGCAAATCTTGTTGGTTATTATGTTATTGTTGTATAAGCATATTTTGTATGTGATGAAATGTTGTCGATGAATCGAAATGGATATACTATGTAGAAGTGTTAGAAGATCTCTCTTATTTCAAATTTCGGAATGTTAAGTCTAGTTTACGATGATATGAACTTGTGGTAAATGGTTGGAGTTTTGATTGTATAAATTACATAGCTTGTGGATTTATAAATGTTGTTCATGTTTGTTAAGTTGGCTTGGATTGCCATAAATGTGAATTATCGAGTGATGTGATATATGATTATAAACTGCACAGGTTTTATATATGTGAATTTGATAGAATGTTTTTCAGTGTCCTCAAATGTGTGTTTGGATCCTGGATTGGTTTGTGATGATGAAAAATTTTAATATCATGGATATTTTTTTGAGGGGCGTGACAGCATCTACATCCCTTTTCTTCACGATCAGTAGATATGTCTCCGTGGCACTCCTCTAAGTCCACCTCCATTCTAACTGATGCTTGATTTTTGGGTAGCTAAGTCCCTCTGGACTCGTCGTCGCTTCCTCGCCCCTTTCGACCCCCCCTGCTTCAACACCTTTGTGTTATCCAAGCAGTCTGTTTGGTCGATGGAGAGACAAACTGCAACTCCCATGCATGGCCTCTGCCATCACGTTGTAGGGTTTGCACCAATTTTGTTCTCCTTAGCTTCCTTGGTAGCAACGTTCGCTTACTCGGCCTTGTCCTCTGACTTGCCGGGCTCCCTTAAGCGAATATGAGCTCTGGAGCAGTCCAACTCTCCAGTTGCTTCGATCATACCTCTGCATGATCAAGTCCCTCCCATGGAACTCACTGGTACTTGCATTCGAACTTTTCCCTTAGTGGAACACAGCCCCCATATGCTGATGACCAAGGTTTTCATCTGATGCAAAATTCGATGCACGCCCGGCAGACCCGCCTCTGCGGTGCCATGGCCTTCACTCCTTGAATCCATAGCCCTTCTTGCCGTCGTGTTGTTCACCGAAGTGGAGCTTCCAGTAGCTCCCGATCATACCTCCATATGATCTAGTCCCTCCCGGGACTAAGTCGTGTGTATCGCATTGCCACGAACTGTTCCACCACGATCCGCTGCACCATGTCACCTCCTGGTGACATCTCCATTGCATTCTGATCCTTGTGGAATAAACTCGAATTGTGAACCCCCCCATGTGTGGCCTCTGCCAATACATCGCAGGGTCTCCTCCACCTTCGATTTTGTTCGTTTCTTTGGCAATCGACCTTCATCCACCCACTCTTGGGTCACACCTAGATGAAGCACCGCTCTAGGACATTCGTTGCCTAGTAGCTCCCGAAGTCCACCGACTTCACTATAATTTGTGCACCATTGTCTGGATCCTGGGCCTCTGCCCCTACCAGCACAATCTCCGCTGCGCACCGCTTCCTTCATAGCAACTTGAATGACAACACCATGGTATATTCTTCAAGAGTATCCGCCTCTGCATCCTCTTACCCCGTGCTAAGGCCTTCTGAACTCAACTTTGCCTCCGCAAATTGAGTCGCCTTAGTTGCTCCATCAAATGCTCCTCCGAGATAAGGTGCATGTGCTAGTCATAGGTGCCCAGCAAGCCAATCACGTGAGTGATGGCACGTGTGACTTGATACAGAATCTTTTTGCTTATTATATTTTGGCGTATATCACTTTATAACTATTGCATAAATGCATATATATATTGTGATGTCCTTGGATTTGTGCAATGGGAATCGGATCGTGATGAGATCACGATAATGAGATCGATTCCCCTTTAAACACATATCCTAAATAATCCCGGTCATAGGTTACTCGAGAGGGACATCGTGATAACCGGATAGACTGGTGTGCTGTATACCCGTCCATATGATGGATGCAGTTGGTCTCATAGCTGCTCGTGTAGGGACACTAGGGATACAGTACAGGTGCTCATTGGAGAATGAGTTCACTGATTGATCCGCTTACGGAATGCTGGATGGTTAATGATGTCTTATTGTCAGACAGCGATTCCGTAGTCCTAGTGGTGTATCTGGTCTTTAGACTTGAGACACCAAGGATGTCCTGTATGAGTGCTCCACTCTTTGATACCAGACTTATAGGTTTGGCTGTCCCAGATCTAGTACAGCTGGTCATTGGGAGTGGTAGTCGACCTTACGAGGGCTATTGAGTGTCGATAGAGGATCATCCACTCTCGGCGTCATGAGAGGAATATCCTATGTGTTCTTGCTCGACAAATCCCTGGCCAGGGTCATTCGGGTTGAGAGAGAAAGAGTTCTCTGGGAGAATCCGATTAGAGCGAGACTTGAGTAGAAACCGTATGGGTCTGACAGCACCATGCTCGATATACGATCTCTGGGATATTAGATGGATGAGGGACTATAGGTACATGGTAACTGAGGACAAACAGGTCCAATGGATTGGATTCCCCTGTATCGTCTGGGGACTACGGCGTAGTGGCCTAGTACGTCCGTAGTCGATGAGTCGAGTGAATTATTACAGAGATAATAATTCACTAAGTTAGAAGGAGTTCTGACAGGTATGACTCATGGCCAGCTCAATATTGGGCCTAGAGGGTCACACACATATGGTAGGCATTGCGATGAGTAGAGGTTCGGATATGAGATATCCGACGGAGCCCTTATCTTATTGGATTCAGATCCAATACCCACTAGGGAAGGACCCATTAGGGTTTGACACGGGATCTCTATAAATATGAGGGATTCACAGCCTCATAGGCTAGAGTCTTTGCTTGCCCTTCCTATTCTCCTCTCCCTCTCCACCTCAGAGTAGGCCTGGAGTTTTGAGGAGCGTCGTCGCAACCCTGCTGTGTGGATCACCGCTAGAGAGGAGGACCCTTGACCTCCTTCACCCTCTCCTAAGGATCTGCAAGGAAACAGAGATATATGATCTCCCTAGGTAACACAATCTCTATACGCAGTTTTGTGTTTTACGGATTTTTTGCGCACCAATCTTCGCACGACGACGAACATCTTTTTGAGAATCGGGGATTTTTGTTTTCTTGTTCTTCCGCTGCGCATCTGATGTCGCCCCTATGATTTCCCAACAGTGGTATCAGAGCCAGGTTGTTCCTGCGAATGATTGGTTTTGAACTGTGTGTGTTGTGTTTAGGAAGAATATTGACGTCAAAATCGTTGACGCAAAAGCGAGGAAGGGCAGCAACAGTTGCTGCCCTCGATCTGCATGCCTGAAGCCACCTGCAGCCGCAGCCGCAGCCAGGCAGCACAGCGCTGGCGCATGCGCAAGCGCTGTGCCTGCAATAGCCGGTCGGCGGTCTGCTTGTAGCAAGCTTGCTGCTGGCGGGGCTGGCAGCCCACGGGCAGAGGCGCCGCAGGGCAGTGGCGCCTGCCGCCGCTGCTCCCGCGGGAGAAACCCCTCCCCACAGGGGCAGTCGCCCGACAGTACAGCACCGTCTGCGAAGGCAGCGGTGCCCGAAGGGGGCACCCACCCGCAGCGGCATCGCCGCCAGCGGGCGTGCCGCCTGCAGGCGAGGGCAGTGCCCTCGCCCCGCCGCACAGGCCGCCGCCGGCAGGGTGGCAGCGGCGGCAGCAGCGAAAAGGGGAAAGGGTATTAGGGTTTTCTGGGCAAAAGACAGTTTTGCCCCTCGGAATTTGAGAAATTCCAGTTTCTATCTTTTGTCCAAATTACGAAAACACCCTTAGGAATTGAGAAATTCCCTACATGTCCCTGATTTCAGAAAAATATTAATTAATTAAAAGGTTTAGTTGATTATTATTTTTATTATTATCTAGTAGTCCTACATGATGATGATTATTTATACATGTGATGTATGATGTGTGGACAGATGATCATGGACCGTATGATGTGTGTACTTGTGATTATTATTATTGAGGTCTGCGAACCTCCATTATATTTCTCGTTTATTGTCGGGCCTGCGTGCTTATGATTAAGTTGTAATCACATGAGGAGGCGCAGCGGGAGCGTGGATGCAATAGCGGGACCCACGAGACGGACGATCGTGATGCATGGAGATGGATCAAGATGTCGACGAAACCGACGAGGACGAGATGGACGATCACAGGGCATGGAGATGCACCGTTGCACACATAGATCTTGATGTGAGTGATGAGGCCTACTGGCTCGGGCCTAATCATATTAGGTTGTGGTCCATTATCATCTGATGTGATTGCTTATACACATACTAGATATGTATATATATTTGCATGCGATGTAGATATATATTAAATATGTATATGTGTGACATGTCATATTAGGAGACCAAATTATAGAAACATCTCTCGATAATATTAAGTCGGTAAACGTGAGGCAATTAGATTAACCCACGTGGCCTTCCATCGTTATGAGTAGGAACCGATTCCCGGTGTAGGTTGAGTTGGTCGAGTCCCTCGAGACTCACCTATATCGCGATTCGCTATCTTGCTTACGACATAGAGATGTCACCAGTGACTTGAGGGCATGGTATGCTTGGTCGAGTCCCTCGAGGGTATATCATCAAATCAGACTCATCTTGTAACGAAGGTGTTGACTTAACCGAGCATCATGGTTGGTCGAGTCCCTCGAGGCCATGGTGATTCGGAGGCCGAACAGGACGGGAATCACAAGGAGTTGTGATCGGCAAGAGTTGCCTACCTTTTAGGCTTAGTGTGATTGGTCGAGTCCCTCGAGATTACACGAAGACGCTGATTGGATCCTGATCCCCACTAGAAGTCTGCCGGAGACTTCCGTTTCACGTGCTGAGGGTGTCGCGTGACTCGTTAGTAAAATAGTGGGAGCATATTAGGATAGAAGTCCATATCTTGATAGTTTATTTCTTGCAAAATCTGCATGTTATTCATTTCTGCTACATCTTTATTTTCAGAAAATGTCGCTTTCAAATCCCTTACGTGGCATACTTGATGTCAACCGCCTCACTGGTCCAAATTATACGGATTGGCTCCGTAACTTGAGAATTGTTCTCACAGTAGAGAAAATCGTGTATGTCCTTGATACAGTGATGCCTACGCCCGAAGAAGGGGCAAGAGAGGATGAGATCGCTCGTTACGTGAAGTACATTGATGACTCCACTCTTGCTCAGTGCTATATGTTGGGCTCTATGACTCCAGAGTTACAGAGACAACATGAAAAGATGGATGCCAGATCCATTCTCCTACATGTCCGCAAATTGTTTGAGGAATAGGGAAGGACTCAACGATATGAGATATCCAAGAGCCTTTTCCGCGCTAGGATGACTGAGGGGACACCGGTTCAGAACCATGTCCTAAAGATGATTGAGTGGATAGAGAAACTCACAGGTCTAGGAATGGTCCTAGAGGATAACTTGTATGTGGACATTGTGCTTCAGTCCCTACCAGATTCCTTTTCACAGTTCATAATGAATTTTAATATGAACAAGCTTGAGGTGACTCTCCCAGAGCTCCTCAATATGTTGAGGGAGGCAGAGAGTACTATTAAGAAAGAGAAGCCAGTTCTCTACACTAGTGAGACCAGAAAGAAAAGGAAACCAGAAAGGTCCCTTAAGAAGGGAAAGGGCAAGGGCAAACAAGGTAAAGCAAAGGTTGCTAAGAAAGACCCAGCAAAGGACAAAGGCCAATGCTTCCACTGTGGTAAAGATGGGCATTGGAAGAGAAACCTCAAGCTGTACCTTGCAGAAAGGGCGAAACAAAAGCTTGATGAAGCTTCAGGTACATTCATGATCAGTCTCCATTTGTCAAACTCTTATGATAGCACATGGGTATTGGATACCGGTAGTGCTTATCATATATGCAATTCGTTGCAGGTTCTGGAAAGGCCTAGGAGACTAGAGAGAGGCGAGATGGACCTCAAGATGGGTAATGGAGCAAAAGTTACTGTATTAGCTGTTGGCGAGGTCGCCCTACATCTGCCTAGTGGAGCTTTTATTGCATTAGATGCATGTTATTTTGTTCCTTCTATTATCAAAAACATTATCTCCATTTCATGTTTAACAGTTAGTGGATATAAATTTGTTTTTGAGAACAATGGTTGTTCGATATTATTAGATGATAAGATTATCACGAAAGGAACATTGCATAATGGTTTATTTATGTTAGACACCACTCCACATATCATGAATGTAAATGTGTCCAAAAAGAAACGAGATGAGTTGAACAGTGCATACCTGTGGCATTGTAGGCTAGGTCACATCCATGAAAGAAGGATTCAAAAGTTGCTAAATGATGGATATCTAGATCCATTCGACTATATGTCATATGCAACTTGTGAGCCTTGCATTCGTGGAAAACTGACCAAATCTCCATTTAGTAGAACTGGAGAGAGAGCCAATGAGTTGTTGGAACTCATACATAGTGATGTATGTGGACCCATGTCAACTAATGCCATTGGAGGTTACTCCTACTTCATTACATTTACTGATGATTTCTCAAGGTATGGATATATGTACTTAATGAAGTACAAGTCCGAGGCCTTTGAGAAATTCAGAGAGTATAAGAATAAGGTGGAGAACCAGACTGGAAAGAGTATCAAAACTCTTCGATCAGATCGAGGAGGTGAATACTTAAGTACAGAGTTTACTTAGTTCCTCAAGAACCATGGGATATTATCCCAATGGACACCTCCTTATACACCTCAGCTCAATGGTGTCTCTGAAAGGAGAAATCGTACATTATTAGATATGGTACGGTCCATGATGAGTTTTGCTGACCTACTCATCTCATTCTAGGGATATGCCCTAGAAACCGCAGCTTACCTTCTGAACAGAGTTCCAACTAAGTCGGTAGTGTCTACACCATATGAGATATGGAAAGGGAAGAAGCCTGATCTTAAGGTTGTTAAGATTTGGGGCTGTCCTGCCCATGTTAGAAAACACAACCCCGATAAGTTAGAATTAAGGAAAGAGCGATGCAAATTTGTGGGATACCCCAAGGAAACTTGTGGGTATTATTTCTATCATCTCGAGGACCAAAAGGTCTTTGTAGCTAAGAGAGCAGTGTTCCTTGAGTAGGAACACATTCTTGAAGGAGACAGTGGGAGAATGATAGAATTGAGCGAGGTTGGAGAACCAAGCTCAAGCACCACTCTACAGCCCGAGTCTGTTCATGTACCTAATACACAAGTATCAACTTTACGCAGGTCTGATAGAGTATCCCATCCTCCTGAGAGATATGTGGGACATATTAGAGCAGAGGATGTAGAGGATATTGATCCTCAGACCTACGAGGAGGCTATTATGAGTATAGACTCCGGGAAGTGGAAAGAAGCCATGAATTCTGAGATGGATTATATGTACTCCAATAAGGTTTGGAACCTAGTTGATGCGCCCGAAGGTATTGTACCCATCGGTTGCAAGTGGATCTTTAAGAAAAAGATCGGAGTAGATGGAAAGGTAGAGACCTATAAAGCAAGGCTAGTGGCTAAGGGGTATCGTCAAAGGCAAGGTGTTGACTACGACGAAACTTTCTTACTCGTAGCAATGCTAAAATCCATCAGAATTCTATTGGCTATTGCAGCACACTATGATTATGAGATCTGGCAGATGGATGTGAAAACCGCATTCCTCAATGGGAACCTCGAGGAGGAGGTGTATATGATGCAACATGAGGGATTCGTGTCCAAGAACTGCCCAGATAAGGTGTGTAGGTTGCTTAGATCCATTTATGGACTAAAGCAAGCTTCCCGAAGTTGGAACATAAGATTTGATGAGGCAATCAGATCTTATGACTTCGTTAAGAACGAAGATGAGCCTTGTGTATACAGAAAGGTAAGTGGGAGCACTATCACATTTTTGGTGTTATATGTGGATGACATCCTCATCATTGGGAATGACATAGGAATGTTATCCACAGTAAAGACTTGGTTATCTAGACACTTCTCCATGAAGGACTTAGGGGAAGCATCTTATATCTTGGGGATTAGAATCTATAGAAATAGATCCAAGAGGATGCTTGGCTTGTCCCAATCCAGGTACATAGAAACTATTATCAAAAGGTTTGGCATGGAAAATTCCAAGAGAGGTCTCATACCGATGAGACATGAGATATCGCTTTCTACGAGTATGTCTCCAAAGACTCCAGAAGAAATGGCGAACATGGATATGATACCTTATGCCTCAGCAATAGGGTCTATCATGTATGCCATGCTATGTACTAGGCCTGATATAGCGCATGCTCTGAGTGTCACGAGCAGGTATCAGGCGGATCCAGGCTTGGAGCACTGGAAAGCAGTAAAGTATATCCTTAAGTACTTGAGAAGGACTAAGGATCTTTTACTAGTATATGGAGGTAATAGCCTTAAGGTTGAAGGCTACACTGACTCAAGTTTTCATTCTGATGTCGATGATAGCAAGTCGAATTCAGGGTATGTGTACACCTTTAATGGAGGAGCAGTGTGCTGGAAGAGTTCCAAGCAAGATACTACTGCTGACTCGACCATAGAGGCGGAGTACATTGCTGCATCAGATGCAGCAAAGGAGGGAGTCTGGGTGAAGATGTTCATCACAGATTTGGGAGTTGTTCCGAATAGTGAGAAGTCGACTTCCTTATATTGCGACAACTATGGGGCGATTACTCAAATAAGGGAACCCGAGTCTCATCAGAAGTGTTCTGAGGAGGTTCCAGCTTATCAGAGAGATCGTAACCCGAGGAGATGTAGCAATGGAAAGAGTTCCATCCGAAGATAACATTGCAGATCCACTGACAAAGCCGTTGTCTCAGATTGTCTTTGAGCGTCATAGGAGTCTGATGGAGATCAGACGCATAGGTGATTGGCTTTAGGTCAAGTGTGAGATTGCTAGTCATAGGTGCCCAGCAAGCCAATCACGTGAGTGATGGCACGTGTGACTTGATACAGAATCTTTTTGCTTATTATATTTTGGTGTATATCACTTTATAACTATTGCATAAATGCATATATATATTGTGATGTCCTTGGATTTGTGCAATGGGAATCGGATCGTGATGAGATCACAATAATGAGATCGATTCACCTTTAAACACATATCCTAAATAATCCCGGTCATAGGTTACTCGAGAGGGACATCGTGATAACCGGATAGACTAGTGTGCTGTATACCCGTCCATATGATGGATGCAGTTGGTCTCATAGCTGCTCGTGTAGGGACACTAGGGATACAGTACAGGTGCTCATTGGAGAATGAGTTCACTGATTGATCCGCTTACGGAATGCTGGATGGTTAATGATGCCTTATTGTCAGACAGCGATTCCGTAGTCCTAGTGGTGTATCTGGTCCTTAGACTTGAGACACCAAGGATGTCCTGTATGAGTGCTCCACTCTTTGATACCAGACTCATAGGTTTGGCTGTCCCAGATCTAGTACAGTTGGTCATTGGGAGTGGTAGTCGATCTTACGAGGGCTATTGAGTGTCGACAGAGGATCATCCACTCTCGGTGTCATGAGAGGAATATCTCATGTGTTCTTGCTCAGACAAATCCCTGGCCAGGGTCATTCGGGTTGAGAGAGAAAGAGTTCTCCGGGAGAATCTGATTAGAGCGAGACTTGAGTAGAAACCGTATGGGTCTGACAGCACCATGCTCGATATACGGTCTCTGGGATATTAGATGGATGAGGGACTATATGTACATGGTAACTGAGGACAGACAGGTCCAATGGATTGGATTCCCCTGTATCGTCTGTGGACTACGGCGTAGTGGCCTAGTACGTCCGTAGTCGATAAGTCGAGTGAATTATTACAGAGATAATAATTTACTAAGTTAGAAGGAGTTCTGACAGGTATGACTCACGGCCAGCTCGATATTGGCCCTAGAGGGTCACACATATATGGTAGGCATTGCGATGAGTAGAGGTTCGGATATGAGATATCCGACGGAGCCCTTGTCTTATTGGATGCAGATCCAATACCCACTAGGGAAGGACTCATTAGGGTTTGACACGGGATCTCTATAAATAGGAGGGATTCACAGCCTCATATGCTAGAGTCTTTACTTGCCCTTCCTATTCTCCTCTCCCTCTCCACCTCAGAGTAGGCCTGGAGTTTTGAGGAGCGTCATCGCAACCCTGCTGTGTGGATCACCGCTAGAGAGGAGGACGCTTGACCTCCTTCACCCTCTCCTAAGGATCTGCAAGGAAACAGGGATATACGATCTCCCTAGGTAACACAATCTCTATACGCAGTTTTGTGTTTTGCGGATTTTTTGCGCACCAATCTTCGCACGACGACGAACATCTTTTTGGGAATCGGGGATTTTTGTTTTCTTGTTCTTCCGCTGCGCATATGATGTCGCCCCCATGATTTCCCAACAGCATGTGCCCCGAAGCTCCCTTCGTCTTTGGCACCATGCAAGATGAATCCGCTCCGTCAGAATGAAGGACCCATGGAACAACATGATCTTACTCTTGCCTCTGCAAGAGTTCATGTCCTTGACCTCTGTCTAAGGAAAGCATTGTGCCTCTGCTCCATGTTCCAACTTCTATGCTGGCTCCCTTCATGCGGCTTGGGTTCTTCGCCAAGTTACACCCAAGTTGCTCCGCTCCTCGTTTTTGCATTGAGTCGATGGTGGCCCTCGCGCCCATCATTCCACGAGTCAGCCCTCCCTTGAGTTCAATCTCCATTTCGACTCCAAGTCTGCCTTCATTTAAGTTGCTTTTAGGTCGCTCCCCCACTTGATCTCGCAATGCATCTACCAATGCATTCTCTCAAGCGAGATCCTGCGATGACTCCTCGCCGCTTGCTCAGTCCATCGAGCTTCGTGGAGTTGTTGTTTGTTGAGGTACTCCTCCTCAACATGTGAGGTCCGTCTCACATGATTCTCCCTCTGGAGAGCCGAGACTTATCCCTCTTGGATAATTGTCCCATTGGAGCAACATCTCTCTTCGTTACGGAGACCACCATCCCCTTGGACTACTCCGATCTGCTGAACAAATTGTGCATTGTTCTGCCTCCTGCAAACGCACTTGCTAGATTGCGACTCCACGTCAATACAGCCCCCGCTGCACCACTCCAGGCCTAGCAACATGCTGAACTCGTTGCACACTTCAGCCTCCTACGAACGTATCCTTCACATGCCGAAGAGAAAGTTTCAATGCTCCATGGCGCCGAGTTTCGGTCGCCTTGGGATGGCCACGAACATTCCATCGTCCGCATACAAGCCCATGCATGAGTCTTCGAGCTAGCAATTCCCCTCACCTCTCTGAGCTTTGCATAACTCTTTTGGTCGTTGAGCAACTCATTCCACCTTGCATGGTCTCATCCTTTACCAAGCGCCTCGCTTGGCTTGAGCACCATCAAGTATAGTTGTCAACGTTGAGCCGCAGCTCAAACTCAGCCATCCCAACCTTTGTGCGCTCCACATTCTTCCAAGCTTGTCTGTTATCGTGGTGCCTCTTGCGCGACGGGTTGGCCATTCCTCTGAATGCCAATCTCAGATGCCCGCTCCACCGAGCGACTCATTTTCCCTACATCTCCATGCTCGTTTTCACCCAAACGGTCGCGCGTGTGCTGACAGCCCTCAACGCAGCCCCACTAGGTCCCCCACGTTTGCATGCTAAGTATTTCTATGAGTACTTGTCCCGCTCTGATACCATCTATCACAGACTTAGCTGGTTTTGCCTAAGTCGTGCGGCACCCTTGTGTGTCCGTCCGCAAAGGTCAGCCTCCCCGAAGTCTCCCATTGTCCCTTAGGACCAACAAAAGAGAGAACGAGCTAGAGAGAACGCCTCAATCGGGATCCACAAGAAAACATCTCCGAAAAACACTTCATAGACAATGCAAATTACAAACAGACTTTACAAGCTCTGAACAGTGGCACAACAAAGGGTAAAATGGTCAATTACAGACCGAAAATCTCTCGCACGTGTCCACATGACACAACCTTTATTTACAAGCCTAAAGAGGCCACCAACCCAACTAAAATAGGACTATTAAGCCTTCGACCGCCCCTTTACATGCTGTATAAGGCATAAACATGCCAAAAGACACGGACATACATAAGCATTACATCAAACACCTTGTTTAGAAGTTTGTCCGTGACAGCACGCTACTTTTCCTTTACTTCACGTGCGTAACTCTCGCGGGTATCTTGGGCGAAAGTCTGATACCAGTGCACCTCCTCTATCAACTCGGGATGAAACTAGAATAGGCCAAGCAACTACAACAAACATTCCTCATTCACTTCGGGTCATAGATAATAGCATCGAGGGATCTACTCTTCCCAGAGTAGCTTTTCTTCGCACAGAAATTATATTCCCTTCCCGCTTCGCTTGTTGGTTCCCTTCTTGATGGCATTAATTATAAGGACACTGGACTTGTCGAATTGCCAGCCCTATAGTAAGTTGTCAAAGTCGGAATTATAGAATGGAAATAGAATCCCGAAAATTGGTGTTAGTGGCAGTTAAGTAGACAGTAGTTGCTTTGATGCGAGGTGTACTAATGAGGGTGTCGTTAGCAGAGATGAGCCAGCAGGGTTAAGTTAATAGGAGCCTAATTCTGATACCTGATGCGCTCGTCTACAAGTGTGTATAGGGAAAATTC
Source organism: Musa acuminata AAA Group (assembly GCF_036884655.1). Lineage (NCBI taxonomy): Eukaryota > Viridiplantae > Streptophyta > Magnoliopsida > Zingiberales > Musaceae > Musa > Musa acuminata. The sequence goes on along the minus strand of NC_088355.1, from coordinate 17,339,453 downwards.
AAGTAGTTTTTAAGTTCTCAATTCTTTCTAATTGCCAAGACACGTAGCTAAGTAACTACTACAAACACATAGCAGCAAATAAATGTATTATAACTCGTTATGAATAAGTCCTAATCTAGAGCAGCAGTTGTTTTTGCTACAATAATCAACTTAATAAAGTATATTTATGATGAGCTATTACTGAAGATGTGCCCTTGAGTAATTACAAGCCTAGTTAGGCGCGGTAGCGAGCTATAGGAACGGCAGGGCCGCTCATCTGTGCTGTTTTTAGAGAAGTATTTCCCCAAAAATCACTAAAGTTGTGTTATAGTTCATTTTGAACCCGAATCTTCAGGGTAAAGGGCATTTGTAGCGGTTGCTTGGGTCTTTGCTTTTGTAGTTGTTGGTAGTAGTGGTTGGGCGTCTAAGAAAGGTTTACTTGTGTTGGTGCGAGGGTGCTTTAGAGGTCGGAGCAGAGGCAGTTCAATTAGCTAAGCAGAAAAGCCGATCCTCAAACGAACCATGGATATATATATATATTATTTATTATTAACAGGGGCAACTCGTTAATTGCCCGCTTCAACGCCCATTAATTAAGGTAAGGGCAAAGCACTTCTCTTTCAACTCAAACGTTACTTGAAACTCGTACTTGATCCTGATGTTACTTCTGCTTTAACTGAAACGTCACTTTCATTTTCACTCCTGACGCCACGAAGGCAGCAACTGATATGTATGAGCATGTTTTCGAGTGATTACGAGTCCTGTGTTCATCAACTATAGCATCGACACCGATTCATTCTCTTCTTATAGGAGAACGGATTCCAGAGAATTGATGAAACTCATTCACCTAGCGCTTCATCACCAACAACAAGAACGAGGGCAGGTAATTCCCCACTCCACTCTAGCAAACCAAGCATTGAATCTAAGCTCAAGTTCCAAAAGGCTAACATCTTTATGGGTGAATCAAGTCTATGTAAATGCCTCAACCACTAGGAAGAAGTTATCCTATAGAAGATAGAAATTGACACTCCATTAGCGCCTGCACCCTCTCACATGGACGGCTTAGACCTTAGACCACTACTACACACACTGTATAAGAAACCAATATATATTATATATTATCTTATTATAGGATGACTTAAGATAGAAAGCGGTTGGTAACTACACTTCTTGCCCTTACGGATTATTGGCTTCTTCAGCGCTAAGTAAATAAGCTATTCGAGTGAGGTTAACCTTATATAAAGAAGGGTTTACATCGCTAAGTAGTTCAGTATAAAGAAGAGGTTATTGTGTTCCTGATTGATCTTCTGATTTTCTTTCTTTTTTTGTCTTTGTCAATCTGGATCATACGCTTATGAATTGCCTGTTCCTGTCTTTGTAGTAGAGAGAGGTTCCGGTGCCCTTATATCTTAGTCGGTTCTTCAAAAGTTCATGAGTTGAATCGTGTGGTTCTCAAAGTTTAGTTCGAGGAATCAGGATAAGATGCATCCAGATATGGGGAAGGAACTTCAAGTGCTGTTCTTGTTTGTGGAAGTTCGAGGAATAATCTAGTATTCTGGCTTTGATGCCTCTCTCAGCTAAGTTCATGAGTTTAATCCCGAGTTTCATCTATTAAGGAAGCTAGGTGAGTCAAGTCATAGAGTTCTGTTGTTTACATCGGTCGTGGAGAATGGCCTGTCATAGTTCCCTGATTGTATTTCTGTAGGATCAAGTGAGTAAGCTATTTCAACAGAAGAAATAAGTGAACAGGGGTGAAGAATCCTCCCCATTTCTATACTATAGGTTCCAAATTCCATTCTTAAAGCAACACTGGCACCGTAAGATACTCCACTCAACTACTTTGTTTGAGCTACAACGGGACAATCAGTTGAACCAAGGCTAAGCAATGCTAGAACCCTGAACTCAACTTTATTTCTGTTTTGAACCACACGATTACACTTGCACCGATAACGCCCATTGGAGTTTATTTGAGCTAGAGCGGGGCAAGAAGTTTTGTGTATTAATAAGTTTCGGAGGTCGACCACTACCCTTTGTTATGTGGGCTTGGACAATTGGGTCTATTCAGTCCAAATCAATAAATCAAAGAAACTAAAAAAAGGAGAGGCGAGGAGAGAAAGATCCGATTGCAGCGTAGGTGCGATGGCGTGCTGAATAAATAAAAAAAAAAAAAAAAAAAAAAAAAAAGAGAGAAAATAAGGTTTCTGAGTTTTTCTGCTTGACGATCGGTGGCCAAACGTTATCAGTTTCGGCCCAAATTTTATGTGGAGAATCCTTGTAGTAAACTCTACAATCCTAACGGTGTTGATCTGCAGTTTACCCTCTCTAAGATACTTTCCTACGATATCCACTCCGTGATGAAGATATGCTATTCTTGAGTCAAGATCTATGATCTTAATGTTATTCTGATCCTCTAGTTATTCTAGAAAAGACCTATTGTAAACCTGTTATCATTATTATTGATAGTGGATGTTTGAGGTGGACTGTGGTCCCGTGGTTTTTCCCACATTGGGTTTTTCACGTTAAAAAGATTTGGTCTCACTGTGTGCTTGATTTATTGCTCTATTGTCTATGCTGTGCTGATTGATTTAGCATTTTGATATCAAGTTGGTATTTTGATGAGGAACCTATTTTGATACACAAAGAGGGAAAAGAATTATTCCGCATTAACAGGTTTCTTCCCAACAAGTGGTATCAGAGCAAGGTTGTTTGGTGCTAGTTTTCTTGTGTGATTGAAATGGAGTCAGATGGTATGATTAAATTGAACTCATCAAATTATTCCACTTGGAGGCGTCTGATGGAAGATTTGCTCTATTGCAAAGATTTGTATAAGCCCATCAAGGTTAAAGATAAACCTTCTACTGTGGACGATGAAGAATGAGAAGTTCAACATAGAAAAGCTATTGCCTATATTAGAAGATGGATGGATATAAACTTGCATGAGCATATTTCAGATGAAACCAGAGCTGATGTTGTTTGGCAAAGGTTAGAAAATCTCTTTGCGAAAAAGACAGTGAGAAATAGAATTTCTCTCGTTAGAAGGCTTGTAAATTTGAAGTATAAAGATGGTGGTAATATTGTTGAGCACATAAGCCTATTTCAGAGTCTTGCAAACAAGTTGGTTGCTATGAAAATGAATATAGATGATGAGATGCAGGGATTATTACTTCTCAGCTCTTTACCAGAAAGTTGGGAAACGTATGTGGTGACTATTTGTAACTCCACGCCAGAGGGGACTCTAACCATAGATATGGTTAAAGACAGTTTGCTAAATGAAGATGCAAGAAGGAAAGAACATGGTGAATCTTCTTCTGGTGCATTTGTTACTGAAAAACAAGAAAGACGTGGAAGAAGTCATAGCAGAAATCCATATGGTTATAGAGGAAGATCCAAGTCTAGAAGAGATATCAAATATTTTCACTGTAATAGGCTAGGTCAAATGAAGAAAGAGTGTAGGTTTTGGAAGTGAGAACATAATGAAATGAAGAAAAATGAAAAAGAGACCAATATAGTTGCTGTTGAAGGTAATATCACTATTGTTTGTGATGAAGGTTGTGTCAGTCTTGTAGCTCAGGACAGTAACTGAGTAATTGACTCTGGTGCTTCATTTCATGTTACTTCTCATGGTGATTTCTTTAGATCTTACACTGTTGGTGATTTTGGTAATCTTAGAATGGGAAACAATGGTACATCTAAGATTATGGGTATTGGAGATATTTGCTTGGAGACCAGTATTGGGAGCAAATTAATACTCAAAGATGTAAGGCATGTTCCAGATATTCGTCTTAACTTGATATCTACAGGTAGACTTGATGATGAGGGCTTTGCACATTATTTTGGTGAAAGTAAATGGAAACTCACTAAAGGTTCTCTAATTGTGGCAAAAGGAAAGAAGATTAACTCTTTTTATGTCATGGAAGCTAAGCTACACAAAGGAGAGATTAATGCAATTTGAAAAGATGAAAGTATAGATCTTTAGCATAAGAGGCTTGGACATATCAACGAGAAGGGACTTCAAACTCTTGCTAGAAAGCAATTCTTACCAGAGTTGCAAGGTACATCTCTTAAATCTTGTGATCATTGCTTAGTTGGAAAAACACATAGAGTTGCATTTCAGACATACCCATCATCTAGAAGATCAGATGTTATTGATTTAGTTCATACTGATGTCTGTACTATGCAAACTAGAACTCTAGGAGGTGCTCTTTATTTTGTTACTTTTATTGATGACCATTCTAGAAAAGTTTGGGCTTTTGGTTTGAAATCTAAAGACCAGGTACTCGATGCTTTCAAGGAGTTTCATGTCAATGTTGAAAGAGAAACTGGCAGAAAACTAAAGTGTATTCGATCAGATAATGGTGGCGAGTACAGGGGTCCTTTTGAGAATTATTGCAGGTTTCATGGTATTAGGCTTGAGAAAACAATTCCTAAAACTCCTCAGCAGAACGGTGTGGCAGAAAGGATGAACAAAACCATTGAAGAAAGGATTAGGTGTATGCTTTCTCACGCCAAGTTACCGAAGTCATTTTGGGGGGAGGCTATGAGAACTACAGTTGACTTGATAAATCTTTCTCCATCAGTTCCTTTGCAAGGTGATGTTCCAGAGAGAGTATGGAGAGGAAAAGATATATCTTATAATCATTTAAGAGTCTTTGGGTGTAAAGCATTTGTTCATATTCCCAAAGATGAGAGGTCCAAGCTTGATAATAAGGCAAAAGCATGTATCTTCTTGGGATATGGTCATGAAGAGTTTGGGTACAGATTATGGGATCCAGTGAATAAGAAGATTATTAGAAGTAGAGATGTTGTGTTTCTTGAAGACCAATTGTTTGATGATGGTGATAATGTTGAGAAGCCAAAAACCTCTGTTTATATTCCTTGGAGTTTGGGTCTAGTTCCTTCACCTGTAGTTCATGATGATCATGGGGGAGATGAACATGAAGATTGTGGTGAGAATACTAGTGATGATACACCTACAGTTGATGATGCTGAACCAACTGAACAGGCACCTCCACCACCAGTTGAGATTCCATTGAGAAGATCCACTAGAGAGCGACAACCCTCTACCAGATATCCTCCACATGAGTATGTTATACTTACTGACGGGGGAGAGCCAGAAACTTACCAAGAAGCTATTCTACATGAGAATAAGAGTGAGCGGGTTAAAGCCATACAAGAAGAGATGAGATCCTTGCTTGAGAATCACACCTATGACTTGGTAAAGCTGCCGAAAGAGAAGAAAGCTCTCAAGAATAAGTGAGTTTATAAATTAAAGACTGAAAATAATAGCTTACAACAAAAATACAAGGCACGACTAGTTGTGAAAGGATTCAGTCAGAAGAAAGGTATTGACTTTGAAGAAATATTTTCTCCGATTGTGAAAATGTCCTCTATCAGAGTTGTTCTTGGTTTGGCTGCCCGCTTGAATTTAGAAGTTGAGCAACTTGATGTAAAAATAGCATTTCTTCATGGTGACTTAGAAGAAGAAATTTACATGAAGCAACCAGAAGGTTTCAAAGTCAAGGGAAAAGAAAATCTGGTATGTAAGCTTACGAAAAGCTTATATTGACTCAAACAGGCACCTAGACAGTGGTACAAGAAATTTGATTCCTTTATGATGAGCCAAGGGTATGATAGAACCACATCTGATCATTGTGTGTTTATGAAGAAATTTTCAGATGATGATTTTATTATATTACTGCTATATGTTGATGATATGTTGATTGTTGGCCATGATGTTGGAAAAATTGAAAAGCTTAAAAGAGAGCTAAGTAAGTCTTTTGCCATGAAAGACTTAGGATCGGTGAGACAAATACTTGGCATGAAGATTCTTCGTGATAGGAAGAAAAGGAAGATTTGGCTATCTCAGGAGACTTACATTGAAAAGGTTATTGAAAGATTCAACATGAGTAAAGCCAAAGCAGTTTGTTCTCCACTTGTAGGTCATTTCAAGCTGAGTTCAAAACAATGTCCTACAAGTGAGAAAGAAAAAGAAGAAATATCCAGAGTGCCTTACTCATCTGCAGTAGGCAGTTTGATGTATGCTATGGTTTGTACTATGCCAAATATAGCTCATACAGTTGGAGTTGTTAGCCGATTTCTCTGAAATCCTGGAAAGGAACATTGGGCAGTAGTGAAATGGATATTAAGATATCTAAGAGGTACTTCCAGGTTGTGTTTATGTTTTGGTGATGATGAACCTGTGTTAGAAGGGTACACAGATGCAGACATGGCAGGTGATACTGATTCCAGGAAGTCCACTTCGAGATTCTTGATGACATTTGCAGGAGGAGCAGTCTCTTGGCAGTCTAAGTTACAGAAGTGTGTTGCTCTATCAACCACAGAAGTAGAATACATAGCAGTTACTGAAGCCTGCAAGGAAGCTTTATGGATGAAAAAGTTTCTATAGGAATTGGGCTTGAAACAGGAAGGATATACTGTTTACTGTGACAGACAAAGCGCTATTCACCTCTCCAAGAATTCAACATACCATTCTAGATCCAAACATATTGATGTGAGATATCACTAGATGCGTGATGTGCTTGAGATGAAAGAATTACAGTTGGAAAAGGTGCATACCAATGATAATGGTTCAGATATGTTGACAAAGTCTTTGCCTAAGGAGAAGCTTGAAGCATGTAGGTGAAGAGCGGGCTTGGTATAGCCCACCATATGAGCTGGAGGGGGAGAATTGTTGGGTCCAGCCCATATGTGAGCTTGGACAATTAGGCCTATCGAGCCCAAATCAACAAATCAAAGAAATTAAAAAAGGAGAGAGAAGGTGAGGAGAGAAAAATCTGATTGCAGCGTGCGTGGGAAGACGTACTGAAAAAAAAAAAAAAAAAAAAAAAAAAAAAAAAAAAGAAGAGAGAAATAGAGAGAAAGTAAGGTTTCTGAGTTTTTCTGCTTGACGATCGGTGGCCAAACGTTATCAGTTTCGACCCAAATTTTATGTGGAGAATCCTTGCAACAAACTCTACAATCCTAACGGTGTTGATCTGTAGTTTACCCTCTCTAAGGTACTTTCCTACGATATCCATTCCATGAGATCTAGAATTCTCTTTTGAGGAGATTCATCCTATGTGATGAAGATAATCCTCTAGTTATTCTAGAGAAGACCTATTGTAAACCTGTTATCATTATTATTGATAGTGGAAGTTTGAGGTGGATTGCGGTCCCGTGGTTTTTCCCACATTAGGTTTTCCACGTTAAAAAGATTTGGTCTCACTGTGTGATTGATTTATTACTCTATTGTCTATGCTGTGCTGATTGATTTAGCATTTTGATATCAAGTTGGTATTTTGATGAGGAACCTATTTTGATACAGGGAAAAGAATTATTCCGCATTAACATGTTTCTTCCCAACACTCTTAACTATAAGCAAGCTAAGCAAGCAAAGGGAAGGCCACTACTCTTGAAAAGCCAAAGAAGATGATGAAATGAGAACTTTCGCTTTAGAATAAGGCTCCTAACGTGAGCTGTTTGAGTTGTGCTAACGGTAGCTTTAAGAGCGAGTCCAGATTTAGTTAATTTGGCGCTTTACTTAGTTAGTTAGATACCATATGTCTGTCGTCAGTCAATTTCAATTGGGTAGCAAGTAAAGCATCAAGTAAAGTAGGAGGTATCTCAACAGAATAAGATAAGGGTGTTAGAGTATAGATTGAAGTCAAAGGATACTCGAAAGCCACCCGGGGACAAAGAATCAATTCCTTCTTCTATGCTAAGTCAATCAGTAGAGAGTTAAGTAAATGTAGAAGGAGGTTATCATCTTCGATATTAAGTCGTAAACTGGAACTGGCCGACTGGTAGCTATAGGAACTCTACGGTAACACAACTCGAACCTCTTTTAGATTACCTGGTGGCTGCTGATTTCCTTTCGACTCGGGTAGCGCTAACAAAACAAGAATGGATTGAACCAAAGATTCATTCCGGACTAATGCGCATCCCATATCAGATAGGAATGTAACAGAAACTCTGTCAGCGCCCGAACTAGCATTAGACGAGAAAACTAGAATTGAAGAGCCCTTTGGGGACAAGAAGAAGTGTCATCTATAAAAGAAGCCGAATCTCCTATTTATGAATGCCCACGTAAATATGCTTGGGAATCAAATATACTGGTTAAAAAGCCGTAAGAGGAGCGGGGATGGGATAAGTGCTAGGGGCCAAGCGTATACTACTTTCACTTTAACGCAAGAACCCCTTTCTACTCATTCACTCGGTGAAACGTATTTGATTCTGACTTTCCCTGGCCTGGCGTGTACTTTTATTCTTTCCCTGAAAACAGGACTAAAATATAATAAAACTTGTGTTTCTAAATCATTGTAATAGAAACACAATAAAACTAAATGCAGAAACGAAATAGCGTACCTCCAGCTATTGTCACCAAGAATTTCTACAGAGATTTCTTCTTGAACTTTGGTTCTTCTCGGCTCAGAACTCTCGCTTTAGATGGTGTAGGAAAGCCTTTCGCTTCAAAGAGATGATTAAGCCAAGGGACCAAAATCCTCATGTATATATAGATGTTCTCCCATCAAGAACATTTATCATCACCAACTCATAACGTTCAAGAATTAATTCAAATTTGTAACGTTTGGACCATAATGAAGAACTTAATGATATTAAATATTTAATTTAATAATAACGGTTTCATGCATAAAGAATAAGAAACTGAAATCATTTAAACCATAATAAATGAAGAAATTCATGATAATGAATTATGAATCTTAACAAGAACGGTTACGTTATTATTAAATAAGATATTTAATAATAACCGTTACATTCTCCCACTTGGTCCATACATTTATCTTAATAATTTGAATTAATCTTTCTCGAACAACTTTCTTAAGAAATAAATACATGAATCATATCGATAAGTCCTCTAAGAGCGAGTATTATCATCTATGTATCACGATATATTTAGTTTCTTAATCTTAATGTGGTAATATTACTTTATGAATAAACCTTATGTTTATTCTTGGTCCAACAACAATATATTTTCTCAAAATAATGTGCACATAAATGAAAAAAATTCACAATATATAAGAGTTTCAATATCATTACAAAGTGGAACTAAGTCCCATTTTCTTTACATGATCCTTGAATTTTAGAGGTGGCATGCCTTTAGTCAAATGATCAGCAATCATCAATTCAGTGCTAATGTGCTCAATGACCACTTTCTTTTCTTTTACGCGTTCTCTTATGGCTAAATACTTAATGTCGATGTGTTTACTTCAACTTCTACTTTTATTATTTTTAGCCATAAAGACAGCAGCTGAATTGTCACAGAAAATTCTTAATTGCCTAGAAATAGAATCCATGATTCTAAGCCTAGAAATGAAACTCTTAAGCCATACACCATGTGAAGTAGCCTCAAAGCAGGAGACAAACTCAGCTTCCATGGTAGAAGTAGCAGTCAAGGTCTGCTTAGCGCTTCTCCAAGAAATAGCTCCACCGGCCATCATAAAAATATATCCTGATGTTGATTTACGAGAATCAACACAACCGGCGAAGTCTGAATCTGAGTAACCAATCACATCTAGATTGTCTGTATGTCTATACATAAGCATGTAATCTTTGGTTCCTTGTAGATACCTCATCACTTTCTTTGCAGCTCTCCAGTGGTCTATACCTGGATTACTCTGATATCGACCTAGCATCCCCACAATAAATGCAATATCAGGTCTAGTACAGACCTGAGCATACATAAGGCTTCCTACGACAGAAGCATATGGGATGTTTTTCATTGATTCCCTTTCAAAATTGTTCTTTGGGCATTGGTTCAAATTGAACCTATCACCTTTCATAATAGGAGCAACACTTGGTGAACAATCCTTCATCCGAAATCTTTCTAAAAGTTTATCAATATAGGTTTCTTGTGATAGACCTAAAATGCCTCGAGGTCTATCTCTATAGATCTTAATGCCAATGACATAAGATGCTTCACCCATATCCTTCATGTCAAAATTTTTAGAAAGAAATTGTTTCACCTCATGCAGCAAATCCTTATCATTGGTTGCAAGCAAAATATCATCTACGTATAAAACAAGGAAACATATTTTACTCCCACTAACCTTCTGGTATATGCATTGATCCATGAGATTTTCAACAAATCCGAATGAAGAAATCACTTCATGAAATTTAAAATACCATTGGCAGGAGGCTTGTTTTAAGCCGTATATAGACTTCCTAAGCTTGTAAACTAAGTGCTCACCAACACTAGAGGAGAAACCTTCAGGTTGTTTCATATAAACCTCTTCCTCTAGATCTCCATTAAGAAATGCTATTTTCACATCCATTTGTTGCAACTCAAGGTCAAAATGAGCAACTAATGCTAAAATAATACACAAAGAATCTTTCTTAGATACAGGAGAAAATGTCTCCGTATAATCGATTCCCTCTTTTTGAGTAAATCCCTTTGCAACAAGTCTTGCCTTGTATCTCTCAATGTTGCCTAACGAATCTTTCTTAGTTTTAAAGACCCATTTGCAACCAATGGCCTTTGCTTCATTAGGCAACTCTACAAGATCCCAGACTCCATTGCTCATCATGGAATTCATCTCTTCTTTCATAGCATCATGCCACAAATTTGACTTTTTGCAACTCATGGCTTGTGAAAATGTTTCAGGATCATTTTTGGCTCCAATATTATAGTCAGATTCTTGTAGATATACAACATAATCACTAGGAATTGCTGATCTTTTATTTCTAGTAGATCTTCTTAATGTTGTACCAATGGTTTCTTGAGGAACTTGTGGTTCAACTAGTTGTTCAGGAGCTTGTTGTAATTCCTGAACTGCTTGATCTATTAGAATACTATCAATAACTTGTGAAATTTCAATGATTGGTTGTTCAGCACTAATTTGTACTTGAGGAGTGCTATGAACTATAACCAATCTATCATTTGATGTGGAAGGTTGAGATTCTATATGATTATGTGTGGAAACTATGTTCCTGAAATGACCGCTCCCACTAATCACATCATCCTCAAGAAATTTAGCGTTTCTTGATTCCACAATCCTAGTTGTGTGAGATGGACAATAGAACCTGTAACCTTTGGACTTTTCGGCATATCCAATAAAATACCCACTAACAGTCCTCGGGTCCAGTTTCTTCCATTGTGGATTATATATCCTAACTTCAGACGGACATCCCCAAACGCGCATATGTCGCAAACTCGGTTTCCAACCTTTCCATAGTTCAAATGGTGTCTTTTGGATAGCCTTGGTTGGAACTCGGTTTAATATATACACAGCCGTTTTTAATGCTTCAGTCCACAAGAACTTAAGAAGATTGGAGTTGCTAAGCATACTCCGCACCATGTCCAATAATGTTCGGTTTCTTCTTTCTGCAACACCATTCTGGTCTGGAGAACCAGGCATAGTGTATTGGGCAATAATCCCATGTTCTTGAAGAAACTTAGCAAAAGGACCAGGTGCTTGTCCATTTTCAGTATATCTACCATAATATTCTCCACCCCTATCTGATCTCACAATTTTAATTTGCTTACCACATTGGTTCTCAACTTCAGCCTTAAAGACTTTGAAGGCATCCAATGCTTCATTTTTATTATAAAGCAAATATATATACATATATCGTGAGTAATCATCTATAAAGGAGATGAAGTATTTCTGACCATGTATGTCCATGTCTGGACAACATATATCAGTATGAATTATTTCTAATGAGTCTGAACTCCTATTAGCACCCCTTTTGGATTTATTGGTCTGTTTTCCTTTAATACAGTCCACACAAGTCTTAAAATTAGTAAAATCAAGAGTACTAAGTACCCCATCTTTAACTAATCTTTTAATTCTCTCTATGGAGATATGTCCTAATCTCCGATGCCATAATATAGAGGAGTCCTCATTAATATTACACCTCTTAATGCCAGCGTGAACATGCATTGAACCTTGAGTATTATCATTTTGTAATAAAATACGGTAAAGACCGTCACACAAAATACCATTCCCAACACAATCAGATTTATATAATAAATGAAATGATGTGTCTTTAAAATTAAAGGAATATCCAAATGGTACGAGTCTCGAAACATAAATTAAGTTTCATGAGAAACTTGGTACATAAAATGTTCTTTCCAATTTTAAAACAAAACCACTACTTAAAGTTAAAATGCATGTTCTAATTGCTTCCACATGTGAGCCCATCTTATTTCCTAATAAGATGCTTTGCTCACTTCCCATTGGCTTCCTTAGGTTTTGCATACCCTGTAAAGAGTTTGCAATATGGATTGTTGATCCAGAGTCAATCCACCAGGTGTTAATATTAACATTGACCATATTAGATTCATAACATACATATGAGGTTGGTTTACCTTTCTTTTCAAGTCATTGTTGGAATTTCGTACATTCCTTCTTCATGTGTCCCTTTCTTTTACAAAAGAAACACCTTGCTTCTTTCTTGAAATCAGCTTGGGGTGGTATTTTACCTTTTCCCTACTTATAAGCTTTTTGATTGGCTTGATGTTTGTCAGTTTTGTTCTTCCCTCGAGTGGTTACCATCAATGCACTCTCACCCAATTCCATTACTAGCCTCTCTTCTTCTTGAACACACATGGTCATTAATTCATTAATTGACCATTTGTCCTTATGTGTATTGTATGAAATTTTAAAAGGGCTATATTGAGGTGGAAGGGTGTTCAGAATATAGTGCACCAGGAAGGATTCTGACATATTAACCTCAAGTTTCTTAAGTTGAGCCGTAATATCTCGCATTTGCATTATGTGCTCACGTACACCCTTTATGTTGGTGAGTCTAAGGGATGAAAATTTCATTATAAGGGTGCTTGCTAGTACCTTATCCGAAGTGATGAATTGTTCATCGATAGCCTTTAGCAAGTCTCGGACATTTTCATGCTGGTCAACAAAACCACGTATGCCAGCAGTTATCTTAGTTTTGATAAACATCACGCTGAGCCGATTGGATCGCTCCCATCGCTCATATAACGCGATCTCAGTTAGAGTGCTGGTATCAGTGACTATAGGTGGTTCGTCTTTTCTAATAGCATAATCAATATCCATCCACCCTAAATGGAGGAGAACCCTCTCCTTCCATATCTTATAGTTATCACCACTAAGTTCGGGAATATCACATCGAATATCAGAGAAATTAACAGTTTAAGAAATTGCATAAAATCAAACATGCTTATGTCAAAATTTGAAGCTTAATAGACTAAATTACATGTTTTACCAATGTAAAACATGCCAAAAATATGAATCTCATGACTAAAAATTGCTTGTGGGCTAAATTCTTAATTCAAATAGATTCATATGGTCTTTATGATAAAACTATCAAATTATATTCCAATTCATAATCCCTGTGGGTAAATTATGAAAATAATCTGATATTTTATCCTGATTAATTATATTAAATATAATAAAAGATCATGTAGGATAACAATTATTATACAAAATATAATCAATCACAATATGATGTCTAATTACTTATGTGATCCTTATTTTAACTTTATATATAATTTTAATTAATTAAGGATGTTGTGGCTAATTCTTAATTAATTAAGATTATATGGATCACTAGACATTTTAAACATAAAAAATTTGCTCATAAACATAATTAATATAACTAAATATGCATACATAATATGAGCATTTTACCAATTAAAATGTTGAAAATGATATTTCCTTGTGATTTTCAATAAAATATATCAAGAAGTTTCCAAGAAGAAACCAAAATCAAATCATTTTCATGACATAAAAATGAAAACTTTTTCATATCAAGGCAGAGGTCATTTGGCTCTGATACCAAATGTAAGAAATTTTAATGAAGCCAACTTGTGTTTCTAAATCATTGTAATAGAAACACAATAAAACTAATGCGGAAACGAAATAGCATACCTCCAACCATTGTCGCCAAGAATTTCTACAGAGATTTCTTCTTGAACTTTGGTTCTTCTCGGCTCAGAACTCTCGCTTTAGATGGTGTAGGAAAGCCTTTCGCTTCAAAGAGATGATTGAGCCAAGGGACCAAAATCCTCATGTATATATAGATGTTCTCCCATCAAGAACATTTATCATCACCAACTCATAACGTTCAAGAATTAATTCAAATTTGTAACGTTTGGACCATAATGAAGAACTTAATGATTTTAAATATTTAATTTAATAATAACGGTTTCATGCATAAAGAATAAGAAACTGAAATCATTTAAACCATAATAAATGAAGAAATTCATGATAATGAATTATGAATCTTAACAAGAACGGTTACGTTATTATTAAATAAGATATTTAATAATAACCGTAACTCTTATGTGATTGATTAATCTAATGGATTACTCCGGACTCTCCAACTGATCTCCTACTCCGGATAGAGCATCAAATGTTTCCCCTTATTCTTGACCTACACCACTTATAATAGACGTAATCTGACCCTACCCTCTGATATACCCAACTCCCGTTAACGCTACAGATCAATAATTTGCTCTTTCTCTGGTCTCGACAACTAACACAGATGACACTCGGGATTAAACTGGAACTAGCCCGCTTGCTGCTGACTTTAGAACCGTGGAACTACACTTGAAACTTTGAGCGAAGAGCGACATCGTCACAATAAGGCAATTCTCGTCTTTAACCCCCACCTCACCAGTAGAGATCTCTTTGTAAAGACATATGTTGTTTCACCTTAACCCTCTCCAACAGGCAATTCTAATCATTAGAAGCAACCAAAACTATCACCAATCTTCTCTATCTTATGATCTAGCGTTAGATCAAACTTAGGCTTTCGATCTTGTAGACTCTCTTGCGTCCGCATATAAGTGATTCAGATTACCGATATGGTATGGTATGGTATGGTATCTACACTAAACTCTATATCCCCTTTCTTTTCTTTCCCTAAAACTCCCTACTCTCTTAACTAACTTAGACTCAGAAGCAAGTAACTCAACTGATCTTGCAGACTCGCCTTTCATGTTTGGGGTCGAGCTACTTTCCTTCTAAAGCTTCGGATTGCCCTCCTGCTCGGCTCAACACTCTAATACTTACTTTCATGCGCTAGATCTCTCCCTCTTCTAATACCTTCTTAGTCTTATACTTACAAATACTTACTATTCATTTACTTACCTCCTTCCTTACTATCTACTTTTAGAATTGCTTCCTCACCTTTACTTTATTCTTCCTCAAATAGGCAAGCAATTACTGGACTTACCGCTACTCAGCTATTGTTTACTTAACTCACTTACCACAACTCTTATACTTATACTATAATAAGTCAACTATCTCTTTCCTCTGTAACTCCTAATAAGTAAACTCCTCTTTCCTAGTTTCTTATTTCCTCTTTCTCTATTTACTCATTGCTTAACACATGGGTTGTTATACTACTTGTTTTCTGATAACGTAGTTCCGGGTTTCTTCCTTGACTTATTAGTTCAATTCTTACTTGATAACTAGAACTATCAACTCCCTTAGCGCAACAGTAATTCGTTAGCGAGCTGGACCTTATTCTTCCTCGAACAACTTACTATAAGGGCCTAGACTTTACTTCGATTTAAGAACTGCCAACACCTTACATTAGATCAGTGGTTTTTATATACCTTCCTCCTTCTTACTAGTTGTATTTCTTCCTTATTTGCATATGAGTTATACTACTTTATTTCTAGTACCTTCCTCCTTCTTACTGAACTGCTGACCTTTTGCTTACTTATTACAGAGTTTGATTCTGACTAATGACTAATGAGTTTGATTCTGACTTGCACTACAGAGTTGCCCTAGATGCGGAGAATTAATACCTGAGTGTTAGGTCTTATACTAGATCTTATACTATAGACATCGGGGAATTAATACCAATAGTGGAATTCTTATCTAGTACCCTAGAAGTGGAGAATTAATACCTTAGCTTAGTGATTTGGCCAGCAATCTATACTAGAACTTTATGAACTGACAACCCTCACTACTTTCCTAGACAATTAGTAGAGCGAGTCTTGAATGAAACGCCTTACCTTCACCTTAATGCTTGGACCATCGTAAAGCCAAGAAATACTCAATTCCGTCTTTTTTCACTTTGGCTTGGCTCCAAGACTGTATTTATAGACTTACCCTTTCCGATTGTTTGCTTTTGTATACTTAAGGGAGTTTCTTGTTTATACGTAGCTTGGTTCTTATGCTTTATTGGAAATTACATTAAAAGCATCTAAGGATTTGAAATAACTAATTTGATAGTATCTAAATTAGGGTCTAGAGAGGTCAATTTAGTTTTGCAAAGTCTAGGTCAGGGAAGACAAGAAGTTACTTTATACTAATTAATAGAGTTATAGAGGCCAGGCTAGGCTCACACAATAACTTGTCTGAACTCATTATAGAACGTATTTCTATGAGTCTATTACTTGCTTTGCGTTACAACTTACTATAAGAGCTATTGTAAATGTAATATTATAATAATCACAGATAGAAACAAGCTACTACTAATGGACAAACAACGTTAGATTAGATGAAGGCAAGAAGAACACAATGAGGCTCAGTACTATAGAACTCCCTGGACTTACCATTTCCGAACCTTTCCTTTCCCACGCCTTAACCAGACTTTAGAATAGGAACAGAGCCAAGCCACTACTAGACAAGTAGGCAAGTGGACAAGCTACTACTAGAGCATCGGAGAATTGATATCCTTTGACACCCTTGCTAGCTCTTATCCTCGGAGAATTAATACCTTAGTTACTACTACTTGTCAACTGAATACTCATGATATTATGTTAATGCATACAAATGAGAAGTTATTATCATAAATGGTAGAATGTAATATAATTTAACATTTTGATACCATCATGATTAGAAATATTTATGATTTGAAATGATTCATGCAATACTTATGATTTTTTTGATGAAATGATGTGAAAGTCAACAATTATCATTTTCTGAAATGATACCTTATTTCAATATGTTATACTGAAATAAGAATGATACTTTATCTTTGTAATGATTTGAAAATTGATGTAAAGGGAAAAAAATTACAACATTGTATTCTTCCCTTCTTTTTGACAATGACAAAGGGGGAGAAAAATTGCTAACTTGCATATTGCAAAGAGAGGCAAAACTCACCTCAAAAGATGCTCACCTCAAAAGAGAAGCAAGAAGTACTATCTTACACATCTCAAGAGAGTCAATACTCATGATGCATGAACATCTCAAAAATTTGCTAGCTTGTATTCTCTAAAACAATAGTAAAACTTGCTAAATTTGCTAGCTTGCATATTTGAAAATAATGTAAAACTTGCTAAATTTGCTAGCTTGCATGTTCGAAAATGTTATAAAACTTACTAAGTTTGCTAGCTTGTATATTTCAAAAACATGCAAAAATTTTGCTAACTATATGAAATAATGTTCCAAAAATTGATAGTTGCACTTCTCCTTGTTGTTGATGACAAAGGGGGAGAAGTATAATGACGATAATAAAATATTATGCATGATTTTATGATAACATATTACTTGAATTTTTGAATTCAAGAGTTCTATCAATATGGCATATTGATCGGGGGAGTTTAGTTTAAACTCCATCATCGATTGGTTGTCATCATAAAAAAGGGGGAGATTGTTGAATCTCGGATTTTGATGATGAAATCAACTGATGTGTTTGTGATTTGATCTGCATTTTGAGTGACATAGGAAGCTTTGATCAAGGAGAGACAATTAAAGTGGGAAGAATAATGTTGGGCCAGAGTGGAACATGTCAGAAGATTGGACATTGAGCCAAAGGATCGCTCAACGTATCGGCAAAAGGCTTCGGGCCATGGGTTCGGGCATCGGGCTAAGAAGAGCAAAAATTGCACTAAGGAAATCGGAGTTATGGAGGTCAATTGGCCAATTGGGCAATAGGCCACAAAAGAGGATGATGTGCTGAAGAATTAGATGAGGCATCGATGAACCAATGACATGTCAGACAATATTTGATTTAGCTTTGTAATAATTGTCTAGATCGAAGTAGGTTTTAGGTCATAATTGGGTTGGTTTAGAATGTAATTAGGCCAACTCAATTAGGGACCAATTGGACCTAAGTTAGGGTTGAATTGGGCTGAATGGAAGGCCTACTCAGCCACTTGGAGCCATGCCAAGCGGTGGCACTGCACAAGGTGGGCAGTGGAACCACTTGAGGCTCGGCCTCCCAAGTGATCTAGGCGGTGGTATCACCTGCCATAAATACTGTCAGGCGGTGGTATCGCCTAGTGTCATTGCTGTAGGCGGTGGTACCACCCAGCACTAGCAATGGTTCCACCAATACCCCAAAAATCAAGGATGAGACACTTTTAGGGTCTAAGTTTGAATCCATTTGGGACCTATTAATACCCCTTTCATCCCTGCTTAGAATATACAACAACTAAGAGCAAAAAGAAAGAAAAACTCTGTTGTAATCTTGTGATAACTCCTCTCAAGCTCTAAGTGTTGGTAAAGTTTAAGAGAGGAGGTAGTAGGGGTGTAGAGGTTCTCTCTTGAACCTATCAAAAGGAGAATCGAGTTGTAAGGGCAGTTGATCTTCGCCCATTGAAAGAAGATTAGTAGTGGAAACCAGTAACCTCGAATGAAGAGGAATCAAGAGTGGATGTAGGTCACGACGACCGAGCCACTATAAATCTGGTTTACATTTACTTTAAGCTTTTCATCTTTATATTACAAACTGATTTACTTGCTTATTACTTTCACTACGCTTCTGTATGCTTTCAAGTTAAACATTGTCGAAACGATTTTCTCATACGAAGATTTTCTAGTCGACATGAATTTTATCGCTGCACTAATTCACCCCCCCTACCCCTCTCTTAGTGCCGACTCAATCCTAATAGAGATATCATTAAACATCCAGCAATAAACTCATTCTCTAATGAGCACCTATACTATATCTCTAGTGTCCCCACATGAGCAGATATGAGACCAACCACCTTCATCATATAGACAGGTATACAGCACACTAGTCTGTTCGGTTATCTCGATATCCCTCTCGAGTAACCTATGACCGAGATTATTTAGGATTTATGTTTAAAGGCAAATCAGTCTTATTATTGTGATTTCATCATGATCCGATTTCTGTTACACAAATCCATAGATATCATAATATATACAACATGCAATATAAAGTGAGAAAATACCAATAAATAATAATAAGAAAAAAGACTACGTAGTATGTCACATATGTCATCACTCACGTGATTGGCTTATAAGGCACCTATGACTAATAATTGCCCACTTGACCAAAAGCCAATTACCTATGTGTCTGATCCCTATCAGACCCCTGTGACGTTCAAAATAATCTGAGACAATGGCTTTGTTAGTGGATCTGTGATGTTATCTTCATATGAAACTCTTTCCACTACTACATTACCACGGGCCATGACATCTCTAATCAAGTGGAATCTCCTTAGAACGTGCTTTGACTTTTGATAAGAATTAGGTTCCTTCACTTAAGCAATCACCTTATTATTGTCATAATATAAAGAAACCAGCTCCTCGTTGCTTGACACGACTCCTAGATCTGTGATGAACTTCTTCCTCCAAATTCTCTCCTTTGCTAGTTCTACCGTAGCAATATATTCCGTCTTTGTGGTCGAGTCAATAGTAGTATCTTACTTGGAACTCTTCCAGCATACTGCTCCTCTATTCAGGATGAACGCGTACCTTGAGTTATACTTGCTATCATCAATATTAGATTGGAAACTCAAGTCTGTGTAGCCCTCTATCATGAGGCTACTTTCTCCATATACTAGTAAAAAATCCTTAGTCCTTAAATACTTAAGGATACACTTTACTGCCTTCTAGTGTTTTAAACATGGATCCGCTTGATATCTGCTTGTAACACTTAAAGCATGTGCTATGTCAGGCCTGGTACATAGCACAACATACATGATAGTATAGGGAAACCTAAGGATCACATGTATAGTGGAAGAACAGAAAATAAAAATTTCATATTTTCTATAAAAAAAAGTTTCTTATCGTTGTGCGAAGATTAGTATGCAAAATCCCGTAAAACCAAAAAACTATACGTATATAAAAGATGTGTTACTTAGGGAGATTGTACATCCTTGTAAACCAACAGATCTGTAGGAGAGGATAAAGGAGGTCAACTGTCCTCTCTAACGGTGATCCACACTGTAGATGTGATGAAGACGCTCCTCAAATCGCTACACAATCCTTCTTTCCATGCACACCACGTGATCAAGAAGGGGCCGACCCTTGTTACTGTCTATATGCCCCAAACTAAGGCTATCGGTTGAGGAGGAGAGGGAGAGAGGAGTATAGTAGGTGGCAGCCAAAAATGGTCTAGCCTATGGCCCCTTTAATTCCCTCCTATTTATAGAGATCCTTGTCAACTTAACCGTAATGGATCTTGCCCTATTGAGTACTGGATCTCTATCCAACTACCCAAGCCTCTTATATTAGTGAATTTCTATCCAATAATCTCTCATTGACTCTTTTCCACAAGATCCAATAATTCAACGACTTATTGGATATCCAATAAAATAGAGACTCTAGCGGATATCTCATATCCGAACCTCTACTCGTCGCAACACCTACTATATGTGTGTGACCCTCTGAGCCCAATATCAAGTTAGCCGTGAGTCATACTTGTAAAACTCCTTCTGATTTAGTAAATTATTATCTCCATAATAATTCACTCGACTCATCGACTATAGACGTACTAGGCTACTACGTCATAGTCTCTAGATAATATAGGGCAATCCAATCCATTAGATATGTTTGTCCTCAGTTACCATGTATCTATAGTTCCTCATCCATCTAATATCCAAGAGACCATATACTGAGTATGGTATTATCAAACGCATACAGTTTTTACTCGAGTCTCACTCTAATAAGATTCTTTTGTAGAACTCTTTCTCTTTCAATCTGAATGACCCTAGTTAGGGATTTGCTTAAGCAAGAACACATAGAATATTCCTCTCATAACACCGAGAGTGAATAATTCTTTATCGACACTCAATTGCCCTCGTAAGTTTGGTTGTCACTCCCAATGACTGATTGCGCTAGATTTAGAACTTCCTAACATATAAGTCCGGTATCAAAGAGTAGAGTACTTATATATGACATATTTAGTATCTTAAGTCTAAAGACTAGATATAAAATTGGGACGATAGAATCATTATCTAATAATGAGGTATCATCAACCATCCAGTATTTTATAAGTGGATCAATCAGTGAACTCATTCTCTAATGAGCACATGCATTGTATCCCTAGTATCCCCACACGAGTAGCTATAAGACCAACCGCTTCTATCATATGGACGGGCATAAACACACCAGTATATCTGGTTATCTCGAGTAACCTACGATTGGGATTACTTAAGGTATGCATTTAAAGATGAATTAGTCTCATTATTATGATCTCATCACGGTCCGATTCTCATTACACAAATCTATGGACATCATAATATATGCAACAAGCAACATAAAGTGAGAAAAATACTAATAATAATAAGAAAAAAGAGTATGTATGTGTTAGGACTCTAGCTAGGAGAGTCCTAACTGAGAGGGACATTCATGTAAAACCTACCTAAGCCGACCCCTATTAAAGAGGTGAAGAGGTCGACTAGGGTTAGGAGGTTGTTTCTTAGAGAATAATTAGGAGTTGTAAAGGAATAGGAGTCTTGAGTAGAAGTCCTATTAGGAGTTGGTTAGAAGTAGGAGTCTTGAGTAGGAGTCCTATTAGGAGTTAGGGTTTAGAAACCCTATAAATAGCCATGTATTCCTCCTCTTTTGACAAGCAATAGATGAATCTTTTCTGCAGCCTTTGAGCAGCAACTTGGAGGGAGGAACCCCTATAGAGTTCCAAGGAGGCCGACCCCCTAAAGAGATCAACCCCAAGTTTAGAATCTGCAAGGATTCTAACACCTGGTATCAGAGCAATGTTCTTGGCATCTCGCTGTCCTTCCACAGCCATCCATCAACCCTCCACAACCGCCCAAAGCAATTCCCACAATTGCTTAAGAGATCGTTGCCAAATTCCGCCGTCATCTCCACCACCAAGGATCATCCTTTGATCTCCCCGTGAATTGCAACAGGTTCTGGTTTTCTACCTTACTACTGCTGCAATTTAGTTATCCATATTTGAAAATCCTAAAAAAATTATTCCTATATTGCTTCATAAACTTTTCGTTATAAAGTTTTCATCTCTATGACAAAAGATACATTGAAGAATTCCAACCGTATAGCACCATCTGTTTGATCTTGCTACTGTGTTTTTTCTATCCAAATCTCTACAAAATTTTTATGACATCTTTGACATTTCCTAATAACAGATTTCCTTTGGTTTTGTTAAAAAATTCTCAATATAAACCATTGATATTTTACGTCTAATCTGCTATACTTGAAAATCTGCACTGTAAAATTTCAGCCGCAGAGCACTGTTTGTTTGATCTTGATACTATATTGTTTCTATCCAAATCTCTACAAAATTTTTATGATAGCTTTAAAACTTCCTAACAGTAGAATTCCCTTTGGTTTCATCAAAAAATTTTCAATATAAACTACTGATCTTTTACGTCCAATCTGCTATACTTAAAAATCTTTGCTGTAGAAAATTTCAGCCGCATATTGTTGCCATAACCCATCTATTTGCAATCTTTTTTGAATGAAATTTCTTATACACTTCATAGATCATCTTGGCTTCCATTTATGATTGATCTATTAAGAAATTCATCTCTAAAAACGATTTTGTCTTGCTGCAAATTTTCATCGTAACCCACTGAAATTTCTCGACGAGAATTCTGCAATCACAACTTGCACCAATTTCCTTGCTGTTATACTGCCAAAATTTTCTTGATTAAATTAGATATCCTTGCTATCATATAAACTATGATTTTTCTATCAATTCCCTTCTTAATTCTCTCAAGTTTTTGGTGAAAATTACGTCGAGAAACTGTTATTTCTTCGACGACAATTCTACTCTTACAAGACAGCACATACTTGCTGCAACTTTCACTTATTTCTATCAAACCTTTGCTACCATCTACCACAGATCCAAAACTTTCATCTACAGCCCTAAAACTCCACTAAACCACACCCTCAAACTGTACCCAAAATAGCCACAAAACAAGCCTAAACCGTAGCCTACATCCACCGATCTACCAACCCTTTCGACCATCACCTCTCTCAACCAATACATGCCTTTAATCCGACAACAAAAGAGAGATCTTAACATCACAGATTTGACGACATATACTATGGCATCTGAGGAGGTAATCAATGCTAAATTCGAAGTCTTTGAGGCACGAATGGAGGATAAGATTCGGACACTCTTTACCGAACTCAGATTGGGCCGACCACTAAGCCCGAAGAAATCACATCAAGGAGAGAGCTTTGCCCAATCGCACCAAGCCCAAAGATATGACTTCCAGAAGAGGGGAAGCTCTATGACCAACCCCAACTATCCTTGCATGAGAGTGGATTTCCCTAGATGGGAAGAAGGAGACCCGATTGGATGGATCTCGCACGCGGAGCGATATTTTCGGTACCATAAAATCGCGGATGCATCTATGGTAAAAATTACAGTTATACATCTTGAAGGGGATGCTATACAGTGGTTTGACTAGTTTAAACATACTTATGGAGTCTTTTCATGGTGACAATTCAAAGAAGGACTGTTGATCCGCTTCAAACCAACCGATTACGAGAATATTGACGGACAACTAGCAAAGATCCGACAAACCTCTACCATTCAGGAGTACCAAACCAGGTTTGAAAGATTATCTAATCAAACTCGTGATTGGTCTCAAAAATAGTTATTGAGGACCTTCATTGAGGGCTTGAAGCCGGAGATCCGAGGAGAAGTTAAAGCGCGACAACCATATACACTTATGGCAGCCATCTCTTTCGCACGACATCAAGAGGAGCAATTGAACCATAAAGCTCAGAGGACTAGGGTCACTCCTCAACCAGCAATATTGAAGCCCTCAGCCCCCCCTACTATCGACCAAGTCCCTACACCAAAAAGGTTAATAAGAGAAGAGCTTCGGGAGCGATATGCGAAGGGGTTATGTTGGCATTGTGACGAGCCGTGGAGCCGTGAGCATCGTTGTAGTAAAGGGATACTTCTTATGATTGAACCAATAGAAGAAGAGGTCATTGAACATCCAGAAGAGAGCCTTGAATATGAAGAAGAAGATGCAGAAGAAGAGCCACAACCAACCGAAGTTACGGTACATACACTAGCCGGCTACTCAAACCCGCAAACGATGAAAGTTGGAGGCCTTCTCAAACAATAACCGATCACTGTTCTCATCGACACAGGCAGTACTAATAACTTTCTAAATAGTAAGGTTACTATCCAGATGGCCTTACCTATCGAGAATTGCAACAGGTTTGACGTTAAGGTCGCTAATGGATGGATTTTGAACTATGATCGTAGGCGCCCGCAAGTGAAATTGTTGCTGATCATGAGGCCTTACCAAGAGATAATTGCATATTTCTTCCTTCTCCCTCTTGATAATCATGAGGCCATGCTCATAATTAAATGGTTGAAGACATTAGGTGATATTTCTTAAAATTTTATGCAACTAATTATGAAATTTTACAGTAAGGAGAAACGGGTGATACTGAACGGGAAACGTGGGGGCAACGTAACGACGATTTGCACACAACAAATGGAGAAGGTTTTGCATAAAGCATGTAGCAGATTTTTGGTACAACTTGAGCAGCAAACTAAGAGAGAGCCAATAGAATTTGAAGATCCAAACCTACTTCCTTTGCTTGCTGAATTTTCAGATATATTTGACGAACCAACACAACCTACATCTTACCCGTCGACGTGATTATTATAGAACAATTCTTTCAGGCAAACCTCCAGCAAATACTTGGCCATATCAGTATCTACATCTCCAGAAGGATGAAATAGAAAGGATTATAAAAGAGATGCTCGAAATAAGAGTTATTCGACCAAGTTGCAACCTCTACTCTTCACCAGTGCTACTTGTACGCAAGAAGGACAGAACATGGCGAATATGCGTTGATTACCGAGCTCTCAAAGGCATAACCATCAAGGATAAATACCCTACTCCATTAGTAGATGAATTGCTAGATGAAAGGGAGCATAAATCTTCACAAAGTTGGACCTTTGATCCGGGTATCATCAAATACGAGTGTACGAGGAAGTCATACCGAAAATCGCCTTTCAAATACACAACGGCCACTACGAATTTTTGCTTTCTTCAACAAAAGGTGGAATATCTTGGGCATATCATATCAGAGGAAGGTGTGATGGTGGACCCCTTTAAAATTGGAGCAATGTAAAACTGGCCTACCCCGAGGAACATAAAATTGCTACATGGCTTTCTGGGTTTAACAGGCTACTACCTTAAGTTCGTGAAAAACTATGGAAAGATCAGTGCACCACTTACTTCTTTACTAGAAAAATATGTCTCCCAATGGTTGGACAGAGCCTCCGTTGCCTTCGACAAACTTAAGGCAGCCATGACGACGACGCCGATGCTAACACTACTAGATTTCAACCGACCCTTCATTATTGAGGCTGACGCATCTGGAGTCGGAATTAGAGCCATTCTCATGCAAGATGGTCGACCACTCGCATACACTAGCAAGGCATTATCTCCCTCCCATCAAAATAAGTCAACATATGATAAGGAGATGCTCGCCATTATGCGTGCAACAACGAGGTGGAGACCCTACTTGATTGGTCGACGATTTCAAATTAAAACCGACCATAAAAGCCTCAAGTACTTTTTGAAGCGAAAGATAACATCCCCTGAGCAGAAAAAATGGGTAACAAAGCTTCTTAGATTTAATTATGAAATAACCTACAAAAAGGGGAAAGAGAATGTTCTTGCAGATGCTACCCGAGCAAGCTGAAGTTTCGATCGTTTCACTTCCGACCAGCGACTTCCTTGAGGATATTAAGATGGAATGGCAGGAAGATTCAGAGACTAGTAAGATTTAAAAAAAATTGGAGGAAGCACCAAGCTCCGTGGCTCATTACAATTGGGACTCAAAAGAATTATACTATAAGGGACGCATTGTGCTTATGATAAATTCTACTTGCATCTTCACGAGCAGATTTTGGATAAAGTTATTCCATATGCAATGTACTAAATTGAAAAGATGTATGGTATATCACCCACAAATCAATGACCAAACAAAAGTTGTAAATAGTTGCTTGGAGACAGCCTAAAGCCACTCACCAAATATGACTATCCAAGGAGAACTCCAGACCCAACCAAGTGTCATTATTGATCGACTGATCGTGACTCGATTATGACGACCCACTACTAAAGTACTAATACAGTGAGTGAACCTACCAACAGAAGATGCCACTTGGGAGAACTATGATGACTTGAAGATCAAATTCTTAAAATTCATGAATTGTCAGCCTCGAGGACAAGGCTAATTTGAAGAGGGCGGGTCTGTTAGGACTCTAGCTAGGAGAGTCCTAACTGAGAGGGACATTCATGTAAAACCTACCTAAGCCAACCCCTATTAAAGAGGTGAAGAGGCCGGCTAGGGTTAAGAGGTTGTTTCTTAGAGAAGAATTAGGAGTTGTAAAGGAATATGAGTCTTGAGTAGAAGTCCTATTAGGAGTTGGTTAGAAGTAGGAGTCTTGAGTAGGAGTCCTATTAGGAGTTATGGTTTAGAAACCCTATAAATAGCCATGTATTCCTCCTCTTTTGACAAGCAAAAGATAAATCTTTTCCGCAGCCTTTGAGCAGCAACTTGGAGGGAGGAACCCCTATAGAGTTCCAAGGAGGCCGCTCCCCTAAAGAGATCAACCCTAAGTTTAGAATCTGCAAGGGTTCTAACAGTATTGTGTCACATATGCCATCACTCATGTGATTGGCTTGCAGGGCACCTATGGCTTGCAGGGCACCTTTGATTAGCATTGAGAAGGTTCCATTTTATTAGAGATATCGTGGCCCATGGTGATGTAGTAGTGGAAAGAGTTTCATCCTCTCTAGCGGTGATCTACACGGTAGATACGACGAAGACGCTCCTCAAATCGCTACACAATCTTCCTCTCCATGCGCACCACGTGATCAAGAAGGGGCCAACCCTTCTTGCAATCCACATGCCTCAAACTAGGGCTATTAGTTAAGAAGGAGAGGGAGGAAGGAGAATATGATGTAGCAGCCAAAAAGGGTCTAGCTTATACTCCTTCGGTTCCCTCCTATTTATATAGGTCTCTATCAACTTAACCCTAATGGATCCTACCCTATTAGGTACTAGATCTTAATCGAACTACTTAAGTCTCTTGGATTAATGGATCTCTACCCAATAATATCTCATTAGCTCTTATTAGATTTTATCCATAAGATCCAATAATTCAAGAATTTATTTGATATCCAATAAGTTAAGAGCTATAGTAGATCTTTTATATTTGAACCTCTACTCGTCGCAACACTTACCATATATGTGTGCCTCTCTAGGCCCAATATCGAGCTGGCCATGAGTCATACCTATCAGAACTCTTTCTAACTCAGTGAATTATCATCTCTTATAATAATTCACTCAACTCATTGATTACGAATGTACTAGGCCACCGCGCTGTAGTCCCTAAATAATATAGGGGAATCCAATCCATTGGACATGTTTGTCCTTAATTATTGTGTATATATAGTCTCTTATCCATATAATATCTCAAAGACCATATATCGAACATGGTGTTATCAAACCCATACAGAATCTACTCGAGTCTCGCTCTAATCGAATTCTCCCAAAGAACTCTTTCTCTCTCAATCCGAATGACTTTGGCCAAGGATTTGCCTAAACAAGAATACATAGGATATTTTTCTCATGACATCAAGATCAGATGATTCTCTATCGACACTCAATTGCTCTGGTAAGATTGACTACTACTCCTGATAATCGATTGTGCTAGATCTGGAACCTCCAAACCTATAAGTCTGGCATCAAAGAGCGGAGTACTCATACATTACATCCTTGGTATCTCAAGTCTAAGGACTAGATACACAACTGAGACCATAGAATCATTATCTTACAATGAGATATCATTAACCATTCAACATTTAATGAGCAGATTAATCAATAAACTCATTCTCCAATGAGCACCTGCATTGTATCTCTTGTGTCCCCGTATGAGCAGTTATAAAACCAGTCGCTTCCATCATATGAATGGGTATACAACGCACTAGTATGCCCGGTTATCTCGATGTCTCTCTCAAGCAACTTATGACCAGGATTATTTAGGGTCTGTGTTTAAAGGTGAATCTATCTCATTATCGTGATTTTATCATAATCCGATTCTCATTGCACAGATCCATGGACATCACAATATATACAACATACAACATAAAATGAGAAAATATCAATAAATAATAATAAGCAAAATGATTACGCAGAATATCACATGTGTCATCACTCATGTAATTGGTTTGTAGGGCACCTCTAACTAGCAAAATCCACTACGGTAGAGGCACAAGGCAAATGCACCCGAGATGTGTGAATCCGAAAAACTTGACTAATGCCAAGATGAGTCCGCTATGGTGGAAGCGCAAGGCAAAATGTGCTCATGATGCGTAAGTCAGCAAAACCTTGCCTGCATGAAGAAAAATCTGTAATGATGATGGCGCAAAGCCAAATATGCCCGAGACACATGAGTCAGAAAAATCCGATTGACACTAAGATAAATCCGCTATGGTGGAGGCACAAGGTCAAATGCGCTCGAGATGCATGAGTCTAGAAAACCTAACCCATGTGAAGAGATCCACTACAGTAGAGGTGCAAGGTCAAATGTACCCAAGATGTATGAGCTACGAAAACCCAACTCGTGCCAAGAGAACGCGACTCGTAAGATGAGATTTTGAACATCCCTAAGTCGGACAAACTAAATAATGAGCTTCGAACCCCTCTCACAAGAGACCTAAAGCATGCCTTGGGGGGGGGGCAAATGATACGGAATCTATTATCAGCTGACACGTTGTTGCCATGTGAGATCCAAGTCACCCTTCACTCATTTGCCTATATGGATGAAGATTCAAAGTAGGAAAACATAAGCTTCCTTCTCAAAAAAGTAAAGTAATTACGTCAAGAAGGACAACCATATGCTTTCTTCTTATCCATTATGATGAGGAAGATAATAATAAACTTTCTTCTCATCCTCTAGGATATAAAAAGACTTCTTAAACCTAATACAAGAGATTTTTTTTGAACTACCCAAATCCACATTTGTAGATCTCATATTAGTAACTTGAGTATCAAAGAGATCAGGTTGGAAAACCTCTTCCAATTTCAATCTTCATACAGGTGGCACCTTAGGAGCACGATGTTCCACCTCAAGAGCACATCATTCCACCTTGGGAGCACAATACTTCTACCTCAAGAGCACAATATTTTTACCTCGGAAATACCTCAAACATTCTTCTATATAAAGTCTGGATCACATTGGGCTAACCAAAATGATAATAATACTTTCCTCTAACAACCAGCATCTTGAAATCTTTACATTTGGGACTTTTGGTGGTGTTTTTTTCTTAAGAATCTTAAAAGATTTAGGATTTTCAATTTTTTAAAATCCTGATAATCAACGGAGCAGCCTTTTGAAATCTTTACTTTTAGACGATTTTTATTTTTTTCCTAATAATCAACCATCTAGTAGAATAATTCAATTTTTCCTTTTTCTGTTCATGCATTGGTTTGGATGGATCAGTCCATGCTTCACTGATATGAATCAAGGGATAAGCCTCTTGAAATCTTTGCATTTTAAGCGATTCAAGAGTCCTCGCATATTTCCATTTCCATTTGAATTAATATTCATCTAATCACAATCTTATAACGCATTACCACCGGGTGGTAGTTAATTCGTTGCTGCAGATCTGTTTTTTAGTTGGGCTATTAAAACTTAAGTAAAAGACTAAGCTCAGAGTGTTCTTAAGTTGTTTTGATTCAGAAATGAAGTAGACTTAAATAATGATCGGCTTAAACAATAAAACATGTAGCCAGAACATGACAATTTTGTTTCACACACTTCAGCTTCTAAATGTATATTAATTATCTCCCTTGTCGAGAGTAAGGAATTTTGGGCCAAAGATAGTAAGCATTATTCCTTGTTCAATTTATCAATGCATTCCATATCAATGATGTTAGGTATCCTACAAAATGTTTGCTCCTTGCATATCAGTTATACGGCTGAAAATTAGAGGAAAAAAAGGGTGCCTAGACTTAGAGTTTCCATCCAAATTTAGGTTCAGCTAATTCTAATCTTTGACAACCAAAAGTTCAACATTATGGTAGGAGTCAGGTCTTTTCATAATTTTCCAATTTCTCTTTTCTTCTTGCTAGAAGTATGATAAATCTTTACATTTGTTTCCATAACATCAGTATATGCTTACATAATCTTTTGACAGTCAACAACAATTTTCCACAAGTTCCATCTTGATAAGATAATTCTGTATTATACAAACAACCAGAAACACATTTTATTTATTCTTGCAAACTAGAAGAGTGCTAAGTTTCAAATTTAGAACATTTTCAATTTCACTGATTATCTGTAGGACCAAATATTCACACCTTCAAAATTCCTTTAATCACAAAACCATTTTTCATACCAGAGATATTTCAGCATGGTGTTGAATCAATTCAAAATGGCAAACTCTTGTTGCTTGCATAATAACTCGTGCTTTAACTGTTGAAAAGGTCTAAATTGCCCATAGCAATTAGGCAGCAAAGTGAAAAGTGATGTGAAGCAATGGCTACCTTCCATCACCAATAACTTCTAGCATCGGTAGTGTGGGTGAAGCTGAGCTTCCTATGTTATGCACCATGCTTGTGCTTGATACTGTGCTGAACCTCTCATTCTCAGATCCTGAGATGATGGGTTCAGAAGGTCCACAACTGGCGAAGTTGCTGCTCAAGTCGTTGTATTGCCAATCCGTCAGGTAACCAGGTCTTGACTTCACTTCACTTACCTCAATATCCCCCGTTAACATGGCCACAATTCTCGACATCGATGGGCGTAACATTGGTGAGGCTTGAGTGCACAACAAAGCTACATTGATAACGCGGATTGCTTGTGCTTCATCAAATGTTAATAATTTTGGGTCCACCAATTCCAGTTCACACTGTTTCTCGCGTAGATTCCAGGCCTACAGAAAATGAACACCAAAACGAATCAGAATATGTAACATTATAGTGCCAATTGATAATGGGAATGTTTTACCTTTTTATTTGACAAAGAAAGATGGATTCAATGATTGTCCTAATCTTTCCATTGAACAGTGGATCCACATCCACTTTGTCAAGTTCCAGTACATTCAACAAAAAATGTGGTCATAGAGTGATATATTTTTTCAGACATAATTGATGGGATTGTGATGGGAATACAATATAATTACATCAAAGGGAATGAATTGAAATAGAGAGTGTATTCAATCACACAAATGATAGGCATTTGACTAGGTGTTTGACAAAGTGAGTGTGAGAGGCAATTTCTCATGGTCTTGTAAATTATTTCATGGATGCATACAGAGTTAATCGACATATCATCAACTTACCATTATCTGATATATTCATCAGCGTATCATGGTATTTACATTGTGAAAGGGCCAAGCAAGAAATTGCCTTCAAATGGATGTTATTAAACCCTACAAAACTGACATGTTTTCTAAGCCAATATCTGATAAACTAGAGAACCTACCCATTCAAGAAGATAAACTTTCTCATTTTTAAGGGTCTGATCTGCATTGGACCTTCCAGAAAGAACCTCCAGAGCTACAACTCCAAATGCAAAAACATCAGCTTTTTCTGTGAGATGCCCTCTCATGGCATATTCCGGTGCAAGATATCCTCTGGGAAAGTACAGTAAAATTATTGTTATATCCCAATAAAGTACACAAACCAACAAACCCTATTGGTGCAATTGAAGAAAGCAACAAACTGATATCATGGGTAAAGCCTGATAGAATAAAGAATGCAAGGAAAAATGGTGTTGGCCCTTCTTACATTGTACCAGCAACTCTAGTGCTGATGTGTGTTTTATTATCATCATAAAGCTTCGCCAGCCCGAAATCTGATATTTTAGGGTTTAAATTGGCATCAAGGAGAATGTTGCTAGCTTTGACATCTCTGTGTACGATTCGCACTCTTGATTCCTCATGAAGATACGCTAGAGCTCTTGCAATCCCCAAACATATCTCAAAGCGAATGGGCCAATCAAGGTGCAAATTGTTCTTGCCTGCAATGAATTATACATAGTCATATGCACAATTAAGTTTAAAGATGCTGTTCATAAAATTTGCAAAACATGTAGGATACATAATTAAAAAAATGAAAGCTCCTATTGATGTTTTCTTTCTTTTTTGAGATGGTATTAAATGATACCAAAGATTGCCTGATCGAGGCTCTTGTTTTCCAGGTACTCGTAGACCACAAGTCGCTTCCCTCCCTCAACACAACAACCATATAGTTTCACCAGATTTTTATGCTGAACAGCAGATATAATTGCAATTTCTGTCATGAACTGACGCTTTCCCTGATTGGATGCTACTGAAAGTTGCTTCACGGCCACAGTCCTTCCATCAAAAAGTTTACCCTATGTATAAAAATAACAAAACACAAAATTGATGTTAATATTAATATACACCTTACATAACAAAGTAAAATATGCCCACTGGAAACCTAGAAAAAGCTTCATTGCATTATTGCATCCTTTGCAGGTTAATGTGACAAATAAGATCAGCGGATTTTGATTAGTTCTCAGTGTGGCACTGTGGCTAGCTTCAGCATCCATATGCTTTGTTTGAGTTTGACATGTGTTCCAGGTGAGGATGGGTGGTAAGCATTGGTCATTCTGGGATACTTGGTAGGTTGGTTTGCAATGTCAGTATGTTTCTCTCTGGATATTTATTATTTTCTAGGTCAGTATTCAGTTGGTTTTGTTTGCAAACTTATAACCAGTTTCTTAATGGTTTCTTCTTGTTTTAAGTTTACATGATGGAATAGGTGAATTGCCTATTTTTCTTTTTCCAAAAAATGAAAGACGATAAGTGAAACAAGATGCATCAATTCTTCCAGCAAAGGCAAAACAAACTGATGGCAAGCAAGTTGTAAAATTAAGAAAAGAACAGAAAATTCTTATTAGCTTAGTCCAACGAAGAATTGTATTTAAAAAATAAATAGATTTAATTAATTAAAATAGAAGAGGATGAGGCCTGATACATCGGTACAGTTGCTCATTTATGATTTGGGTCACTAAGGTTCAAGATATGGAAATAATTTCTCTATTTGTAGGGTAAGAGTACGTAAAAGATTCTTTCCAGATTCCGCATTGGCAGGAGAGCGAGTTTTTTAAACCATTTTTATGTACAACACTTTATTTTATTTGAATAAAATGTTGCTTTCTTTGCACAAAAAGGTAAAAAATGCATGAGGAGCATGCATCAATATTCTATATTCAATGAACTGTCTATGCCACATGGATTAATAGATTGGGGATTGAATTTATTATCATTACAAAGAACCCACTAGAAGATAATTAAAGAACAAATAAAAGACACATCTATTGAGGAAAATATTTTTATCCGGATAATCCATAGAACACCAATAATTAATGGCTACAAAACAAACATTTCAAACTGATGGATTTTGATCCTAACAAACCAGATAATGAAAGATGAACAGCAGATTATTTAACATAAACTCTGTCTTTAAGGTGGCTAATATGCAAATTGGCACCAGGTAAAACATATTTAAGTAGTCTGCAAGCATTGTAGACAAACTTATTTGGTAAGTCACATGATAATTCTGTTTACATACATCTAGGAACTTGCACAGATTCTCACCTTATATACAGGACCAAATCCTCCCTCTCCTAGCTTATTGGCAGAGTTAAAGTCTTCAGTGGCAGTTTTCAGTTCAGAGTACATGAAAGTGTCTGGCCTAGCACTCATTTCTATCAATTCTGCATTAAATGATTTGAACATGTAAAAAAGAACAGAAACACTTGTTAACTTCTGATGGACTGTAGATTTTTAAAGATGTTTAGTGGAAAGGTGTACCATCATCATCCTCCTTGTTGAGTCTTTTCTTGTGCCAATATATCAAAATCCCAAATATTAAGAGTAGACCTAAAGCTACAACACCAGCTGTTGTGCCTGCAATAATACTTGTCTTCTTCTTACTTGTTGACGTAGTAGATGGTGGCTTATTACTAACAGTTGGAGTGAAATCTGAAGAATAGAAAAGAAAATAAGATGCTGGTACAATAACATGCTAAACAAAAAGCAAGATATTCACTTAGTGTTGCTTTACCATAAGGATCTACACTAATGGCTGAAATGGATCCTCCATAATAACCTTGAGTAGGCACACAGCAAGTACCCTTTCCAGCCCAAAAGAAATGAATTTCAAGGAAGTTCTCTGTTACTGGAGCTACATACTCCTTGATGACAGCTGTAAGGGATTTCTCTCCGGCTTCCTTTCTTATATCAAAATCCTTCTCTCTAAGATTTCCCTGAAAAAAAATAGATAAGCTTGGCAAATTTCAACGAAGTAAAAATAATTCAGAAAGAATCAGAGGTGAAGATACCAAATATTGATTTGTACCATTGCTCAGCTTAAACACTTCTAGATTTATTCTTATTTTAGAATAGATATTTATAAATATTAAAATATTGGTGTTTACTGTTGATAGTAAAGCTATTTCTGTTGCAAATATCTAACTTATTATTCAAAGTAATAATTTTGCTCTTTCCAACAATGTTTCAGCTTGACTAAAAATTCTCCTGTACAATCAGTCAAGCTTCAAAGAAAAGAAACAAGAGATAAAAGTTACGGTCATTTTTCCACAAGAGTTTACCACAATGGTTCATTAATTCAGAAAGAATCAGAGGTGAAGATACCATATATTGATTTGTACCATTTCTCAGCTTAAACACTTCTAGATTTATTCTTATTTTAGAATAGACCATTGATAGTCAAGCTATTTCTGTTACAAATATCTAACTTATTATTCAAAGTAATAATTTTGCTCTTTCCAACAATGTTTCAGCTAGACTAAAAATTCTCTTGTACTATCAGTCACGCTTCAAAGAAAAGAACCAAGAGATAAAAAGTTATGGTCAATTTTCCACAATAGTTCGTTAAAGATGTAAGTTAAAAAAATCAAAAGAGATATATTCATGATTCTCTTTTAGAAAATGATTGTTATTCCTATGAATTTTCGAAGTCAATGATTCATTTTACATTTTTACCATGTTAACTAAAAGCATATATCATTTTTTACGTTTCTTATATATATTAAAGCCTACTTGTCAGAACTCGAGTTTGATGGGCTAACTATCTTATCAACTTCATTTGACCCAGATCACTAGTAATACTTAGGTTGAAGTTTAAAATAATACACTCATCAGACCTTTATAAGTCAATCTTAATCTTGCTCACTTTCGATGTGGAACTAATTTGGGTGTTACACTACTTGTATGATTTTTCTCTTCTACAATACTCTTAGCAAACACTCCAAAACACATCCCACTTTTTTTTTCTGATAAAACCAAAACACACATCTTCATTTGCTTACCTGAATATAAATATCAAAAATTCTTCTTCCATTACTTTTCCAAGTAGGTGGATCAAGTATCTGTGTCTCAGCAAAATGCAACTTAACAGTATAATTTCCATTCTGAAGCCCGAGCCCATAGTATCTCAGTGATGAGGGAGATATCCTTGCAGTCTGATATAACTCTGATTCTAGAGTATTTGTGAATTGGGATGAACTGTATAGAATATAGTCAGCATTTGAGGCATCTGAAAAGCTTCCAACAGTACTAACTGCCCACTTGTTTGTCTCAGTCACATAATAAGAAGCAGTAGTTAGAATCTGGTTGTCAATTTCATACAAAGTTCCATCGGAAGCTGTTATAGTTTTATTACCACCACACTTTACTGCAAATGAAGAATCTGCAAGCATCAAAAACTAAATCATTCATATATTAACATTGGAAAGACAATGATAAATAACCGAAATTACGACATACAAATTGGTGCCCCACGATTGCACGGTATATCTCGTTGGAGACAATTCAATCCTGAAGGCAAAACACTGTACATAACACTTTAGTTATGTCACTCCAGATGAAAAAAATATTAACGATGTAAAATCATTGTTATAGATCAGAAGCACCTGCTGTTAGAACTTCCAATTACAAAGTTGTTGGCCACCAAGTTCCTGTAATAATTACAGCAATGAGTGTCACAATTGGTAGTTCTTATGGTCTACCAAATATGAATCACTGGAGAATGGAAGGCAAGGGGGCCTAAGTATTACATAGTGTATAAACAATACAAGGGAACAAAACTTTAGTTGTAATGCCAAAAAAATTACATGTGTCATCACAAAGTTATGAATCAGCTTGGTATGTCTTGTTTAATCACCATAGGCCATCTCTTGTTCATGGAGCAAAATAAGGTTCCTGTTTTCTTTAAATGAAGTAAAATTGACTTAATGGGGAAGTCGACCAATTTTTATGCAAGATGGTTCCAAAATGCAACCATACGTTTTTGAAGGAATTCATTAGATATAGTAATAAGTTATACTACAGTGTTCCCGTATCTTCTAAATATCTGCTTTAATGATGTAGTTAAAGAGTGATGAGAAACATTTGAACTACCAAGTATTTGACATGGCTAATATAGTACAATGAAGAATCTCTCTTTAAATAAACATACAGTTTCAGATTTTGTTGGCTAGCCCAAGAAGGAAAACTTCCTGCCAGTTGATTATAAGATAGATCTCTGCAGGAAAGACATAAACCAGAATCAAACACTCAAATATTGTATAAACAAGAAGCAGGTCCATCAGAGCAGTATTAGAGAATAGCTATTAAAAAAAAATGACACAATAATTATCACTTGCTGAGAAGATTTTACTAATGTCTGTTGACCAAAACACAGGCAACAGTGTAAGTGTTAAAACCCTGAATGAGATAGACAGATAAAGTTCTCCTAATTCCAAATAAAAAGCAGTTAACAAAAAATTGAAAGACTACACCACAAATTAGCTTCCAAGAAACTGAATCTGAAGAACATACATGTTAAGAAGTGTCACGCTCTTGTTAGCGGGCAAGCTACCAGATAGATTATTATTTCCAAGGAATCTGCAATAGGAGGAAAATAAAATTCAAAATAAGTATGATAGTAACCAAATTTAACTAACATCCTATTAGGATGCTTACAAAATGAATTCACACCACAAACTTATCTTACAAATAACTCTTTTATAAGGATTTTTCTTACAAGTGACTAAGCAAGTTCAAATTGAAGAGAGACTGAGGAAGTTGTCCCGTAAGATTGTTGAAGCTCAAATCCCTGTGAGACAATAGCATCTCTCACTAAATTAGAATACCAATTTCTTACAGACTAAAGGGTGGTAAAAATCAAAATAGTGGTGCCAGAAAATTGTCATTCATGACAAGCAACATCATCAATAACATTCATCTGAATCAGGCTTACAGTTTCTGCAAACTGGTGTATTTTGAAAAGTTTGAGGGAATAATATCTGATATCTTGCAATTCCTTAAGATCCTGTAAGGAATAGATGATACATGACTTATTTAACTGTTACTGCAGGATAAGAGGCATGAGACAAAATAGATTGTTGAGTCTTTTTCTCACAAGGTGCTTAATGATGTCAGATTACTAATAAAAGCTAACGATGAGCTCCCCTTTTGTATGTCACTTATCCTTCTGCATGACAAAAAAAAAAGCAAAAAGAGACTTAAATGAATTGAACTGTAATGATTAAAGGCATTCATTATGCATATAATGATATTAAGAAATGGTATATGGTGATGCGTTGGTAAGTATAAATCAAAACAAAGACTACAGTAATGTATTACAAGGACAGTAGACCAGCAGATACACCGTGAGACAATTAAATAGTGTGTAACACACATACAATTAAGATAACTAGGAACAGATGAGCCTTACAAGTCTACCATATTGGTCATCCTGGAAAGACCTGATGGGATTGGCCCCTCGAAAGAGTTTCCTTGCATTCTCCTGGCGAAGCAATCTAAAAATTAGTATAACTAAAAGAAGATCAATATTCTTATATGGGCATGTTTAAAAGCAAAAGTTGATACAACTTCATGAGGCTGGAGCTTGGAACAATGAAAAAGTACGAATAGAAAAAGAATACCCCTGCAGAAAACTTTTCATTGATTTCAAGTCATTTCAACAATCTTGACTCAACAAAATAAGTTCAATTGTGCATGACAAGCTAGTAGCAGTAATAATTATTTTGACCACAGGACTGACAATGTGAGATTGAGTTTTTAAGGAAGCAACCTTGCACAAATATTCCCACCTATAGATTCTTTTGTCATGCACAACTATTGAGCCTTTTGGTGACATCCGTACATCTGCACCATGGTGGTCATTGGGCAAGTTGATAGTCATGATAAGACATAAAACTACTAGCATTCAGCAATCAGATAGCTGAGCAACTGCTTCAGGAGGCAATTAAGATAATTTTCAAATAGATAACAGAAGCTAGAGGCACCTACAAAGTGCTGATTGCACAAACTATTAAACTGAGAATTAAAGTGAACAGAACTGCCTTATCCGTAAGATGATACCTTGTTTTTAAATACTTTAAAGAAGCACATGACATGCCATCAACTGCATTTAACCATAGAGTTCTATAACCATAGTGGCATAATACTAAGATAAAAATTCTAGTTCAGAATGTATTGTGTGATGTCCATTACTAAAAGCAGATTAAGGATATTGTTGTTAGTGTTTCTAACAAAGACTATTGCTTTAATGTGAGTCATACCACACTCTATTAAAAATATCCTTCCAAAAAATTACACAAAAGAAATCTATGAGCATCAAAACCATAAGGATGGCCTAGATCTCTTTGTATTTGCTGCTGCACTTAATTTTCTAATAGTATTTATAATTTAAAAAAAATTGTGTAAGAATTGGCTACTGGAAACTAAAATCATATGGATGGCAATAAAGAGATTCAAAAAACTCCAGTTGCTCATGAACATATGAAATTGTGGATAATATAACCTTGTAAATTAACAAAATAAAGCATGTGCTTATGTTTCATAAAGGCTACGTTACAAAATAAAGAAACTCTTGGCCCAGATTTGATGGAAAGTTGACCAGAAATCTGCTAGGTATCCTTTTGCTTTAACACATAAACAAATTTAACTGCTGCTCGAACATTTTGCTGTGATAGATACACAGATTGCAGGAAAATATGATACATAACTAAAATAAAATTCTAGATATCAGATATTACATAAAAGTTATTCCTCTCAATACTTACAATGAGGTTATATTAGTCCTGCTGAAGTCTGGTATTTTGCCAGTGAAATTATTGTTAATTAGCCACCTGATACAGAAAAAAAAGTGGTGAGCAACATCTATGTCTGCGCAATTGATATGCAAAAATAAATAAATGAAAAAGATGACTTACAAGGTCTTCAAATTTTTTAGTCCTGATATAGTTGATGGGAACTCACCACTTGCCCCACAGCTACTCACATACCTACCAAATAATTATTGTATGTAAGCACAAAATACCAACTAAAAAACTTCTAGTGTTTAGAAGCACTAAAACACAAATAAGGCTGTCAAAGTTATCTAACAATTGCTGCAATTTAGTCAGGTTGCCAAGCTCAAGAGGGAGCGGGCCACTGAAGTTATTTGTAGCAATACTCCTGCAAAATAAAACCAATCGAATTATTCATGTTTCTTTCACATCATCTGAAGAAAATTATGCCATGGGATTGCAATACATGTCAATAAGGGAGGAATTGCAGTACATGTGAATCAACAAAATGTAAGTGTTCATTATACATAAAACAAAGATCGCTCACAAACTTTTTTCCCCTTGTTCTTTTCCTTTCCAAAGACAGCTTAATAACAACAAAAAATCCACTTCAAGAAATCAAGTTCATCGTTAAGAAGCAAGAATTTTCTACCTCAAATTAAATGTAAGACTGATAAGCCAAAGAATTTTGCATATTATGTAATACTTTTGATTTTGATTGAATCGACGACCTTCAAAGGGAGGGCGCCAATTTGAAGGAGGGCGGGATGTAATGTACCTTCACAGCAGCCTTTTGACTCGAAAGGATGCACGAAATGCATACCCATCGCTTTGGCATCTTTTGGTTGATGCCATTAGGAAACTATGGACACAGCAATGCACCAAATTGGTCGACTACCCCGGCCGACCAACCATTGGCCATGCGAAAAAGCAGAGCCTGTAAAGATCTTATCAGGCGATCATTCGCCTCCACCTCTCTCTCCCTCCTCGGGGGTTGTCTTCCGGCGGATGCGTGGCCGTGAGTAAGGAGAACACATGGCGGCACGCGACAGCCAGACTGTCTGTAGATGGCCGTCGTTGGCGCCGTGACGAAGCAAATGCCTGAGGGGCCGGGGGAAGTGAAAGAAAAGGAGTCGGTTCATCAAGAAAGATCCGAATCCGATATGACGCCCGATTCGTTTTGTTAGATCATTTTACATATATAGCCTTAAAAAGTTCAGAAATAACATAATTACCACTTCATATCATATTTATATATCATCCCAAAACCTTTTAGCAACATAATTATTTTTAAAAATTATTGATATATATATATATATTCTCTAAATTTACAATTAGAAGGACAAATACAAAAATATTAGATATATGTGTTTCAATTTGGTGGCATTGAGTCAAATCCAAATCCACATTGGCTTGAGGCTGATCTGTATCTTCCACAACCTTGATCGGATAGCTATCAAGAAAATTCATGATACTTTTATAATTACTTCTTGCAGTTCATGAAATCATGTGGAGGATTTTTGGCTGAGAAATGGGGCATCAAAAAGAATGATTTCTTACAGGGAGAGAAGGTTGGTGAGCTTGCCGAGTTCCTTTGGTATGCCTCCTGATAGTGCATTAGTACCCACTGACCTGCAAAGTTGCATCCAATCAAGAACAAACTTGTTGACATCATAGGTTAGGTTAGAATGTAAGTGGACTTACAAGTATTGTAGGCCGGTCAAGTTCCCAATGAATGCAGGAAAGGGACCCGTCAAATAGTTTTGAGCCAAATGCCTGTTGATGTAAAGCTTGCTTGACATAGTAACTTCAATTGCTCACAATGATGTTGATAGGAAATTAAGTCACTAATATATTGTAAAATGATGTAAGTATTGTGCATATTAGGGACCATAGGATCGATAATTAGTGCTCTTACTTATTTGGTTGTCTATATGTTCGTTATCTGCATTTGGAGGTGCTTTTTGATATGGTGAGTTCTTATCTCATGCTTGTCTTGCATGCATGCTTTAGAAGTAGTAGGAAATAGATGGAGGTAGAGATGAGACGGAGATGGAAGAGGGCATACAAGTTGGTGAGGTACGTCAAATTTTGCAGCTCGGCCGGGATTCTGCCCACCACATCGAGGGCGTACACTTTCCTGCATATATATGAGCAAGCCAAAACTTCATACCAAGATATACATATATACATGTATATATACATATATATATATATATACATATATATATATATATATAGAGAGAGAGAGAGAGAGAGAGAGAGAGAGAGAGAGAGAGAGAGAGAGAGAGAGAGAAAGAGAGAGAAAGTCTGTGTGTTTGAATAGACATGAACTCCAAGAAAAGCAAGAAAAAGATGATGATGAAGGAGAAGAACCCAACTGCATAGCATGAGAGTGAGTGTGTGCATTTGAGAGAGAGTCTGTGCCCTAAATGATTATGAACTCCAAGAAAGCAAGAAAATGATGATGAGGAGAACTCAACTGCATAGTTTGAGAGTGCGTATTTAGAGAAAGTGAGAGAGAGAGAGAGAGAGAGAGAGAGAGAGAGAGAGTCTGTGTGTTCTAAATTATTTATGAACTCCAAGAAAAGTAAGAAAAAGATGATGATGTAGGAGAAGAACCCAACTGCATAGTATGAGAGTGAGTGTGTATTTAGAGAGAGAGAGAGAGAGAGAGCGCACAACTGAGTGATGTGGCAGGTTGTGGCGTTGTCGTAGGAGCAATCGCATTTGACGGCAGGATTGAAGGCGGTGCTATCGAAACTGGTGGAGTCGATGGCGGCGCCGCTGCAGGGCTCGCCGCTGATGTTCCACGCCGGCGACGACGTCGCCGAAGCCGTCCTCCCCCACCGCCCCAGGATCACGTTCAGTGCCGCCACTGCAACGCCAGAAACAGCACATGGTGTTCACGTCAACAACGAACTCCTCGATCAAATGCTACCATGTTATCACCATCATCATATCACACGCTACCAACCTAATGCATGCATGT
The DNA here is from genome assembly GCF_036884655.1 of Musa acuminata AAA Group. Lineage (NCBI taxonomy): Eukaryota > Viridiplantae > Streptophyta > Magnoliopsida > Zingiberales > Musaceae > Musa > Musa acuminata. The sequence goes on along the minus strand of NC_088355.1, from coordinate 17,297,215 downwards.
ATGAATGAGTTCGTGTGGTTTGACCGTGAGAAACCGGCAAGTCAGCATCTTTGAATGATTTAGTCTTTGACTTGACAAAATTGAATGTCCTATAAGATTAGTCGTATCCCTTACAAAATTCAATAACACACATATATCATCGTCGTTAATCTCTATACCATCGATCGTCGCCAAGTATAGCAATAGTGAAAATTCGAGTAGCATTAATATCCTTAAAAAAAATATTATATATTCTCTTTTAAATTAGTAATTCAAATAATTGATAAGGTATAATTTAGATATTAAAATAAAAGTCTCTTTTTATTTTTACCAAAAGATATTTCTATTTGATTTTTAATGTGAAAAAAATTAAAATTTCCCATCAATTGAGAAAAAAGGATCTCGAAAATTGTTTAAGATGGACATGTTGTTCGAAATTAAAAAGTAAGGCAAACATAGAACGGATGTATTGGGAAAATGACATAAATAAGAAAATAAAAGATTGAAATAATCCATAGCTGATTTGATGAGTAAAAATGATGAACAATAGATTCACGGATTGCCACAAACAACTTAGGAAAATTGTGGCCTAAGATGCAATCCGGTGTGAATTCAAAACCTATATCATCTAATGATGTTCTAAAAGTCCTATATCATCTAAACTTGTATGAATTCAAAACCTCTTTGATAACTATGAAAAGTCAAGTAATAAGAAATATTTCTACAATAATTAAATAAAAACGAGTCTCAAGTAGCAGAAAATCTTCTTCTTTTTTTTTTTTTTGGTACCTACATCCAAACAGTGTAACCAGGATATATGATATGAGGACCTCAAATCACCATCATATCTATATGAGCTCTTTCTAACTATTTTATAGGTTGTGTTGGTGTTTTTTCTTATGGTTTTAAGTGGATTTTATGGACTTTGATGGCTTCAGTGAACTGTTTGAGTGCTTTTTTATCAAATAAATAAAAGAACTTGCAAAAACTCGGGAGAAGAAACAAATATGGAAAGAAACAAATTTGAGAACTATATCGAAGAAAGAAGAACAAAGCATGGAAACAATCATGAGACAAAAAAAGGTTATACTGAATTGTGTGTGTTTGTCGAAGAAAGATATGAATACTAGGAGGAGAGGAGGAGGAGAAGAAGAACAAAAACCATGGAAACTTGCAGAAGATAAAAGATAAGGTTTGAGTGCCTTATCAAAGAAAAAGAGGAGAAGATATGGAGCAAGCAGAAGAAAAAAAGATTATAGTGAGACAACGGCATGCCTTCAGATAGAGGAGTAGTAGCTTGAGCTCCGGATCTTCCGAAAGCGAGGAACAGGCATGGTAGGAAGCAGATCACAAGAGCTACCGAATCAAACTTGGATGGATTCTTTGGCTGCAACATCTCTGATATGGCGCAAGGGTTTCAAGATTTCTGAAGCTCCGGAGTGGTCTGTAACAATGGCGGTGGCTTTCCCCACAATTTAAAGGTGTGGAGGTGGGATCGCATGGGACATGTTTGACAGGAAAAACTAAAACGTGGCTGTTCTTTGTAGACTTTTCGCATGCTCTGTTCACAATTGGCTACTCCACCTAGTGTGGAGATTGTTTATGCTCCTAAACTTCAAGCGCGCACTTCTTCCTCTCATAAAAATCCTTTTACTGCAAATTAAGTGTTTGCTGAGAAAATTTTACCAGTCAGAATCATTCAAATCAAGTCTGATGCTTAATCTCCAAGGTTGATCCTTTTTCATTTTCAATCCAACTCCATCCATGGGCCTCTTTTTTTTATACTATTTATTTTACTTCTCCATATTGTCCACTTTGAATAATTTTGTCATTGCAGGTAACACATCAAATCAAATAAACATGGACATTTCCTACCAGGACTATATGATGTGAAAATAAAAGTGACAAGCTTAGAAAAATTTCTCTGTGGGAGAAGCTTGCTTGACTTTTCTCTCAAGACCTACTTCAAGAGGGTTGTATTGTTTTATAGACATTTGTGTCTGCCAGTCCTGGTGAATTCAACCAATGACTTCCAGACCTCATCACTGAAACACAAAAAATAATAATAATAAATTAAATGGTGATTCATTTGTTCTTGGACTGTGGAATTTGGCGTAGATCTATGCTTCAACAGCTATCTCTGATGCATGCAATGACAGCAACTGGACTCAAAGAAACAAATTAACGTTAGTGTCTATGTATTTTCTAAGTACCTACTACTTTTATCTTATACAAGAGTCGAGATTATGAAGTGACATATATGATTCACAGTATTAAAACATTTATAAATTAACCTAGAAACACATACACACACACACAAAAAGATAATCCAATTCACAATAATCAATATTCACAGCCTTATCTCTACAAATAGGAAGATATTGAGAATTACAAGGGTCTATCAAACACCAGGAAGAAGGTCTGATGATGTAGGTGGCAGATACCTGCTCATCTTTAATTCTTAACATGCTTTGACATTTGGAGATCTAAAGCATCACCAAGCATCCTTTGACAGCAATGGAGCTTGCATCATTATTCATGGAAGCTGCATCAATTCCTCGGAAAGCAATCTGCTTGACTACCCAGCAACATGCTTGGAATTGTTAATTGCTTGTGGATGTGCTCAAATATTATCCGAGATTTGCATGAAAGAAGCAATCTTTTGTCTGTTGAAGATGCAGTTCATCTTCCTGTATTGCTCAGACCAAATGCGTAGCACTTTCCTAAATAAATACTTTTGGATGATTTTTAGCAGAGTATGAAGTGGAAATCTGGTGGGCATGAGTTCTCAAAGGTGATGGTGAGTAACAGTGATGAAGCCTTATTTTTTTCAAGATGCCATGATGAAGAACACCAATTGCAGATAAAAATTTGTATACATAAATTGGAAATTTGTACATTCATTTATCTAATAATATCAGTTAATATAATTTCTAAATATTTTGCCTCCATTATCGATTTGAAGCCAATCTGAGTGAAGCCTCAAACTTTGACTTTCTTTTATCGTGGCAAAAGTATTTATTTGTTTAAGTAACATGCAACATTTAATTATTTGGCACCCCATTAGGCTAAAAGAATTTTATTTTGGATTAGCATGCTGAAAGAACATATCTTTTAGTTTCCTTTCGAAGGATTACGGAATTATAATGCTAAAGATGATGACATAAACTCTGTACTGCATGAGTGAGGAACACTGTCTACGTTCCAAATTACTTGTTGACCAAGTTTCTTAAGAGGAAAAATAAAAATAAGAAAAAGGGCCATTCATCAAGTTTCTAATCTCCAACATGGTTGAGAAAGGAAAGAACAATTCGGATCTGTGTAATCCGTACGTGTAGTTGAATGGTCAAAGTGTCTGACGATTTGATAGCCTTTATTTTCTCATTTATTGTGAAATGGAGTCAAGTCAATCCATTATATATATATATATATATATAAAATTATAGTGGTGAATATTACAATATGATTATAGCCATTTAACAATTTGGCAAGTGTCGGCTTGAATCTTTTGAGCATTTCCTTCCAGAGCAGTGGACCTTTCATTGATAGCTCTATCCACCAACTGATCTTGAAAGCCAGAAGAAGACTGCAATGATTAAAGATCAAGATGAGCCATAGGCCAATCAATCACAGATGTGGTGTTTGATCTCGAAGATGTATTTTTTAGGAAAGCAGATACCTTGGTTGCTTCTATTAATATTAAGGTCAATGAGATTGAAACAAAGATCAAGAATTTAAATAAAGGAAGCATGAGGTTTTGGATTAACCCTCAAGATGATCAAAGACCTGGCAGGCAGCTGATCCAGAGGCACATCAATTTGATGAAACACTAGTAGTTGACCAATGTGATGAAGATTTGGTGGGGAGGAATATGATAATGATCTGGCTCTCTTGCACTCTGATTTCCAGTACAATCCTACATAAAGCATCTTTTAGGGTTTTCCTGATCAATGGCACTCTCCATTGTGCATGTAGGAAGAGGTAAGCTTTGTTTTAGAAACTAGAAAACATGCACTTCGTGAGGACCAATTAATCTCACAATCTGAAGTAGTAAATTTGACAAGCCTGTGACACAGAATCAAGAATATAAACAGCAACACCAACCAACAACAGTGATTCAACCATTTAACAACATTTTCGAACAACACTTGATAAATATATTCAAGCAGCATAACCCAATCACGTCGAGCATTAGAGTCTGAAGATCTCCAACCCGATTATCCAGAAGGCATAAATAGCTAATTCATATGTCTGCAGAAGTTTCATGACATAGAAAGTCTCTGGTATTAATGTGCTCGATCTCTGAGAATTTCAAGGTCCAGCTCTGAAGGATCAGTAGCCTGAATCTCATAGTGAACTCCATCCATCTCCCTCCTGAACCGATCTTTAGAAGTTGCATACAACATTTTAGCTCGGATTCGGGACACAGAAGGGGACCTGATGGCAGGAATAACAAGAGAAAAGACAACAATTATACCCTTTAATTGAAGTGCAAGAAGATGTACAGGAATGGAAAATAACAATAGCAAATGTAACACAAGATAGAAGTACTAAAATTTCAGATAAATGAAGCAACTGCTTCAGCAGCAGAAGAAGATATGATAAGGAAGCAACATCATAACATTAAAAGAATCAAGTTAGCATAGTGCAATTTCCTAGGCACAATAATGATACTTCATATGCCTGCAAAGATGCATAAAGCAAGAACAATAATTATACTTCTAACAGTGGTACAGACTCACAATCAGTTTTTCTGGCAACTGGTAATCATGTTAACAAGAAAAGTCCAATTCTGGGAAATGCAAAAATAAATATCACAATAGATTAATGGCAACAATAGCTTCATGGTTCTCATTTGAATTTAATCCAAATGATGAAGATATTTCAGTTCAATCCTCTCATTGCATGGGTGATTAATCAATAGGGAATCTCAAGACTAAATATATCTTAGAAAGACATCATTATAACTGAAACTTATATGATGGGATAATTATCTATTGTAAATTAAGTAATCAGCTATATAACTAGTGATTTCTGCTTTTACTATTAAGATCTGTAAAAACAACTATGTGCAGTGATACAAGGTTAGCTTTATTAAAATTTTACCAAATGATGTATCTTAATTAAACTCGAGAGAGATGTTTTCTTGTATCATGGTCTTCGATTACTGGTCAATGAAAGATACTCGAATTATAAAGAGTGTCAACCTAAAGCAACAAAGTCAAAAAGTCCAGAGACAACCATTTGCCACATCCCCACTCTAGGACAGATAAAAGATGCATATATCTCCTTCAAGGACCTCAATCAACTTTTGATTGTACTATACCCAAAGCAAAATAAATTGCAAGGTTTAAGCTAATTTATCAGAGGGCAGTGACAATTATAATAACAATATATACATTTTATACATATTCAATTGAAATTGCTTGGCTTCACAATTTTTAAGTCTACCAAGTCCTCACCTCTTAGTGATCCTTATATTCCATTGTTGGGTTTTGTAACATTCACGGTGTCAAGGGTAAAGATTTTGTTGTTAGTTAAGCTAATTTCTTCCGACAATAAGTTCATAAATTTTAAATAGAGGTTAAAGAAGTATGAGAGCATGCATTCTGCAGCTGTTAGCAAAAGAATCCTAGTAGTATGAATCTATTTTGCATGATTCGCCTTTCCAATTCATACCGGTGTACTGACCGGCCATCGGTATGGTACATACCAAGCTATGCCAACGTACCAACACATGGTACGGTAGGCATACTGATATACTGATATATACCACTTGTATCAGTATATTACCTAACCAAATCTCACTAATATTAACACCAGAATAGCCACTAAGAGGAGAAAATTCTAGCATCAAAAGTCTCACCAGGCAATGAAAAAGATCTTGCTTTTTTGACAATTCTCTTCAGTGACAAAGTCAAAATCATAGACAGCATAACGACAATCATTCTCAGGCAGAGATGCCATGAAATCATCATAGCTTTCAGTTGCATCTCCAGTCTTCTCCACAATAACCTGCTTTCGTTTCTCATCAATTTTGAATATCACATATCGATGGGTCTTCTTCCTTTGAAGCTCTACGAAGGTGTCTCTGCAATCCTCAGCAACACCCATTCCAGAGGATGCATTCGACTGAAAACATTTGAAGATAAAATTCAGACGTCATTAATGATTGTTCTTAGGATTGCGACATTTAAAATTCAATGAATTATTAAAGAAAATATAAATTTTAAAAACACAATTCATTCAGCAATAAAGAAAATAGTGAATCACCCAAACAAGAGATGATGGTCCTTTACATTGACAGGCAAGAAAATCAATATATCTGAATACACTGTTTTTAGAAGAAGCATTACAAGGCCCTGGCTCATGGCAGCCAGATGAGAGAGTGGGTTATCAAGCTGGTCCAGCAGGGTACATGTTTTATAAACATATGAACACAGAAGTGACTTCTTATGACACTAGTAATCCATGAAGCAACCACAACAAACAGTTACAAAACAGATCTATCAAAGCTAAGACCATATCTTGTCTTAGAAGTGTTTTTAATTTTATGAATTTTTTAATGTGCATAATTGCCTGCTGAAGAGCTTAACAGTTTTATGACCATCATGGACCAAAGCCAACACTGCCCATACTGTATTGGTAGTTTTACAAATGCACTTTTGATTTAAAATGTAGATGTAACAGTAATACACATAAAGAAGAAAGACATGAAATAATAACTTTATTTGATTAAAAAAATAAAAAATCTGAGACAAGGCTTAAGAAGAAGCCTATACTCTATAAGTTTCATACACATCTGCAGTCAAGATAAAGTGGAAAACGATTATTAGGGACCTTAGACTAATAAAAAAACCATCTAATTCAACAGCTTCAAAATAATAAAAAATAACTTTAAAATCAGAGTCAGCTAAAAAATAAAGGAAAATGCAAAATGTGTTAAGGTTGACATATATATAGTTGAATTGCCCAAGATTTATGGTGCTACAATGAATTACTATGCAGTTGATCGATTTTAAAGCTTTGTCGTGATGATATAGGATAAGCCAGATGAGATAAGTTCCATTTAAGTGATGAATCATCGCTTCAACAAGATGGCATTAATTTAATGCTAAAACAGATGGGTAACCAGAGGTGATAAACCACATTGTTTAGGAGGCAAAAAAGCATAAAGAAACTAATTGTGCATCTGAATAATGTGGTGCAAATAATGCGTATTTTCAAGCTTTAGTTTTAAAATAAAAAAATGCACCTCATAGAAGAAAATTGTACCTAAGGGTGCCAACCTACATAACAAGAAAAGAAGATTCATGAGGCTGAAACATCAAAAGTAAGCTGTAAAACAAGAAAATTCCTCAGTAGAAGGTTGCAAGAGTTTGTTGGTCAAGGAATTGGTTAAATGAACTAAGGCTCTACTGAACTCAGAGAGAAATAAAAGCATTGATAAATGAACTCCTACAGAACGAAAGGATTATCAAATTGAAAAGAAAGATGGTCAATTTAAAGAAAAAGTTAAAAGCCTTGTGGCTCAAGAAATAATTTGATATTGAAGGAGAAAAGCATAGGAAGATAAAGAGAGCATCACTAAAATGGAGGAAGAGGTAATATGAAAGAAAAGGAAGAATATTTATGGTCCTCAAAGAACAAAGGATTGACACAATTTGGATATTTTTGGGCAAGAGTGCATCTTGATTGTTAATCTCTTTCATCTAGAAAATTATCATTCAAACAAGTATCATGAAGCATGAATAGCTTTGTTAAGGCATTAGCCTTCAGTTTCGAGCCTAGGTTCTAAAGTCCTCTAGTGCTTGGGCCTCGACTAGAACTTACAACATTCAACGACACAATAAGAGAAGAACCAGTGACCACATCTCCTTCTACATCAAGTGATATGTACAAGATCATAATATCCAAGATTACAAGGTGCAAACTACACAGCTGCTGTACGATATATACATCGCTCCAACGTCAATGCCAGGTAAATATGCTCAGGAAAAATTATGAACAATTAACACAAGCATTCTGAAGTCTTAGTTGTAGGAGAATGAATCCCTGATGATGCAGCTATACCGTCCAGTGATGGTCTTCACACTACTTTTCAACGATTCCAAAGCTTGGAACAGCAAGAAAACGAAAACAACAAAACGCAGACCACAGACTTGGGCATCAAAATCGATATTTTCACATAAATGACTACACATCTGAATCTCAATTCAGAGTTGATATGAACATAAACCCCTAACGCATATAAAAAAAAGAAATTCCATGAACAACCAAAACGCCTAAAACAGTGTAGACGGAAACATAATTTCGTTGCCTTCAACACACCACAAATAGTAAACCCGATCGACCAACAACTCACTCGATCGACGGAGCAGTCAACTGAAATCTAAATAGAAAGACATCAACATCAAAAAGCGCCACAAACTGAACCGATCAAATCCAAATTCCCTGAAAACCCCAAAATTGAACAAGAAAAATAGAAAATTCCGAAAAAAATCGAAGACTGCACATCGATCGGGCCTCAAAATGAAATTACAAGAGATAAAAAAATCCGATCTCCTCAATCTGCCAATAAAATACAAAAGCAAAGAGAAAATCTTGATCGAGAACAGAAAATGAAGAGAAGAAGAACTCACGTAGGATCGGAGAAAGGCCATTTGGACAGACGAGGGATCGGCTCACATGCGACTCCTTTCTCTTCCCTTTGTAGGGATTACAGAAGAGAAACTGAGGAGGTGGACAGAAAAAGAACGGAGAGGAAGCAGACGGTACACCGAAAGGGGGGAGCAAGGAAGATTCGTGTTTTTACCGACAGTGACGGGTGCGAAAGATCGCTTCTTTTTCTTCGTATACAGATCGAGACCCCACCTGATGCAACACCGAAAGCGAACATGTTAAGGTACTGATTATTCTCGACCGTCGGATGGTGGGCCGACGGTAAACCGATGCTGTGGCCCGCGGACTCCTCTCGGAGCTTACGTTTTGGGCACGGCCCCCGGTATGACTCCTTGGGCTCCACTGTGACTGACGATTAATGTTTAGAGTATGGGTGGGGGTCATCGATCATTTGAGGTTCCGTTGTAATAAGATTTATATACCTACAAAACTACATATATTTGTGGTTTAGTAATATCTAGGAATTACTATTGATCCGGTCAAATCTCGGTTGACTGGTTTCTCGGTCGCGCTGGTCGATATAAAAAGAGATAAAAAAATATTTTTATAAAACATATATCTAAAAAATATGAAAGATATAATTATGAAATGTTGTTTTGTTATGCATGAATTTTGATGACTAAAAGATAAAAAAAATTCAAAATTCAAATAGGTTGACTGCGAAAGAAAATAAGAAAAATTCGAATGGGTGCCAATTAGTCTTGTCTAGCTGATAAAGATCTTTCTGCATTCATGAACTTGGAAATGCTGTTGTTGCTAAAATGTGGTTTGAGGTCTACATATATCACAAACATAAAGACCAGATTTTAGGGTTTCCATAGCTGTTCGTTTGTAGCAGATTGATGAATGCGCAGAGGTGGGTATTCGCACAACTCTTCAGGGCTACTGTAGTCGGTGATGTAGTTCTTCGATGTGGGAGTGTTTATCATTGTCCCGAATAGTTTATTAGATCATATGATCTATTTAATTAGATAAGATATATTATCGATATGATTAGATTCTAATTATGGTTATTGATCACTAGAAAATAAGTTTATGTTATAATAGAATTACTTAGGGGATGTCCTTCGATGGGAGGAGCTCTCCTAATAATTTATCCTAGACCCTCTACTCTCGCCTATAAATAAACAGGATATCTAGGGGTTAAATAAGACACATCTCATCTCAATTGAGAGATTAAAATTTTTCTCTCAATCTCCCTAATCCATCAATCTAAGTGGTCCTATGAAAAGATAGGAAGAGAGGAAATGAAATGTCTAGTTCTCTTTGCAGATTGATATCTCAGATCCAACGATGGTGCGCTTGTAGATCAGATAATGTTTATTCTTATGAACAACAACAAAGGTAGGCATCGTAATATTGTTAGATCTAATTTTATTTGATTTCAATCCTGGCATAAGAGTTTTTTCGTATTACAGATAGCATGATTATATATTTTATGCTAACAATTGGTAAGAGAGCCTATTTTCTTGAGATCAAATATATTAAATCTGTTATTTTTATTTACGATGCATGAATGATCCATATTTTCTAATGATCGTGGAGCAGCAATGGTCGTCGACGACCTTGCTACATATAGCTAGCGAATCTGCTAGCGGCAGAGGCTGCACTGGGCAGCATGCGCGTCGCAGCGCAATAGGCGGCACACGTATGTGGGCATCACCGTGCACATGCGACGGCCGCACGCGAGCATAGCTCGCGTCCATGCGACGACCGCACGAAGGCATACAACATCGACGGTGATCGTGCATGGGTAGGTCGTGCCCAAGCGGTGGTCGCGTGCTGGCAGTAACCGCGACTAGTCGTGCGTAGGCGATGGCAGGCACACAAGCAACAACCACATGCATGGGTAAGAACCGTCGTAGTGGCCGCGTGTGGGCAAAGGCAGCCCCGCGACGGTAGCGGTCATGCGCGGGCAGGAACCGCCATAGTGGCCGCACGCGGGCAGAGGTAGCTGGCTGTGGCAACGCCACACGCACAAGCAGCGGCGACGCAAGTAGTAAGGTTTTGGCAAAAATTATAGTTTTGCCCCAGGGTTGCCCTTTAGTCAAATTATAACTTTGCCCTTTTATATTTTATTAATATCTTTTATTTTTTTTATAGTTATACCCTTTACAAATCTCATAATTCCAGTTTATATCCTATCAAATATTTATAGTTTTACCCTTATGAAATTGAGAATTTCTAATTTATATTATCAATTATAAAATTAATAAATATGATTTATTATAATTATGATTGAATTTAATCATGATTATATTTTGATTATTTGATTAGATTTAATTTTAATTAAAAAACTATAAATTATGGTTTACTTTTATAGTTTTATCATATGACTTATTAATTATATTTTAACATGTGGTAAATAAAATCCAATTATTGTTCTTGAATATTCATTTAGTTATTCACATGTATATATTTGAAATTATGAAATAATGTTTATCTTTCACATGAAACCATGATTTATATATTATCATGATTATCATATGAGTTATTTCTTTTGCTGATTAATGTTTAATATGTTAGGAAAAGAGTCAGTACTAAGAGGGGGGGTGAACTAGCGTAGCGATAAAATACGTTGGTTTCAAAAAATTCTTTCGTACGATAAAAATCGATTTCAGAAACTTAACTTAAAATACATGTTCGTAAATGTATTGAAGGTAGTAAGCAAGTAAAATAGTTTGCAGTAAAGTAAATGACAACAATAGAAATGCAAACCAGAGAACACACCAATTTTATAGTGGTTCGGCCGTTGTGACCTACATCCACTCCGTCGATTCCTCTTCCGTCGAGGCCACCGGCATCCACTGTCGATCTTCCTTTAATAGGCGAAGATCAACCTCCTTCTTACACTCCTCTTCTCTTTTTACCGGGTTTAGGAGACAACCCTTACAAGCACACACACTCCTCTCTAAACAGAATTCTAACACTTAGACTAGAGAAGGATTCTCACAAGAGATTTCTACATCATTTTTCCCTTTTTAAATTCTCTGTGCTTGTGTGTGTTAACCAGGGATGAGAGGGGTATTTATAGGCCACCGATATCCACTATCGGTCTTTCTTCAATAGGTGAAGACCAACCACCTTTTATAACTCGATTCTCCTTTTACCGGGTTTAGTAGATAACCCTTACATTCCCCACTCACTCCTCTCTCAAACTATTCTAGCACTTAGAACTTTTGAGAGGAGTCAACATAAGATTGCAGTAGCGTTTCTTTTTATTTTTACTATGAAGTATTATGTATATTAACCAGGGATAAGAGAGGTATTTATAGGTCACAAGTTAATTCAAACTTAGAGCCTAAAAATATCTCATCTCAGGTTTCCTGAGTTCGTGCGGTACCACCGCTAGTATCAGTATGACACTGACACTGCACCGGGCGGTACCACCGCCTAGTCTAGTGGTACCACCACCCGACACTGGGCCATTGGGCGGTACCACCGCCTGGCACCATGCTAGGGGCAATACCACTGCCCAGACTGGTGGTACCACCGCTTGACATAATCTCGAAGATTGTGCCATGACGGTGCCACTTCTTGTGTCACTGTTTGGTCCTTTTCATTGGGCCCAACATAGTTCTTACATGGGCCCCTAATTGGGTTGGCCCAATTCCAATCCCAATTATGTGCTAACTACGAATTCTAAGATATTTCCTAAGCTAAACAAGTCCGTAAGTCTAGTTTCTTCCGGCAAGCTTCTAACGATCTTCCGGTGAACTTCTGACGATCTCTCGGCAATGTTCTGGCGGACTTCCGACAAGCTCCTGGACTTCACGACGATCTTCTTGGTGAGTTCCGACAAGCTTCTTTGGCAAGCTCCTAGACTTCTCGGTTGGTTCCGGCATAACTTCCGACAAACATCTAGACTTTCGACGAACTTTCGAACTCCCAATGAAATTATGTTCTTGACTCTGGGACTTTATTTTGCTTTATGCCTTGCTATCATAGTTAATCCTGTTAGGATCAAGAGCACTAAGAGGGGGGGGTGAATTAGTGCAGCGGAAATCTTATAACGATTTAAAAACCAAAAGCTGCGTTTGTTCAAAAACTATTATGATGCAAAAGCAAATTCTCAGTTTGTATCTAAGTGCAGTTTTCGTCTAAGCGCAGATTGCGTTTAAGCGCAGTTTTGCGTCTAAGCGCAGTTTTGCGTCTAAACTCAGATTTACGTCTAAATGCAGATTTACATCTAAACGCAGATTTACGTCTAAACGCAGTTTTACGTCTAAACGTAGTTTTACGTCTAAACGCAGATTTACGTCTAAACGTAGTTTTACGTCTAAACGCAGTTTTACGTCTAAACGTAGATTTACGTCTAAACGCAGTTAGACGCAGATTTACGTCTAAACTTTGAAACTCGTTTGTATACTCGCAGAAGGCAGTATGCAGTTGAAACTAAGACGTAAACGTGAACTGAAATCTGATGATTGAGCGAAGAAAGCCGATTTACGTCTGAATGCAGTTTTACGTCTAAATGTTGAAACTCGTTCGTAAAATCGTAGAGGACAGATTGCAGTTATTAATAGGATTAAAATGTAAGCGTAAACTGCAAGGAAGCTCGTTCGTAAAAGCACGGAAAACAGTTCTGCAGAATCAAACGTAAACGTAAACTGTAATGTATGAAAATACGAGTTTACGTCTGAATGCAGATTTGGAAGAACAGCACTTAGATCTTGTTCGTGAAAGCGCAGAGAGCAGTAGTGATGAGGGAGGTTTGCAGTAATGATAAAGTGCTCGAAAATAAACGCAAACCAGAGATTTAGAGTGGTTCGGTCAGCCTTGACCTACTCCACTTTTGGCTTCCTCCACCGATGAGGTTGCCGACGTCAACTAGGTGCCTTCCTTCAATGGGCGAAGGCCAAACTTCCCTCTTACAATTTCTCTCCTTTTGGCAGGCTTAGGAGACAACCTTTACAGACCTTTCTCTCCTCACTTTACAATTGAAAACTTGAAGAACAGAAGGAGGAGACTTAAAGGCTTTACAACACTTTTGAGCTCTTTAGAATCACAGAAAAGATCACAATTTCGGTATGGGTCTGTATCTTTTCAGTGCTGAATGGGTGGGGTATTTATAGGCCCCAAACCAATTCAAAATTCGAGCTCAAAACGATCAAATCGATCAAATCCCAGAATTCTGGGATCAGGCGGTTGCACCTCTCGACTGGAGAGGTGGCACCGCCTGGCAGAGCTCGAAGACTGAGCTCTGCCGATTGCTTCTCTCTGCCAGAGCTCGAAGACTGAGCTCGATGGTTGCATCACCTGGCAGAGCTCGAAGACTGAGCTTGGTGAATGCATCACCTGGCAGAGCTCGAAACTGAGCTCGGTGGTTGCATCACCTGGCAGAGCTCCAAGCTGAGCTCAGGCTGATCCACCTCTCTGCCAAAGCTCGAAGACTGAGCTTGGTGAATGCATCACCTGGCAGAGCTCGAGACTGAGCTCAGGCTGATGCACCTCTCTGCTAGAGCTCGAAGACTGAGCTCGGTGGTTGCATCGCCTGGCAGAGCTCGGAACTTGAGCTCTGGCGGTGCAACCTCTTGGCTGGGGCGGTTGCACCTCCCAGCCTCGCAGCCCAGGCGGTTGCACCTCCTGGCTGGGGCGGTTGCACCTCTCAACCCCACAGCCCAGGCGGTTGCACCTCCTGGCTGGGGCGGTTGCACCTCTCAACCCCACAGCCCAGGCGGTTGCACCTCCTGGCTGGGGCGGTTGCACCTCCTGGTGCAATCAGGGTCCGAATGGTTCACTCCATTCGACCCACTTTGAATCTTTTCAGGGGCCCAATTGCCCCAAGATTAAGCTAATGGGATCACCTCCCATTTTCATGCTTAATCATCATGCTAACTACGATTAACTCTAAGACAACTTCTGCAGCTTTGCTCCGATGCGTCAATCGCTTCTTCCGGCGAGTTTCCGGCCAACTTCCGTCGATCAACCGATGACCCTCGGTGATCCTTCTGCGGACATCCGGCATACTCTTGGACTTTGCGACGATCCACTTGGCGAGTTCCGACGAGCTTCGCTTGGCAAGCTTCTGGACTTCTCGGATCTGTTCTCTCTGAACCTCCGACGACCGTCCGAACTTCCGTCGAACTCTCGAACTCCCAACGTGATCATGATCTTGACTCCGGCGCAACTCCTACTGCTTGTCTTACTCTCATCGTAGTTAATCCTGCACACTTATCTCAACACATAGATTAGATAACAAATGACAATTGACTTCATCATCAAAATCCGAGATTCAACAAATCCTGCACATGTAAAAACACACTTTGATCTAGACAATTATTACTAAGCTTGAATCATGTTGTCCAGCATGTCATTGGTCCGTCGATGCTTCGTCCGATTCTTCGGCGCATCGTCCTCTCTTGCGTCCTATTGCCCAATCAACCAGTTGACTCCGTAACTCTCATATCTTTGGCGCAATATCCGCTTTTCTTGGCCCGATGCTCGAATCCATGGCCCGAAGCCTTCTGTCGATACGTTGACCAATCCTCCGGCTCGACATCCAATCTTCTGACATGTTCCACCGGCCCAACATGATTCTTCCTGCTTTGATTGTCTCATCCTGATTGAAGCATCCTGCATCACTCAAAACACAGATCAAATAATAAACACTTATCAATTGGTTTCATCATCAAAATCTGAGATTCAACAATCTCCCCCTTTTTGATGATGATAACCAATTGATGACGGAGTTAACCTTAACTCCCCCTATCAATATGCCATATTGATAGAACCTTGAATTCAAGCTGAATTCAAGTCATTGCAAATTTCATCATGAATATTTGCAACACGTCATCATGCATAACATGATCATACTTCTCCCCCTTTGTCATCAACAAAAAGGAGAAGTGTAACTTTCATTTGTTTGAGATACAAGTTCAATACATTACATCATAAATCTCCAGTTTTATCATCATGTAAGCTAGCAAAAATTTTACAAAATTTTAGAATATGCAAGTTAGCTATTTTTGCTTCCTTTTGCAATGTGCAAGTTGCAAGTTTTGCTTCTTGAGATAGGCAAGATAGCACTTTTGCTTGATGTTGCAAGATAGCATTTCTTGCTTTTGAGATGAGAAAACTAATAAGTTTTGCCTCTCTTTGTGATATATATGTTTGTAATTTTTGCTTCTCTTTAGATGTGCAAGCAAACTAGCAAGTTTTTTTTCTCCTTACAATTTGTGAGCTAGCAAATTTTACACACATGAAAGTTGGCAAGATTTTTGCATATTTTGAGATGAGCAATCTTCTTGCTTCTTCTTGACTTGTGTAAGCTAGTTAGCAAGTTAGCTATCTCCCCTTTTGTCATTATCAAAAAGAAGGAAAGAATACAATTTTGTATCTCTTTTTCTCTTTACAATAATTTTCAAATCATGACAAAGATAAATAGCAAAGATGAAAAATCAAGTCATGAATATCAAAACAATTTTTCATCATGAATATTTCATCATTGCATACATCATTATCATAAGTTGAAGTATTACATACATAATACCAAATCATCATGTATATAAAATATAAAATCATCATTACATGCATGATTCCAAATCATCATTCTAGAGTATCATTTCAGAAAATGATAAATATTAATTTTGACATCATTAAAAAAAAATCATAGTGTTGCATGCATTTTTATCTATGGGAAAAATCATAGTGCTGCATGCATTTTTATCTAAGGGAAAAGTCATAGTGTTGCATGCATCATCCCAAATCATTTCAAGGCATACAAGCTATAAATACAAAGAAATCATGTCATGAAAGATAATACAACTTGAATACTAAAATACATGATTCATATAGTAAATCTCATCTTTAAATAAAATACCAAAAATAAAAATCATAGGTGTACAAAGAAGAGATCTTGAAAAAAAAAAATCTCAAGTAATAAATCCAAGAACTCACAAGAAAAATCAAGATTCATTTAGAAAATCTCCTCTTAAAAAGATAACAAGTAGAATCATAGGAGAACGATTAATAAAAAATCTTGATTCATAATAAATCTTTCAAGTTATAATCAATTCATGAATACTGAAAGAACATTCATGATTCATTTGGATAATTTTTCTCTTTTGTAAATGACAAAAAGAAGCATAGAAGATATAAAATTTTGATTCATAAATCTCAAGAATATGTGAAAAATTTGGATAAAAAGTCATTCAAATTTAACTCATCAAAATCATTTTCATGGTCTATGAGATTCATAAAAATAGGTTCATTAGTCTCTTCTTTTTGAAAAGTTGATAAAGTAAAGAAATTTTTCAAGGAGAAAGCTTTCCTCTTTTCAGTTTGTTTCATACAAACATGCCTTTGTCTTTTTTATGCCAAATCAAAATATATATCATCTTTTAAAATGAATGTACAAGATTTATCATAAAAATCATCAAGATCAATAAATCACAAAAATCATCATGTATAACTTTTAAAATCTCATACATAAAATCATCATGGTATCAAAACATTTAATATTTTATTACATCATTATGAATCATTAAATATACAATTGTCAACACTTACACTATTTCATATGAGCATCACTTTTTCATTTATGTCAAATCAAAACATGCATCATTTTTAAAACAGAAAAAGTAACTTTCATTACGGTACAAACCGGTAAGCCATAAATCATAAAAATCATTAAGCATAGTTTTGAAATATAAACTTATTAAGCATGATCATTATGCATCATTACTTTGGGTATGATATTATTAATCATTGAGCATCTTTAATCAAAATCAAGAAACAATACGGAAATCAACATGATACACATTAATGCTTCTTAAAAATATACATAGGATTATCATTAGATTTAAATTTAATATTTTATTTCTTTATTATAAAACATGTAATTTTCATTATCATTTTCAAAATTATTGGCATGATCATAATTTTTTTTTATTTTTAAACATGTAATTTTTAAGAAAAATGATTATTCTAAACTAAATTAAAAGTAACTAATGAAAAGCATCATGTAATTTCGAAATAAATTAAAGGTATTTTAATTACCTCATCGTCGAAAGCCATTAAGGCATAGTTTGCCACCTTGCCTTTGTTGATTTTCTCCTCATCTTCGGATGAGCTTGATTCGTCTAAGATTGCTTCCTTCTTCTTACGTTCATAGTTATGCAGTTGTGTTCTTTTTGTTCTTTAATTTTTATTTCATTAACTTTTTAAATTTCATGAGTAGTTCAAGTTCACCATCACTTGAGCTTATGCTCGAGTAGTCTTCATGTATTCTAAGTCCGAAATTCTTCTTGTTCTTTGGAAGGTGGTTCTCAAGTTCTTCACGTGTATTGCACGTCATTTCATAGGTCATTAGAGACCTGATAAGTTCTTCGATAAAAAAAGTATTCATATTTTTTGATTCTTGAATAGTTGTTATTTTCGAATCCCAAGTTTTAGAAAGTGAGTGTAAAACTTTATTCATAAGTTCAAGATTCAAAAAACATTTGCCAAAAGCTTTTAAACTATTGACGACATCCATAAAATGGGTGTACATATCAACAATAGTTTCGCTCGACTTTATTTGAAATAGCTTGAAATCATGCATTAAAAAATTAATTTTTGAATCTTTAACTCTATTAGTGCCTTCATGTGTGATTTTGAGAGTGTGCCATATGTCAAAAGCCATTTCGCACATAGAAATTAGATTAAACTCATTTTTATCTAAAGCGCAAAATAGAGCATTCATAGCTCTAGCATTTAAGGAAAAAGTCTTCTTCTCTAAATCATTCCAATGGTTCATTGGAAGAGAAGACCTTTCAAAACTGTTTTCAATAATATTCTATAAATTTAAATCCAATGAAAGCAAGAAAACTCTCATTCAAGTTTTCCAATAAGTGTAGTCCGTCCCATTGAATAAAGGAGGACGAATGAGAGAGTGATCCTCTTGAAAGCCGAAAAGAGCCATTTCTCGTTGGGTGTTAAACCAAATAAGAAAACGAGGCTCTGATACCAATTGTTAGGAAAAGAGCCAGCACTAAGAGGGGGGGTGAATTAGTGCAGCGGTAAAATACGTTAGTTTTGGAAAATTCTTTTATACAATAAAAACCGATTTCAAAAACTTAAATTGAAACACATGTTCGTAAATGTATTGAAGGTAGTAAGCAAGTAAATGGTTTGCAGTAAAGTAAATGATAACAATAGAAATGCAAACCAGAGGACACGCCAATTTTCTAGTGGTTCGGTCGTCGTGACCTACATCCACTCTGCCGATTCCTCTTCCATCGAGGCCACCAGCATCCACTATTGGTCTTCCTTCAATAGGTGAAGACTAACCACATTTTACAACTCGATTCTCCTTTTACCGGGTTTAGGAGATAACTCTTACATCCCCCACTTACTCCTCTCTCAAACTATTCTAACACTTAGAACTTTTGAGAGGAGTTCATACAAGATTGCAACAATGTTTCTTTCTATTTTTACTCTCAAGTCTTGTGTATATTAACTAGGGATGAGAGGGGTATTTATAGGCCTCAAGTTGATTCAAACTTGGAGCCTAAAAATATTTTATTTCATGTTACCTAGATTCGGGCGGTACCACCACTTGTGTCAGTTTGACACTGATACTGCACTGGGCGGTACCATCGCTTGACATAGTCTCGAAGACTGTGCCACGATGGTGCCACTTCTTGGGTCACTATTTGGGTCTTTTTATTGGGCCCAACACAATTCTTACATGGGCCCAATTGGCCCATAATTGGGTTGGCCAATTTTCAATCCCAATTATGTGCTAACTACGAATTCTAAGACATTTCCTAAGTTAAACAAGTCCGTAAGTCTAGTTTCTTCCGGTGAGCTTCCGACGATCTTCCGACAAACTTCCGATGATCTCTCGGTAATGTTCCAGTGGACTCCTGGCATGCTCTTGGACTTCACGATGATCTTCTTGGCGAGTTCTGACAAGCTTCTTTGGCAAGCTCCTGGACTTCTCGATTGGTTCTGGTAGAACTTCCGACGAACTCTCGAACTCCCAATGAAATTGCGTTCTTGACTCCAGGACTTCATTTTGCTTTATGCTTTACTATTATAGTTAATCCTGCATATGTAAAAACACACTTTGATCTAGACAATTATTGCTAAGCTTGAATCATATTATCCAACATGTCATTGGTCCATCGACGCTTCGTCCGATTCTTCGGTGCATCGTCCTCTCTTGCGGCTTATTGCCCAATCGGCCAGTTGACCCTATAACTCCGATATCCTTGGCGCAATATCCACTCTTCTTGGACCGATGCCCGGATCCATAGCCCGAAGCCTTCTATCGATACGCCGACCGATCCTCCAACTCGACGTCCAATCTTCTGACATGTTCCACCGGCCCAACATGATTCTTCCAGCTTTAATTGTCTCATCCTGATTGAAGCATCATACGTCACTCAAAACATAGATCAAATAATAAATGCTTATCAATTGGTTTCATCATTAAAATTTGAGATTCAATACAATATGTTAGGATCAAAAGCGGCACTAAGAGGGGGGCTGAATTAGTGCAGTGGAAAACTTTCCGATTTTGAAAGTCTTTATTTCGATTAAAACCAATTTCGATGAAAATGGTTTTGATTCTATCCATTTCGGAGAGAATTTGGACTTGAAAGCTTTTTGTAAAAGTATAAGAGAAGATTAAGGAGATTTGTAGAAATGTAAATTGCAAAAATGAAAAGTGTTAGTTTCATAAAATCTTTGTACGATTAAAACCAATCTTGAAAGGTGTTTACTTAAAGCGTATGTGAGACATAGGCATAGTAAAAGCACAGTAAGGAGGAGAGGCAGTTTGCTATAAAAGTAAATCACTCAAAGTAAATGCAAACTGAGTTTTAGAGTAGTTCGATTAATATGACCTATATCCACTTTCGGATTCCTCCTCCGACGAGATCACCGGCATCTACTAAAGACCTTCCTTTAATAAGCGAAATCCAACCACCTCTTTATAGCGCTTCTCCTTTTCTCAGGTTTAGGAGAGAACCCTTACAAGTTTCACACCTCTCTTGAATGATTTCAAAACTTAGGAAGGGAGGAGGAGGACTCTAGCACTTTGTTTACAACACTTTTACACCCCAATTACTCAAGATTATCTTAATACTTTCATGCCCTTTTATGTAGAAAATGGTGGGGTTTTTATAGGCTCCAATGGATTTAAAATTGGAGCCTAAAAGTGTCCCATCCCCAGATTTTGGGGTACTGGTGGTACCACCGCCTAAACCACCTAGCACTGGGTGGTACCACCACCTATACCACCTGGGAGATCGAGTCTCCCTGGCGATGCCACTGCCGGCTAGGCTTTCAAGTGTTGAACGGGCTACTCAATCCGACCCATTTCAACCCTATTAAGGGTCTAATTGGCTCCTAATTAAGTTAGTGGGATTACCTCCCAATTCTAACTTAAACTATGTGCTAACTACAATAACTAAAACATAATCATAGCACTTCTTATTCTGGTGTTTCAATTGCTCTTCCGGCAAGCTTCCGACGAACTCCCGACGAACATCCGACGAACTCTTTGTAATGTTCCGGTGGACTCCTAGCAACCTCATGGACTTTACGACGATCTTCTTGGTGAGTTCTGACAAGCTTCTTTGGCAAGCTTCTAGACTTCTCGGTTGGTTCTGGCAGAACTTTCGACGAACGTCCAAACTTCTAATGAACTCTTGAACTCCCAACAAGATCTTGATCGTGACTCCGGCATAATACTTGCTTTATGTTTTACTGCTATCGTAGTTAATCTTGCACACTTTTCTCAACATATAGATTAGATCAAATGATACACAATTGACTTCATCATCAAAATTTGAGATTTAACAATCTCCCCTTTTTTGATGATGACAATCAATTGATGACGGAGTTAACATTAACTGTCCCTATCTATATGTCATACTTGAGAAAAGATATTTTTAAATTCAAGTATCAACCCGATAAGTTAAGTTCACTAAACTTATCAACATGCACATCATGATTCCTATCATGATCTAATATTCTCAAAATGATGTAAGGCATGACATCCATTTTGAAGTTTTGATATTTCAAATATGAAGGATGACAAAGATAGCTATTCACCATTCTATAGCAAGATATCAATTTCAAAATAGCAAGTTAAGTTTTGGATATCTTATCATAATGAAAAAAATTTATCAAGCAAATATTTCAAGTATATATGATGAAATATATTACATTCATTTGCCATCAATTTACCACATTTTGGTATTATTTCTCCCCCTTTGTCATCAACAAAAAGGAGAACAATTCAACAATGCAAGTATGGTAAAATAATTCAAACAAGTTTCACAATCAAAAGTTCTCATTGTTAAATGTTATCAACATTAAAGCGAGATTCCATCTACTTTTCCCTTTTGTTATCAAAACTTTATATGAAGAAGGAAAGTAAAGAGGGAATCCATCAAGAACCATATTTATGAAATGACTTGAAAATTTTTTCGTTAAAACATGCTTTAATTATAGAAAAGATATTCATGAAAAGAATCATACACAATCAAATCCCCATTTTTGCAAGTGATGATCAAAGAAGAGTGTCATATGAAAAAGAAATTCATTAGTCAAATCTATTTCTCATTAAAAATTCACAAGAGATAAACCCATGAGAGATGCATTTGTCAATATGTTCAATGGGTGAATGGACTAAGTGTATCAAACATCATTACATGATGGAGCAAGGGTATCAAATAAACATAATAAATTCATGAAAGCTCCATACATGAAGTACATAAAGATAGTCCGAAAAAAAAATATATAACAACTCATACATTCAGACATTTTAACATGCCTATTTCTCTTCTAATGAAATCAAATTGTTCTTCACTTAAAGATTTTGTATAGATGTCATCTAATTAATTTTTCGTATCAATAAACTCTAAGATTACATCATGATTATTGATATGATCTCATATAAAGTGATGTCTAATATCAATATGTTTAGTTCTAGAATGTTGAATGAAAATTTTTGTCAAACATATTGTACTTGTGTTATCACATTTTATGGGAATATTTTTAAGATGAATCTTATAATCCTCTAAAGTGTTTTTCATCCACACAACTTGTGCACAATATGTACTAGCTGTAATGTACTTAGCTTCGGTTGTAGATAGTGCAACCGAGTTTTGTTTCTTGGAAGACCAAGAAACAAGTGCGTGTCCTAAAAATTGATATATTCCGAATGTACTTTTTCTATCCAATCTACATCTAGTAAAATCTACATTAGCTTAAGTAATTAGTTCAAAGTTCTCGGATTTGGAGTACTATAATCCTAGATTTGTGGCTAAATGGTCATTTGGTCTAGGAACAAGCTTCCACACCCAATTTCTCTCAAATTGATTCAAATCTTCTTGCATTGAGATAACCCATGAATCATCTTTCAAGGTTTCATCAATGCATTTTGGTTCAATTTGGGAGAGAAAAGTGACACTGACACAAAAATTCTTAAGAGAAGAACGAGTTTGAACCCCTTTTGATTTGTCTCCTATGATTAGCTCCTTAGGATTAGCATCTACATACTTCCAATCTTTAGGTGAGGATATTTCGGAAGAAGATGCATCCAAATTGCTTGATGGAGAAAGGGTTTCATTTAAATTCAAAGCATCAAAATTAACATCATCATCAAAATCATTTTTCTTAACTTTGAAAACTTCATTAAAAATAATATGAATAGATTCTTCTATAATCAAAGTTCTTTTGTTAAAGATACGAAATGCTTTAGAAGCTAAAGAATAGCCAAGAAAAATCCCTTCATCGGATTTTACATTAAATTTTCCTAATGTATCTTTTTCATTCAAGATAAAACACTTATACCCAAAAACTTTAAAATATATAACATTGGGTTTTTTGTTGTTCCACAACTCATAAGGGATTTTGGCAAGTAATGGTCTTACTAGAATTCTATTCATGACATAGTATGCCGTATTTACAGCTTTGGCCCAAAAATATTTGGACAGGCTATGTTCGTTAACATGGTTCTAGTCATTTCTTATAAGTTTCTATTCTTTCTTTCTACTACTTCATTTTGTTGAGGATTTCTTTGAGTAGAGAAGTTGTGGTTGTATCCATTAGATTCATAAAATTCTTAGAAATCATGATTTTGAAATTCACCACCGTGATCACTTCGAATTGACGAAATCATAAAATCATTTTCATTTTAAACAAGTTTACAAAACTTAGAGAAATACCTAAAGCATTCACTTTTGTGTGCCAAAAAATAAGTCCATGTGTATCTACTATAATCATCCATGATGACAAATGCATATTTGCTACCTCCTAGGCTTGATATAGAAATTAGTCCGAACAAATCCATATGGATCAATTCTAAAGGTCTCAAGGTGCTTATTTGGTTCTTAGGTTTGAAGCTACATTTTATTTGTTTTTCTAGTTGACATGCATCACACACATTATCTTTGACGAACTTGATATAAAGAATTCCTCTTAAAGTTTTTTAGAAGAAATTTGAGAGATTAGTTTCATGCTAGCATGACCTAATCTCCTATGCCAAAGCCAAGCATCGTCATTCAAAATCGAAAAACATATTTCATTATACAGATAATTAATGTTGATAATGTATACATTATTTTATTTTAAGATAATCATAGATGTGTTTTTGTGTGATTTTTCAATAATGCAAGCATTGGATTCAAATCTAATAATGTATCCTTTATCACACAATTGACTAATACTTAAGATATTATGCTTTAAGCCATCAACTAACAACATATCTTCAAAATAAAAAGTTAGATGTGTTACCTATAGTTCCTTTGTCATTGATTTTACCCTTGTTGTTATCTCCGAAGGTGACATATCCTTCGTCTAGGCTAGTGAGTTTAGAGAATTGAGATGGATCTCCAATCATATATCTTGAGCATCCACTATCAAGGTACCATTTCTTGCTCCTAGCTTGTGATGGTATATGTTTCTACAAAAAAGGATGATCTTTAGGTACTCATTTGACCTTGGGTGCCTCAAAAATCGATCGGCTTATCTTATCATTTTGCATAGAGTTCTTTATGGTTCCTTTAGGAACCCAAATCAATTTGTGTGGACTACACTTCTTAAATGGACAATGATAAGCTACATGTCCAAGTTTGCATCTAATGTTGCATTTCTTTTGGGGTGAAATATACAAGATAGGGCCTTTAACAAAGGTGGTTGGATTTTGGTGAGAGCTACTCACAAATCCGATTCTACTTCTTTTATGAACGTGACCCTTATTGGCAAGGATCATGTTCAACGACTTGCTACCAACCTCAAATTTTTCTAAGGTTTCTTTGAGTAGCAAGTTTTCCTTTCTAAGTGTTTCTACTTCATGACATTTTGTACATAGAGCCAAATTATCATTGTGCTTAACTTTTAATCTATCGAAATCACTAATAAGAGTAGCATGCTCTTTTTTCAACAATTTATATTTTTTACTAATTAATTTACATTCATCAAATAAATCATAAAAAGTATTTAATAGTTCATCAAATGATAAATTTGCATCAATTGAACTTGTTACCTCATCTCCAATGCCCATAGTGTATAGTGAGCATCTTGCTCGGTGTTGGTTGGCTCATTTTCTTTGGATGCACTTGAGTTATCCCATGTTGCTTTAAGAGCCTTCTTCTTTGGTTGCCTCCTCTTTACTTGCGGACATTCACTCTTGAAGTGTCCTGGCTTCTTGTATTCATAACATATCACTTGTTCTTTCTTAGGTTCAAATTTACTTTTAGTATCATTTTTAAATTTATTTCTTTTTATGAATCTTTTGAACTTCTTTGTTAAAAGTGCCATGTCATCATCAAAGTCCTCATAACTTGAGTTTTCTTTCAAGTGGTCTTCTTGTGTTCTTAGTGCCATATCCTTCATGTTCTTTGGAAGGGTATCCTCAAGCTCTTCATAAGCTTTACATGTCATTTCATAGGTCATTAGTGACTTAATTAATTCTTCAAGAGGAAAATTATTTAAATCTTTGGTCTCTTGAATGACCGTGACTTTAGGATCCCAACTCTTTGGAAGGGATCTTAAAACTTTATTAACGAGTTCAAAATCCGAGAAACCTTTACCAAGTCCTTTTAGACCATTGACGACATTCGTAAATCGGGTGTACATGTCTCCAATGGTCTCACTCGGTTTCATTCGAAATAATTCATAAGTGTGCACTAGAAGATTAATTTTTGACTCTTTCACTCTACTAGTGCCTTCATGAGTCACTTCGAGTGTGTGCTAAATATCAAAAGCCGTTTTACAAATTGATACTCGATTAAACTCGTTTTTATCTAATGCACAAAATAAGGCATTCATAGCCTCTGCGTTTAAAGTGAAAGTCTTCTTCTCCAACTCATTCCAATCGTTCATTGGAAAAGAAGACTTTTGAAAGTCATTTTCTACAATATTCCATAATTTGAAATCCATTAAAATTAGGAAGATTCTCATTCTAGGCTTCTAATATGTGTAATCAGTCCCATTAAACATGGATGGACATGTAATTGAATGGCCTTTTTGGTTACCGACAAATGCCATCTCTCTTGGGTTTAAAACCAATTGAGAGTGAACCTTGCTCTGATACCAATTGTTAGGATCAAGAGCGGCACTACGACAGGGGGTGAATTAGTGCAGCGGAAAACTTTCGTAATTTCAAAAAATTATTCATTTTGTTTAAAATCGATTCCGACAAAAATGGTTTCGATTCAATTTGTTTTGGAGAGAAGTTGAACTTGAAAGCTTTCGTAAAAGTACAAGAGAGGATTATGGAGATTTGTAGTAATATAAATTGTACAAATGAAAAGCAAACTAGAATTTAGAGTGGTTCGATCAATGTGACCTACATCCACTTTTGGATTCCTCCTCTGACGAGGTCACCAGCGTCCACTAAAGGCCTTCCTTCAATAGGCCAAGACCAACCACTTCTTTATAGCACTTTTCCTTTTCTCGGGTTTAGGAGAGAACCCTTACAAGTCTCACACCTCTCTTAAATGATTTCAAAACTTAGGAAGGAAGGAGGAGGACTCTAGTACTTTGTTTACAATACTTTTACACCCCAATTACTCAAGATTATCCCAATACTTTCATGCTCTTTCATGCAGAAAAGGGTGAAGTTTTTATAGGCTATAATGGATTCAAAATTGGAGCCTAAAAGTATCCCATCCTCGGATTTTGGGGTACTGGGCTGTACCACCACCCATACCACCTGGGAGACCGAGTCTCCCAAGCGGTGCCATCGTCGGTTAGGCTTTCAATTGCTAAATGAGCTACTCAATCCAGCCCATTTCAGCCCTCTTAAGTGCCTAGTTGGCCCCTAATTAAGTTAGTAGGATTACCTCCTAATCCTAACTTAAACTATGTACTAACTACAATAACTAAAACATAATCATAGCACTTCTTGTTCTGGTGTTTCAATTGCTCTTCCGGTGAGCTTCTGGCGAACTTCCGGTGAACATCCGATGAACTCTCGACAATGTTCTGGTGGACTCCCGGCAAGCTCCTTGACTTTACAACGATCTTATTGGTGAGTTCCAATGAGCTTTTTTGGCAAGCTTCTGGACTTCTCGGTTGGTTCCAACAGAACTTCTAACGAACGTCTAGACTTCCGATAAACTCTTGAACTCCCAACGAGATCTCGATTGTGACTCCGGCACAATACTTGCTTTATGTCTTACTGCTATCGTAGTTAATCTTGCACACTTTTCTCAACATATAGATTAGACCAAACGATACACAGTTGACTTCATCATTAAAATCCAAGATTCAACAGTCAAGTCATGACATCCATTTTCAAGTAAGATATTTCAAATATGAAAGATGATAAAGATAGCAATTCATCATTCTATGGCAAGATATCATGTTTAAAATTACAAGTTATGCTCTAGATATCTTATATGAAAGACATTTATTGATTTGATACGATAAGATATGTTTTTGCCATATTTCAATATGTTTCAAATGAAAAGCACATAAGCATTTACATTAAGATACAATTTACTATATTTTGGTATCATTCATATTTCTAGCATTCATGACATGGTATCATTCAAAAGTTCTCAACATTAAATATTATCAACATTAAAGCGATAGCTTTCATCAACTTCTCCCCTTTTTTTTCATCAAGACTTTACACGAAGAAGGAAAGAAAGGAAAAAATCCATTAAAAATCAACTTTATGAAATGATTTGAATCAAGTAAAAAACGATAAAAGAATTTCATTAAATCATGCTTCAATTTTCACAAGGATCAAGATATTCATGTGAAATCAAATCCTCACTCTTGCAAGTGTTCATCTCACAGTAAAAAAATTCATATAAAATTTTCTTTCATTAAGAAAGAATTCATGTGAAAGAATAAAAGAAATTCCATAAATGATCACATCAAATCCATTTCTTACAAAAAATTCATAAGAGTGAAATCCGTGAGAGATATATTTGTCAATGAAATCTATGAAGTGATTAAGTGTATCAAAAATCATTAAGTGATGAAGTAAGTGTTAGGATCGAGAGCACTAAGAGGGGGGGGGTGAATTAGTGCACCGGAAATCTTATAATAAATTAAAAACCAAAAACTGCGTTCGTTCAAAAACTATTATGATGCAAAAGCAAATTCTCAGTTTGTATCTAAGTGCAGTTTGCGTCTAAGCGCAGATTGCGTCTAAGCGCAGTTTTGCGTCTAAGCGCAGATTGCGTCTAAGCGCAGTTTTGCGTCTAAACTCAGATTTACGTCTAAACGCAAATTTACGTCTAAACGCAGTTTTACGTCTAAACGTAGTTTTACGTCTAAACGCAGATTTACGTCTAAACGTAGTTTTACGTCTAAACGCAGTTTTACGTCTAAACGCAGTTTTACGTCTAAACGCAGATTTACGTCTAAACGCAGTTAGACGCAGATTTACGTCTAAACTTTGAAACTCGTTTGTATACTCGCAGAAGGCAGTATGCAGTTGAAACTAAGACGTAAACGTGAACTGAAATCTGATGATTGAGCGAAGAAAGCCGATTTACGTCTGAATGCAGTTTTACGTCTAAACGTTGAAACTCGTTCGTAAAATCGTAGAGGACAGATTGCAGTTATCAATAGGATTAAAATGTAAGCATAAACTACAAGGAAGCTCGTTCGTAGAAACACAGAAAACAGTTCTGCAGAATCAAACGTAAACGTAAACTGTAATGTATGAAAATTCGAGTTTACGTCTGAATGCAGATTTGGAAGAACAGCACTTAGAACTTGTTCGTGAAAGCGCAGAGAGCAGTAGTGATGAGGGAGGTTTGCAGTAATGATAAAGTGCTCGAAAGTAAACGCAAACCAGAGATTTAGAGTGGTTCGGTCAGCCTTGACCTACTCCACTTTTGGCTTCCTCCACCGATGAGGTTGCCGACGTCAACTAGGTGCCTTCCTTCAATGGGCGAAGGCCAAACTTCCCTCTTACAGTTTCTCTCCTTTTGACAGGCTTAGGAGACAACCTTTACAGACCTTTCTCTCCTCACTTTATAATTGAAAACTTGAAGAACAGAAGGAGGAGACTTAAAGGTTTTACAACACTTTTGAGCTCTTTAGAATCACAGAAAAGATCACAATTTCAGTATAGGTCTGTATCTCTTCAGTGCTGAATGGGTGGGGTATTTATAGGCCCCAACCCAATTCAAAATTCGAGCTCAAAACTGTCAAATCCCAGAATTTCTGGGATCTGGCGGTTGCACCTCTCGACTGGAGAGGTGGCACCGCCTGGCAGAGCTCGAAGACTGAGCTCTGCCGATTGCTTCTCTCTGCCAGAGCTCGAAGACTGAGCTCGATGGTTGCATCACCTGGCAGAGCTCGAAGACTGAGCTTGGTGGTTGCATCACCTGGCAGAGCTCGAAATCTGAGCTCGGTGGTTGCATCACTTGGCAGAGCTCCAAACTGAGCTCAAGCTGATGCACCATTCTGCCAGAGCTCGAAGACTGAGCTTGGTGAATGCATCACCTAGCAAGGCTCGAGACTGAGCTCAGGCTGATGCACCACTCTGCTAGAGCTCGAAGACTGAGCTCTGTGGTTGCATCGCCTGGCAGAGCTCGGAACTTGAGCTCTGGCGGTGCAACCTCTTGGCTGGGGCGGTTGCACCTCCCAGCCGTGCACCCCTGGCGGTTGCACCTCCTGGCTGGGGCGGTTGCACCTCCCAGCCCCACAGCCCAGGCGGTTGCACCTCCTGGCTGGGGCGGTTGCACCTCCCAGCCCCACAGCCCAGGCGGTTGCACCTCCTGGCTGGGGCGGTTGCACCTCCTGGTGCAATCAGGGTCCGAATGGTTCACTCCATTCGACCCACTTTGAATCTTTTCAGGGGCCCAATTGCCCCAAGATTAAGCTAATGGGATCACCTCCCATTTTCATGCTTAATCATCGTGCTAACTACGATTATCTCTAAGACAACTTCTGCAGCTTGCTCCGATGCGTCAATCGCTTCTTCCGGCGAGTTTCCGGCCAACTTCCGTCGATCAACCGATAACCCTCGGTGATCCTTCTGCGGACATCCGGCATACTCCTGGACTTTGCGACGATCCACTTGGCGAGTTCCGACGAGCTTCGCTTGGCAAGCTTCTGGACTTCTCGGATCTGTTCTCTCTGAACCTCCGACGACCGTCCGAACTTCCGTCGAACTCTCGAACTCCCAACGTGATCATGATCTTGACTCCGGCGCAACTCCTGCTGCTTGTCTTACTCTCATCGTAGTTAATCCTGCACACTTATCTCAACACATAGATTAGATAACAAATGACAATTGACTTCATCATCAAAATCCGAGATTCAACAGTAAGGGTACGAAGTAAACTTGATAACAAGGAAGATAAAAATGAAATAAGTTCTTAAAAGCTCCATTTATGAAATACAAAAAGATAGTCCGGAAAATATATACATCAAATTCATACATTTGGACAAATTAACATTCCTAACTCTCTGCTAATAAAATTATATTGTTCTTCACTTAAAGGTTTTATAAAGATATCAGCTAATTGATATTTCGTATCAATAAACTCTAAGATTACATCATGATTATTAACATGATCTCATATAAAGTAATGCCTAATATCAATATGTTTAGTTCTAGAGTATTGAATGAGATTTTTTGTTAAACATATTACACTTGTGTTATCACATTTTATGGGAATATTTTTAAGATAAATCTTATAATCCTCTAAAGTGTTTTTCATCCACACAACTTGTGCACAACATGCACTAGCTGTAATGTATTCAGCTTCGATTGTAGATAGTGCAACCGAGTTTTGTTTCTTGGAAGACCAAGAAACAAGTGCATGTCCTAAAAATTGATATGTTCCGGATGTGCTTTTTCTATCTAATCTACATCTAGCAAAATCCACATCAGCATATGCAATTAGTTTAAAGTTCTTGGATTTTGGATACCATAATCCTAGATTAATGGTACCTTTAAGATATCTAAGAATTCTCTTAACTGCTTTAAGATGAGATATCTTAGGATTAGATTGAAACCTAGCATAAAGACCTACACTAAACATAATATCCGGTCTAGTTGCGGTGAGGTATAGTAAACTTCCTATCATACCCCTATAAGCTTTTTGATCAAAGCTTTCTCCACTTTCATCAATGTCTAACTTAGTGGAGGTACTCATAGGAGTATTGATAGCCTTTTAGGTATCCATATTAAACCTTTTTAGCAAATCTAAAGCATATTTTGTTTGACTAAGAAAAATACCACTACTTAGTTGTTTGATTTGTAAGCCTAAAAAGAAAGTTAATTCCCCCATCAAACTCATTTCAAATTCAAGACTCATACTTTTAGCAAATGATTCACAAAGAGATTCATTCGTGGAACTGAAAATTGTTGAATCTCGGATTTTGATGATGAAGTCAATTGTCATTTGTTATCTAATCTATGTGTTGAGATAAGTGTGCAGGATTAACTACGATGAGAGTAAGACAAGCAGCAGGTGTTGCGCCGGAGTCAAGATCATGATCACGTTGGGAGTTCGAGAGTTCGACGGAAGTTCGGACGGTCGTCGGAGGTTCAACGAGAACATATCCGAGAAGTCCAGAAGCTTGCCAAGCGAAGCTCGTCGGAACTCGCCAAGTGGATCGTCGCAAAGTCCAGGAGTATGCCGGATGTCCGCAGAAGGATCACCAAGGGTTTATCGGATGATCGACGGAAGTTGGCCGGAAACTCGCCGGAAGAAGCGATTGACGCATCGGAGCAAAGCTGCAGAAGTTGTCTTAGAGTTAATCGTAGTTAGCATGATGATTAAGTATGAAAATGGGAGGTGATCCCATTAGCTTAATCTTGGGGCAATTGGGCCCCTGAAAAGATTCAAATTGGGCCGAATGGAGTGAACCATTCGGACCCTGATTGCACCAGGAGGTGCAACCGCCCCAGCCAGGAGGTGCAACCGCCTGGGCTGTGAGGTTGGGAGGTGCAACCGCCCCAGCCAGGAGGTGCAACCGCCAGGGCTGCGAGGCTGGGAGGTGCAACCGCCCCAGCCAAGAGGTGCAACCGCCCAGAGCTCAGTCTTCGAGCTAGACTGGGCGGTGCAACCTCCTCTGTCAAGAGGTTGCACCGCCAGAGCTCAAGTTCCGAGCTCTGCCAGGCGATGCAACCACCGAGCTCAGTCTTCGAGCTCAGGCAGAGAGGTGCATCAGCCTGAGCTCAGTCTCGAGCTCTGCTAGGTGATGCAATCACCGAGCTCAGTCTTCGAGCTCTGGCAGAGAGGTGCATCAGCCTGAGCTCAGTTTCGAGCTCTGGCAGGTGATGCAACCACCGAGCTCAGATTTCGAGCTCTGCCAGGTGATGCAACCACCAAGCTCAGTCTTCGAGCTCTGCCAGGTGATGCAACCATCGAGCTCAGTCGTCGAGCTCTGGCAGAGAGGAGCAATCGCCTGAGCTCAGTCTTCGAGCTCTGCCAGGCGGTGCCACCTCTCCAGTCAAGAGGTGCAACCGCCTGATCCCAGAATTCTGGGATTTGATCGATTTGATCATTTTGAGCTCGAATTTTGAATTGGGTTGGGGCCTATAAATACCCCACCCATTCAGCACTGAAAAGTGACAGACCTACACCGAAATCTTGATCTTTTCTGTGATTCTAAGAGCTCAAAAGTGTTGTAAAGCCTTTAAGTCTCCTCCTTCTGTTCTTCAAGTTTTCAGTTGTAAAGTGAGGAGAGAAAGGTCTGTAAAGGTTGTCTCCTGAGCCTGTCAAAAGGAGAGAAATTGTAAAAGGGCAGTTTGGCCTTCGCCTATTGAAGGAAGGCCCCTAGTTGACGTCGGCAACCTCGTCGGTGGAGGAAGCCAAAAGTGGAGTAGGTCAAGGCTGACCGAACCACTCTAAATCTCTGGTTTGCGTTTATTTTCGAGCACTTTATCATTACTGCAAACCTCCTTCATTACTACTGCTCTCTGCGCTTTCACGAACAAGTTCTAAGTGCTGTTCTTCCGAATCTGCATTCAGACGTAAATTCGTATTTTCATACATTACAGTTTACGTTTACGTTTGATTCTGCAGAACTGTCTTCCGTGCTTTTACGAACGAGCTTCTTTGCAGTTTACACTTACATTTTGATCCTATTGATAACTGCAAACTGTCCTCTACAATTTTACGAACGAGTTTTCAACATTTAGACGTAAAACTGCATTCAGACGTAAATCGGCTTTCCTCGCTCAATCATCAGATCTCAGTTCACGTTTACGTCTTGATTTCAACTGCATACTTCCTTCTGCGAGTATACAAACAAGTTTCAAAGTTTAGACGTAAATCTGCGTCTAGACGTAAAACTGCGTTTAGACGTAAATCTGCGTTTAGACGTAAATTTGAGTTTAAGACGTAAATCTGAGTTTAGACGTAAATCTGTGTTTAGACGTAAAACTACGTTTAGACGTAAATCTGTGTTTAGACGTAAATCTGCGTTTAGACGTAAATCTGCGTTTAGACGTAAAACTGCATTTAGACGTAAATCTGAGTTTAGACGTAAACTGCGCTTAGACGCAAAACTGCGCTTAGACGCAATCTGCGCTTAGACGCAAACTGCACTTAGATACAAACTGAGAATTTGCTTTTGCATCATAATAGTTTTTGAACGAACGCAGCTTTTGGTTTTTAATTGCTGTAAGATTTCCGCTGCACTAATTCACCCCCCCCCCTCTTAGTGCTCTCGATCCTAACAATTGGTATCAGAGCAAGGTTAACTCTCTAAAGGATTAAAACCCAAGAGAGATGGCATACGCCGGAAACCAAGAGGGGCATTCGATTACACGTCCACCCATGTTCAGTGGAACGGACTACACTTACTGGAAGACCCGAATGAGGATCTTTCTTATTTCTATGGATTTTGAACTGTGGAACCTTGTTGAAAACGGATTTTCAAAGTCTTCTCTTCCAATGATCGATTGGAATGAGTTGGAAAAGAAGGCTTTCGCTCTTAATGCAAAGGCTATGAATGCCTTATTTTGCGCACTTGATAAAAACGAGTTTAATCGTGTTTCAACTTGCGAAACTGCTTTTGATATTTGGCACACACTTGAAGTGACCCACGAGGGCACAAGTAGAGTGAAAGAGTCAAAAATCAATCTGTTGCTGCATTCTTTTGAACTTTTCCGAATGAAACCGAGTGAAACCATTGGCGACATGTTTACCCGTTTCACGGATGTCGTCAACGGTCTAAAAGGACTCGGAAAAAGTTTTTCGGATTTTAAACTCGTAAATAAAATACTAAGATCCCTTCCTAAAAGTTGGGATCCTAAAGTCACTGCCATTCAAGAGGCAAAGGATCTGCGCAACTTCCCTCTTGAAGAACTAATCGGGTCATTAATGACCTACGAAATGACTTGCAAAGCTCATGAAGAGCAAGAAGACATCCTTCCAAAGAACAGGAAGGATATGGCACTTAAAACTTCTGAATGCCACTTGAGAGAAAACTCAAGTGATGAGGACTGTGATGATGACTTGGCACTTTTGACAAGAAAGTTTAAGAAATTCTTCAAAAGAAACAAGTTTAAAAACGATGTGAAAAATAAACTTGAACCCAAGAAGGACCAAGTGATCTGCTACGAATGTAAAAAGCCGGGATACTACAAGAGTGATTGTCCCCAAGTCAAGAAAAGAACAACAAAGAAGAAGGCGCTCCAAGCAACGTGGGATGACTCGAGCGCATCTGAAGAAGAGGAGTCCAACACCGAGCAAGTTGCTCATTACGCCTTAATGGCCATAGGAGAGGAGGTAACGGATTTATTAGATGCTGATTTATCTTTCGATGAATTATTAAATGCCTTCCATGATTTATTTGATGAATGCAAAGTTATAAATAGAAAATACAAATTGCTGAAAAAGATGCATGATAGTCTTACTTATGAGTTTGATAAGTTAAAAGTCGAACATCATGATAGTTTAAATTCATGTATCAAATGTCATGATTTAGAATCTATACAAAAAGAAAACTTGCTACTTAAGGATACCTTGAAGAAATTCGAGGTTGGTAGCAAGTCATTAAACATGATCCTTACAAACAAGGGTCATGCTCCCAAAAGAAGTGGGATTGGATTTGTGAGGGGTCCTCACCAAAATCCAACTACCTTCATAAAAGGCTCCATCCTACATGTTCAACACCAAACCAAGTGCAACTTTTTTTGCAAGTTTGGACACAAGACACATTGTTGTCCCTTCAAGAAAATAAGTCCAAACAAATTAAGTTGGGTTCCTAAAGGAACCATGATAAACTCTATGCAACATGATAGAAAATGTAGATCTATTTATGAGGCACCCAAAAGCAAATGGGTACCTAAACATCATCCTTTCTTGTAGAAAACTAAACAATCGCAAGCTAGGAGCAAGAAATGGTACCTTGATAGTGGATGCTCAAGGCATATGACCGGAGATCCATCTCAATTCTCTAAGCTCACTAGCATAGACGAAGGATATGTCACCTTCGGAGACAACAACAAGGGTAAAATCATTGGCAAAGGAACCATAGGTAACAAATCCAACCTCTCTATTGAAGATGTTTTACTAGTTGATGGTTTAAAACATAACCTCTTGAGCATTAGTCAATTATGTGATAAAGGATATATTATAAGATTTGAATCTAATGCCTGCATCATTGAAAAACCACACAAAAATATATCTATGATTGCATTAAAACAAAACAACGTATACACTATTGACATCAATGACTTATGTGATGAAATGTGCTTTGCCGTTATGAATGAGGATGCTTGGCTATGGCATAGAAGATTAGGTCATGCTAGCATGAAACTAATCACTCAAGTATCATCTAGAGAACTTGTAAGAGGAATTCCTCATATCAAGTTCATCAAAGATAATGTATGTGATGCTTGCCAATTAGGTAAGCAAATTAGGGGTAGCTTCAAAGCTAAGAATCAAATAAGCACCTCTAGGCCCTTACAATTGATCCATATGGACTTGTTCGGACCAATCTCTACATCGAGTCTAGGAGGTAGCAAATACGCCTTTGTCATTATTGATGACTACAGCAGATATACATGGACCTACTTCTTAAAACAAAAAAATGAATGCTTTAGATATTTTACCAAGTTTTGTAAACTTGTTCAAAATGAGAAGGAATCTATGATTTCGTCAATTAGAAGTGATCATGGTGGAGAATTTCAAAACCATGACTTCCAAGAATTCTGTGAACTCAACGGATACAACCATAACTTCTCTACTCCAAGAAATCCTCAACAAAATGGGGTAGTAGAAAGAAAAAATCGAAATTTACAAGAAATGGCAAGAACCATGTTGAATGAACATAGCCTACCCAAATATTTTTGGGCCGAAGCTGTAAACACTGCATGCTATATTTTAAATAGAGTCCTAGTAAGACCCTTACTCACCAAAACTCCTTATGAGTTATGGAATAACAAAAAACCCAATGTCTCATATTTTAAAGTCTTTGGGTGTAAGTGTTTTATCTTGAATGAAAAGGATAACTTAGGAAAATTCGATGCTAAATCTGATGAAGGAATCTTTCTTGGTTATTCTTCGGTTTCTAAAGCTTTTCGCATCTTCAATAAAAGAACCTTAATTATTGAAGAATCCATCCATGTTGTTTTCAATGAGATTTCAGAAATTAAGAAAAATGATCTTGATGATGATGTTAATTTTGATTCCTTGAATTTAAACGAAACCCCGTCTCCAACTAGCAACTTAGATGCATCCACTTCCAAAACATCCTTACCCAAGGATTGGAAGTATATAGATGCTCATCCTAAGGAGCTAATCCTAGGAGACACATCAAAGGGGGTTCAAACACGATCCTCTTTTAAAAACTTTTGTGCCAACGCCGCTTTTCTCTCCCAAATTGAACCCAAATGTGTTGATGAAGCCATGAAAGATGATTCATGGATTATCGCAATGCAAGAGGAATTAAATCAATTTGAGAGAAATGAGGTGTGGACGCTTGTTCCTAGGCCAAATGACCATTTAGTAATTGGTACTAAATGGGTCTTTAGAAACAAGCAAGATGAAAATGGTATCGTGGTTAGAAACAAGGCTAGATTAGTGGCCAAAGGTTTCAACCAAGAAGAAGGTATCGATTACGAAGAAACCTTCGCACCTGTGGCTCGATTGGAAGCCATAAGGATGCTCCTTGCCTACGCTAGTTGCAATAATTTTAAGTTATTTCAAATGGATGTTAAAAGCGCTTTTCTAAATGGTTTCATTTCCGAAGAAGTTTATGTTGAACAACCTCCTGGATTTGAAAATAATGGCTACCCTAATCATGTGTTTAGATTAACTAAAGCTCTCTATGGTTTAAAACAAGCCCCAAGGGCTTGGTATGAGAGACTTAGCTCTTTTCTCATTGAAAATAATTTCATAAAAGGCAAGGTTGATACTACATTGTTTATCAAGAATTTTGAAAATAATTTTCTCATTGTTCAGATTTATGTTGATGATATTATCTTTGGTTCTACAAATGAATCTCTTTGTGAATCCTTTGCGAAAATTATGAGTAATGAATTCGAAATGAGTCTAATGGGAGAGTTAACATTCTTCTTAGGCCTACAAATCAAACAACTA
This sequence comes from Musa acuminata AAA Group, assembly GCF_036884655.1. Lineage (NCBI taxonomy): Eukaryota > Viridiplantae > Streptophyta > Magnoliopsida > Zingiberales > Musaceae > Musa > Musa acuminata. Next base: position 17,259,572 of record NC_088355.1, on the reverse strand, counting down.
AGCAATGGCATCTTTATTAGTCAAACCAAATATGTTGTGAGTTTGCTAAAGAAGTTCAAAATGAATAATTCAAAAGCCATTGACACTCCTATGAGCACCTCCACTAAGTTAGAAATTGATGAGAATGGAGAAAGCTTCGATCAAAAAACCTATAGGGGTATGATAGGAAGTTTACTTTACCTCACTGCCACCAGACCAGACATCATGTTCAGTGTAGGACTTTGTGCTAGATTTCAATCAGACCCTAAGATATCTCATCTCAAAGCAGTCAAAAGAATACTCAGATATCTTAATGGAACTACCAATCTAGGATTATGGTACCCAAAATCAGAAAATTTTGAATTAACAGCTTATGCTGATGTGGACTTCGCTGGCTGTAGACTAGACAGAAAAAGCACATCAGGATCATGTCAATTTTTAGGACATGCCCTTGTATCCTGGTCATCTAAGAAACAAAACTCGGTTGCCCTATCAACAACCGAAGCTGAATACATTGCAGCAAGTGCATGCTGTGCACAAGTTGTATGGATGAAAAACACTTTAGAAGATTACAAAGTGAATCTTAAAGATATTCCCATTAAATGTGATAACACGAGTGCAATATGCTTAACTAAAAATCCTATACAACACTCCAGAACAAAACACATTGATATTAGACATCACTTTATACGAGATCATGTCTCTAATCATGATGTAACCATAGAGTTTATTGATACCAAACATCAACTGGCTGATATCTTCACAAAACCCCTATGTGAAGAACAATTTGATTACATAAGAAAAGAATTAGGAATGTTGATTTGTCCAAATACTTAAACTAGTTAAAAGGATTTTTCGGATGTTATCACTATTACATGCCTTGACAACGCTTGATCAAATAACATGTTGCAAATTATGTGACAAATATTTTTAACCAAATGCATGTAAGAAGTTCATTTTTCGGTTTGTATGCTAAAAATGGGATGTTCCTGTACACTCTTATGAAAACTCTTTGAAAAATGACTTTCCTCCGTCAAGCAAAAACAATAAAGATATATGTGTCATGACTTCCTTTATATGCTTGATAATGCTATCATGCTTTTTGTTGATGACAAAGGGGGAGAAACATATGAATTGATAAACACTATGTCATAGCTGAACTGCCATAATCATATCTATGTCATAGTTGCAAATACTTGAGTGATGCTATAAACAATGTTATGCCATCCTTGCATCACCAAGAGATATGTGAACATGTGCTATAGTTTGCATCATATCTTGATTTGATATTCTATAGAAAATGCAAACTTGCTAAAAAATCTCAAATGTGTGCATCATGTAAAAAGTCCTTCGTAGCTTTATATTATTACATGATGAATTGTTACAAACACTATCATACAAACTTGATGATGTATGTCATGCTTTGACATCATTCTTGAAGAGATACATCATGATGGGCATCATGATGAGAGCATTGATAAGTTTAACTGATCTAACTTATCAATACGTCACTTGAATTCTTTGGTCTTGAATTCAAGGTTGACTTATCTCAACTATGGCATATAGATAGGGGGAGTTAAGGACAACTCCTTTATCAATTGATTGTCATCATCAAAAAGGGGGAGATTGTTGAATCTCGGATTTTGATGATGAAGTCAATTGTCATTTGTTATCTAATCTATGTGTTGAGATAAGTGTGCAGGATTAACTACGATGAGAGTAAGACAAGCAGCAGGTGTTGCGCCGGAGTCAAGATCATGATCACGTTGGGAGTTCGAGAGTTCGACGGAAGTTCGGACGGTCGTCGGAGGTTCAGCGAGAACAGATCCGAGAAGTCCAGAAGCTTGCCAAGCGAAGCTCGTCGGAACTCGCCAAGTGGATCGTCGCAAAGTCCAGGAGTATGCCGGATGTCCGCAGAAGGATCACCGAGGGTTTATCGGATGATCGACGGAAGTTGGCCGGAAACTCGCCGGAAGAAGCGATTGACGCATCGGAGCAAAGCTGCAGAAGTTGTCTTAGAGTTAATCATAGTTAGCATGATGATTAAGCATGAAAATGGGAGGTGATCCCATTAGCTTAATCTTGGGGCAATTGGGCCCCTGAAAAGATTCAAATTGGGCCGAATGGAGTGAACCATTCGGACCCTGATTGCACCAGGAGGTGCAACCGCCCCAGCCAGGAGGTGCAACCGCCTGGGCTGTGAGGTTGGGAGGTGCAACCGCCCCAGCCAGGAGGTGCAACCGCCAGGGCTGCGAGGCTGGGAGGTGCAACCGCCCCAGCCAAGAGGTGCAACCGCCCAGAGCTCAGTCTTCGAGCTAGACTGGGCGGTGCAACCTCCTCTGTCAAGAGGTTGCACCGCCAGAGCTCAAGTTCCGAGCTCTGCCAGGCGATGCAACCACCGAGCTCAGTCTTCGAGCTCAGGCAGAGAGGTGCATCAGCCTGAGCTCAGTCTCGAGCTCTGCCAGGTGATGCAATCACCGAGCTCAGTCTTCGAGCTCTGGCAGAGAGGTGCATCAGCCTGAGCTCAGTTTCGAGCTCTGGCAGGTGATGCAACCACCGAGCTCAGATTTCGAGCTCTGCCAGGTGATGCAACCACCAAGCTCAGTCTTCGAGCTCTGCCAGGTGATGCAACCATCGAGCTCAGTCGTCGAGCTCTGGCAGAGAGGAGCAATCGCCTGAGCTCAGTCTTCGAGCTCTGCCAGGCGGTGCCACCTCTCCAGTCAAGAGGTGCAACCGCCTGATCCCAGAATTCTGGGATTTGATCGATTTGATCGTTTTGAGCTCGAATTTTGAATTGGGTTGGGGCCTATAAATACCCCACCCATTCAGCACTGAAAAGTGACAGACCTACACCGAAATCTTGATCTTTTCTGTGATTCTAAGAGCTCAAAAGTGTTGTAAAGCCTTTAAGTCTCCTCCTTCTGTTCTTCAAGTTTTCAGTTGTAAAGTGAGGAGAGAAAGGTCTGTAAAGGTTGTCTCCTGAGCCTGTCAAAAGGAGAGAAATTGTAAAAGGGCAGTTTGGCCTTCGCCTATTGAAGGAAGGCCCCTAGTTGACGTCGGCAACCTCGTCGGTGGAGGAAGCCAAAAGTGGAGTAGGTCAAGGCTGACCGAACCACTCTAAATCTCTGGTTTGCGTTTATTTTCGAGCACTTTATCATTACTGCAAACCTCCTTCATTACTACTGCTCTCTGCGCTTTCACGAACAAGTTCTAAGTGCTGTTCTTCCGAATCTGCATTCAGACGTAAATTCGTATTTTCATACATTACAGTTTACGTTTACATTTGATTCTGCAGAACTGTCTTCCGTGCTTTTACGAACGAGCTTCTTTGCAGTTTACACTTACATTTTGATCCTATTGATAACTGCAAACTGTCCTCTACAATTTTACGAACGAGTTTTCAACATTTAGACGTAAAACTGCATTCAGACGTAAATCGGCTTTCCTCGCTCAATCATCAGATCTCAGTTCACGTTTACGTCTTGATTTCAACTGCATACTGCCTTCTGCGAGTATACAAACAAGTTTCAAAGTTTAGACGTAAATCTGCGTCTAGACGTAAAACTGCGTTTAGACGTAAATCTGCGTTTAGACGTAAATTTGAGTTTAAGACGTAAATCTGAGTTTAGACGTAAATCTGCGTTTAGACGTAAAACTACGTTTAGACGTAAATCTGCGTTTAGACGTAAATCTGCGTTTAGACGTAAAACTGCATTTAGACGTAAATCTGAGTTTAGACGTAAACTGCGCTTAGACGCAAAACTGCGCTTAGACGCAATCTGCGCTTAGACGCAAACTGCACTTAGATACAAACTGAGAATTTGCTTTTGCATCATAATAGTTTTTGAACGAACGCAGCTTTTGGTTTTTAATCGCTGTAAGATTTCCGCTGCACTAATTCACCCCCCCCCCCTCTTAGTGCTCTCGATCCTAACAAAAATAATATCATCAATATAAATTTAAATAATAAAAAAATTATTTTTAAAATTTTTGATAAACAATGTAGTATCGACCTTGCCTTTAGAGAAATTATTATGAATTAGAAATAAGCTAAGTCTCTCATACCAAACCCTTGGGGCTTGTTTCAATCCATAGAGAGATTTAGTCAATTTGAACACATGATTAGGGAAATCATCATTCTCAAATCCAGGAGGTTGTTCAACATAAACTTCTTCGGAAATAAAACCATTAAGAAAAGTACTTTTAATATCTATTTGAAATAATTTAAAATTATTACTACTAGCATAGGCAAGGAGCATCCTTATGACTTCTAATTGAGCCATTGAAGCGAAGGTTTCTTCGTAATCGATACATTCTTCTTGGTTGAAACCTTTGGCCACTAATCTAGCCTTGTTTCTGACCACGATACCAGATTCATCTTGCTTGTTTCTGAAGACCCATTTAGTACCAATAACTAAATGGTCATTTGGCCTTGGAACAAGCTTCCATACCTCATTTCTCTCAAATTGATTTAATTCTTCTTGCATTGCGATGACCCATGAATCATATTTCATAGCCTCATCAATGCATTTAGGTTCAATTTGGGAGAGAAAAGCGACGTTCGCACAAAAAGTTTTAAGAGAATAATGAGTTTGAACCCCTTTCGATGTGTCTCCTATAATTAGCTCCTTTGGATGAGCATCTACATACTTCCATTCCTTGGGTAAAGAATGTTCGGAAAAAGATACATCCAAGTTGCTAGATGGAGAAGGGGAATCATTTAAATTCAAAGTATCAAAATTAAGATCATCATCAAAATCATTTTTCTTAACATCGAAAATTTTATTAAAAACAATATGAATAGATTCTTCTATAATCAAAGTTCTTTTGTTAAAAATACGAAATGCTTTAGAAACAAAAGAATTGCAAGAAAAAATCCTTCATCAAATTTTGCATCAAATTTACCTAAGGCATCTTTTTCATTCAAAATAAAATATTTATAACTGAAAACTTTAAAGTATGAAACGTTGGGTTTTTTGTTGTTCCACAACTCATAAGGAGTCTTAGAAAGTAGTGGTCTTACTAGAACCCTATTCATAACATAGCATACCATATTTACGACTTCGGCCCAAAAATATTTGGGTAGGCTATATTTGTTTAACATGGTTCTTATCATTTCTTGTAAGTTTCTATTCTTTCTTTCTACTACTCCATTTTGTTAAGGATTTCTTGGAGTAGAGAAGTTGTTATTGTATCTATTAGATTCATAAAATTCTTAGAAATCGCGGTTTTGAAATTCACCACCGTGATCACTTCGAATTGACGAAATCATAAAACCGTTTTCATTTTGAATAAGTTTACAAAACTTAGAGAAATATCTAAAGCATTCACTTTTGTGTGCCAAAAAATAAGTCCATGTGTATCTACTATAATCATCCACGATGACAAATATATATTTGCTACCTCCTAGGCTTGATGTAGCAATTGGTCCAAATAAGTCCATATGGATCAATTGCAAAGGTCTAGAGGTGCTTATTTGGTTATTAGGTTTGAAGCTACATTTTATTTGTTTTCCTAGTTGACATGCATCACACACATTATCTTTGACGAACTTGATATGAGGAATTCCTCTTACAAGTTCTTTAGATGAAATTTGAGAGATTAGTTTCATGCTAGCATGACCTAATCTCCTATACCAAAGCCAAGTATCATCATTCAAAATTGAAAAGCACATTTCATTACAAAGATCATCAATCTCGATAGTGTATACATTATTTTATTTTAGGGTAATCATAGATATGTTTTTGTGTGGTTTTTCAATAATATAAGCATTAGATTCAAATCTAACGATATATCCTTTATCACATAATTGACGAATACTCAAAATGTTATGCTTTAAACCATCAACTAACAATATATGTTCAATATGAAGGTTAGATTTGTTACTTATGGTTCCTTTGCCAATGATTTTACCCTTGTTGTTGTCTTCGAAGGTGACATATCCTTCGTCTAGGCTAGTGAGCTTAGAGAAATGAGATGGATTTCCGGTCATATGCCTTGAGCATCAACTATCAAGGTATCATCTCTTGCTCCTAGCTTGTGATGGTACATTTTGCTACAAAAATAGATGATTTTTAGATACCCATTTGACTTTGGGTGCCTCAAAAATCGATCTACATAGCTTATCATGTTGTATTGAGTCATTTGAGGTTTTTTTAGGAACCCAAATCAATTTATGTGGACTACATTTCTTGAATGAATAATGATAAGCTACATACCCAAATTTGTAACAAAAGTTTAATTTTTTTCGGGATGAAACATGCAAAGTAGGGTCTTTAACAAATGTGGTTGGATTTTGGTGAGAGCTACTCACAAATCCAATTTTGCCTTTTCTATGAACGTGACCCTTATTGGCAGGATCGTTTTTAAGGATTTGCTGCCAACCTCAAACTTTTCTAAGGTTTTCTTAAGTAGTAAGTTTTCCTTTTGAAGTACTTCTAGTTCATCACATTTCGTACAGAAAGCTAAACTATCATTATGCTCAACTTTTAATCTATTGTAATTACTAACAAGAGAATCATGCTTCTTTTTTAATAATTTATATTTTTTATTAATTGATTTGCATTCATTAAATAAATCATGAAAAATATTTAATAGTTCATCAAATGATAAATTTTTATCAAATGAACTTGTTACCTCATCTCCAATGGCCATTAGTGCATAGTGAGCAACTTACTCGGTGTTGGTTTGCTCCTCTTCTTTAGATTCACTTGAGTCGTCCCATATTGCTTTAAGAGCCTTCTTCTTTGGTTGCCTCTTCTTGGTCAGGGGACATTCACTCTTATAATGTCCCAGTTTCTTGCATTTGTAGCATATTACTTGATCTTTCTTGGGTTCAAATTTATTTTTAGTATCATTTTTAAAATTTTTTTTTATAAATTTTTTGAATTTTCTTGTTAAAAGTGTTAAATCTTCATCAAGGTTCTCATCACTTGAGTTTTCTTTCAATCGATCTTCTTGCGTTCTCAATGCCATATCCTTCCTATTCTTTGGAAGAGTGTCCTCAAGCTCTTCATGAGCTTTACATGTCATTTCATAGGTCATTAGTGACCCAATTAGTTCTTCAAGAGGAAAATTATTTAGATTTTTATCCTCTTGAATGACCATTACTTTAGGGTCCCAACTCTTTGGAAGGAATTTTAAAATTTTATTAACACGTTCAAAATCCAAGAAACTTTTATCAAGTCCTTTTAGACCATTGATGACATCCATAAATTGGGTATACATGTCTCCAATGGTCTCACTCAGTTTCATTCAAAATAACTCATAAGTATATACTAAAAGATTAATTTTTGACTCCTTCACTCTACTAGTGCCTTCATGAGTCACTTCGAGTGTGTGCCAAATATCAAAAGCCGATTCACAAATAGACACACAATTGAACTCATTTTTATTTAAGGCACAAAACAAGACATTCATAGCCTTTGCGTTTAAAGTGAAAGTCTTCTTCTCCAACTCATTCCAATCATTCATTGGAAGAGAAGACTTTTAAAAGCTATTTTCTATAATATTTCATAATTTGAAATATATTGAAATTAGAAAAATCCTCATTCTAGTCTTCCAATATGTGTAATCCATCCCAGTGAATATGGGCGGACCTGTAATTGAATGACCTTCTAAGTTGCCGACAAACGCCATCTCTCTTGGGTTTAAAACCAAATGAGAGTGAACCTTGCTCTAATACCAATTGTTAGGATTAAGAGCGGCATTGAGAGAGGGGTGAATTAGTGCAGCGGAAAAATTTTCGATTTCGAAAGACTTTATTTCGATTAAAATCGATTCCGATGAAAATGGTTTTGATTCAATCCATTTTAGAGAGAATTTGGACTTAAAAGCTTTTCATAAAAGTGTAAGAGAAGATTAAGGAGATTTGCAGTAATGTAAATTGCACAAATAAAAAGCGTCAGTTTCATAAAATCTTCATACGATTAAAATCGATCTCGGAAGGTGATTATTTAAAAGCGTATATGAGACGTAGGTGTAGTAAAAGCACAATAAGGAGGAGAGGCAGTTTGCTATAAAAGTAAATTGCTCAAAGTAAATGCAAATTGAGTTTTAGAGTAGTTTGGTCAATGTGACCTACATTCACTTTCGGATTCCTCCTTCGACGAGGTCACCGGCATCCACTAAAGGCCTTCCTTCAATAGGTGAAGACCAACCACCTTTTACAACGATTTCTCCTTTTCACGTGTTTAGGAGAGAACTCTTACAAGTCTTACACCTCTCTTGGATGATCTCAAAACTTAGAAAGGGAGGAGAAGAACTCTAGCACTTGTTTACAACAATTTTACACCCCAATAACTCAAGATTATCTTAATACTTTTTGTGCCTTTTCATGTAGAAAAGGGTGGGGTTTTTATAGGCCCCAATAGCTTCAAAATTATAGCTAAAAAGTGTCTCATCTTGGATATCCGAGGTACTAACGGTACCACTGCCATTACTTAGTGGTACCATCGCCTAACACTTGACACTATGTCACGACCTTAGTTGGAATTGCCTAAGGTGTGAGGTACCCTTGCGGCCGAAGACGCGAACTTAGCTTGCGTTGCCTAAGTCGCGAGTCACCCTTGCGGCAAAGGCACGAACTTAGCTTGCGTTGCCTAAGTCACGCTTCGCCCTTGCGATATTGCTCCGCAAGGATCAGCCCACTTGTAACCTCTCGCAGGTCCCGAAGGACCTATAAAAGAGAAAGTTGATTAGTTCGAAAGAACGAGCAACGGACAAGTCCCGAAGTCTCACGAAAAGAGGAAGCTTTACAAGCAATTCAGCGAGCACCTTGCGTGCACAAGAGAAAAGAGGGAGAGGGGGAAAACAAGGCTTTAGAAGGTTGAACGAACAGCTGCAAGCCCACAAACAGTTGCTCACCTAGTCCCGGGCACGACAACAAGTTCCTGTAAAGGCCATGTGCGAACTTGCGAAAGAGAGTTCAACACCCGGTATATAACCAAAGCCCCATCCAGCCCTGTGCCACCCGGGGGGTTCAAAGGGGCTGAGATGGCTGACGTTTTGGTGAGCGGAGGCAGATTACAGAAATTAGCCCGCGGCACGCGAAAATGGATCTGTTTTAGGCTGTTTTGCTCGGTTCGGTGAACGGTCGCTTTGTAACACTGCAGCTTGTTCGAACTTACATTTTTACAAGCAAAATGGCTCAAAACTAAGACAAAATAGACTGCAAAGTAGCTGTACAAGTAGGTGTGAGAGACGAACGGTTCGTTGAACGGAGTTGTTGTGGGAGCGTGACGACCGTTCGTGACATTCTCCCCCACTTAAACTATCGACGCCCTCGTCGACGCTTGTTGGTAGTTGTTGATGACTTCTTCTTTATGTCGCAGGGTGTCTTCAGGCTCCCAATTGGCTTCAGTTCGGGGAAGCTTTCGCCACTTCACCAAGTACTCTGTTTGCTCAGCTCCGTTGGGTAGCTTTATCTTGCGGTCCACTAGAATGGTTTCAACTCACTTCTCGTAGGAGGCTGTGATGGGAGGTAGCAGAGTTGGAACACTTCGGGAAGCATCTTGCGGATCCGAGTGGTAGGCTTTTAGGTTGCTGGCGTGAAGAACATTTTGAATTTTGAACCACGCCGGCAACTGCAACTTGTAAGAGACGTTGCCTACCCTGCTGATAATTAGGAAGGGCCCTTCATACTTGCGCACCAATCCTTTGTGGACTTTGTTCCTAAAGAATTGGAGTGATGTTGGTTGGAGCTTTACCAACACCAAATCGCCAACTTTGAACTCTTGCTGTCGCCGTCCCAAGTCTACCCACTTCTTCATCCTTTTTGCCGCCTTCTCCAAGTAAGCCCGCGCAATATCTGCATTTCGATGCCATTCCTTTACGAAATGATAGGTTGATGGACTACTCCCAGTATACCCAATTGCCATACTGTGCGGAGTCGATGGTTGTTGTCCTGTAATGATCTCGAAGGGGCTCTTGTTGGATGTAGAGCTCCGCTGCAAGTTGTAAGAGAATTAGGCAATGTCCAATAGCTTCACCCAATCTCGTTGATTAGCACTCACGTAGTGCCGGAGATATTGCTCCAAGAGCGAGTTTATCCTTTCAGTCTGGCCATCCATCTGGGGGTGGAGGCTTATAGAGAAGTATAACTTTGACCCCAATAATTTAAATAGCTTGGTCTAGAATCGTCCCAGGAACCGAGCGTCTCGATCACTAATGATATTGTGCGGGACTCTCCAATACTTCACCATATCCTTCATCATCAGCTTGGCTGCCTCCTCTGCTGAACAGTGTAGGGGAGCAGCAGTGAAAGTTGCATGCTTTGAAAACCGATCGACCACCACGAGTATCGATCCGAGTCCCCCTACAAGTGGCAAGCTTGATATCAAATCTAAGGAAATGCTCTCCCATGGCCTTTCTGGTACGGGCAATGGCTCCAAAAGTCTCACCGGCTTCTACTGCTCCACCTTGTCTTGTTGGCAAGTAAGGCATGTTCGAACATATTCCTCCATATCAGTCCCCATCTTCGGCCAGTAGAAGGCCCTCTCCACGAGAGCCAATGTTCTATGAATGCTTAGGTGTCCAGCCCAAAGGGAATCGTGACACTCTTTTAAGAGCTCACGCCTTAAATTGTCCACTCGGGGAACATAAACCCTATTCTCTTTTGTGTAAACAAGTCCCTCTTGGACCCAAAATCGTCGTGCCTTGCCTTCTTTGATGAGCTACATCAGGATAACTGCCTGGGGATCACTATACAGTCCATCCCTGATTCGGGAAAGGAAGTTGGAGTGCAACTGACTTGCTTGGCCTCTGCCCTCCAATTGTACGGCATTCACGCACTCCACTTTCTGACTCAGCGCATCGGCCACGACATTCGCCTTCCCGGGCTTGTACTCCATTGCCATATCAAATTCAGCTAGGAAGTCCTACCATCGTGCCTGCATTGGGAGAGCTTCTTCTGAGTTTGGAAATAGCTCAGGGCGATGTTGTCTATCCTCAGCATAAATCGTGACCCAAGGAGGTAGTGTCGCCAAACTCGTAGACAGTAGATCACTACTGTCATCTCCTTCTCATGCACTGGATACCGTCACTCGGTCTCGTTGAGTTTGCGGCTCTTGTAGGCCATCGGATGACCCTCCTGCTTGAGTACTCCCCCGATAGTGAAGTCCGAAGCGTTTGTATGGACTTCAAACGGCTCTCTATAGTCCGGCAATTTGAGCACCGGTTCTTCTAGAGCAGCAGCCTTCAGATCTTGGAATGCTATTTCACATTTGTCAGACCACTTCCAAGGCTACTCCTTCTTCAGCAACTCCGTCAGTGGGGTTGCACATTTTGAATATCCCGCTATGAAGCGTCAATAATAATTGATGAAACCAAGGAAGGATCTCAACTCTGGCACCTTCTTTGGAGTTCGCCATTTCGCAACCGCTTGCACCTTCGACTTATCCATCCGAATGGAGCTGTCCCCAATTCGATGTCCCAAGAATAATATCTCAGTTTGAGCAAAGTAGCATTTCTACCTTTTCATGAATAAAGTGTTCTCCCTGAGAACCTTGAAAATCGTCCGAAGGTGCTTGACGTGCTCCTCGAGCGTTTAACTGTAGACGACGATATCGTCCATGTAGACGACCACAACTTATCCAAATACTCCTTGAATAGCTGGTTCATGAGAGTGCAGAATGTGGTCGGAGCATTGGTTAAGCCGAAAGGCATCACCAAGAACTCAAACGCTCCATACCTGGTCACATAAGTAGTCTTCGCTTCATCGCCTTCAGCAATACGCACCTGCTAATACCCCGACCGAAGGTCGAGTTTTGAGAAATACTTAGCTTTGCCCAATTGGTCGAACAAGTTCGCAATGAGCAGGATGGGATACTTGTTCTTCACTATCACTTTGTTGAGAGCTCGGTAGTCGACGCATAATCGGAGGCTCCCATCTTGCTTCTTTTGGAAGAGAACTGGAGCTCCGAAAGGTGCTTTAGAGCTACGGATGAGACCACCACTTAGCAGTTCACCTAACTACTTCCTGAGTTCTACCAACTCTGGCGGGGGCATGCGGTAGGGTGGTCTTGCTGAAGGCTTCACTCCTGGCTCCAGCTCGATGTTGTGATCCACGCCTCTGCATGGTGGAAGAGTCTTCGGCAACTCGGGTGGCATAACGTCTTTGAACTCTTTCAGGACGTTCGCCACCACAGCAGGTTCTTGAATGGCCTCCTCGTTGAGTGGCTCTAGCTTCATAGCAGCCACGAATGTCAATTCGCCTTTTCGCACCCCTTTCTTCAATTGTAATGCCGAAATGTGTCGAGGCTCCTTGGTTCCTCTCCGAGAGATGGGAACCACGCAGGGTCATTCATTGCCTCCCATCATACATAGGGAGTTCAAGAACGGCATCGACACCAACTTCGCCGTGTGCATAAACTCCATTCCAAGAATCACTTGGAAGTCGTCTAGTGGCACAACCATCATGTTGGTGTTCCCGCTCCATGTCCCGATTTTGATGGGAACTCTCTTCGCCAACCCGGAGATTCGCTTAGCCTCCGAGTTCACCGCCTTCATTCGGCTTGGGCTCTTCTCCAAGATCAACCCAAGTCGCTATGCTTCTCGATCGGCTATGAAGTTGTGGGTAGCGCCCGTGTCCACCATTGCACGGGTCGTTTGGCCATTTAGCTTGATGTCCACATACATCAGTTCACTACTTCCTGATTTTTGTAACTTTGTCTTTATGTTCTCCCCCACTTGACCCCGTATAGCGTTCAACAAACGCATTGCTCCTATTCGGGGTCCTTGCGACTCCTCGTCGTCGCTGTTGGATTCAGAACTGCTCGAGCTAAGAGCAACAACTTTTCCCTTGTCCGATCGGGGGGGGGGGGGGGGGTGGTGGATGGAAGCCGTCAAAGCATTGAGTGCCTGTTTTTGTGGGCACTCCCTCACCATGTGCGGTCCTCCGCACAAGAAACATCCTCCAGGTTTTGAGGCCTTGCCTTTCGGGTTCGGCCCTTTGTGGGAACTCTTCTTCTTTTGCTCGCCCCCGAGCTCCTTCCCTCAAGAATGTTTTGGAGGGCGATTGCCTGAAGATTGTTTCCTTCTTGCTGGGTCTTCAGAGGAAACAAAGTCGGTGAGCCTTTCTGCAACAGCAATTGCCCCGACCACATCGGTAACATTCCTTCGATTTAGCTCCTGTTGAGCCCATGGTTTCAAACCATCGAGGAAGCTGAACAACTTGTCCTTCTCGGACATGCCCTGTATGTCCAGCATTAGTACAGAAAATTGTTTCACATAGTCTCGGATGGTGGTACTTTGGCGGAGTTGTCTCAACTTCCTTCTTGCGACGAACTCTGAGTTCTCCAGTAGGAACTGAGTTCTCAACTCCCGCTTCAAGTCCTCCCATGTGTCGACTCGACACCGACCTTATTGGATCTCCTCCCAACAGGTTCGCCACTAAAGTTTCGCATCTCCATTCAGATACATTGTTGCTATAGAAACTTTGGTATCTTCAGAATCGGGCCTCGTAGCTCAGAAGTATTGTTCCATGTCGAACAGAAAGTTCTCGAGCTCTTTGGTATCTCTGGCCCCTCCATATCCATAAGGCTCAGGTGCCCTCAAATTTTGTGGCGGTGCAACACGGGTGTTGATTCCTCCCGCATTTAGTGTTCTTGTGAGCATGGCCACTTTAGCAGTGAGTTTCGCCACAACATCTTGTAAGTGTTGCACGGAGTCTTTGGTGTCATCAGATAGTCGGTCGACTAGGGCCTCGACCTTGTCGATCCTGGACTCCGCTTCCCCTTGCGAGCTCTCTACCCCAACAAGCCTTTGTTGGCCATGGTAGAGTTCCTCCATGCTCGCTTCAAGAACATCCAAGCGGGTTTCCACCGTTGTGAGTCTCTCCTTGTGACTCTTTTTCCCAATTAGCGCTTCAGATTGTGCTTCCTCCGCTCGTGGAGAGTAGCCAACTTCTCACTCATCATGTTCGCTGCCGCGCTCCTCTTGAGCGGCTCCAATAGCATGAGAGCGAGTGTGCACATGTAGCCCACCTACGACTGCTTGGGGCAAGGGTCCGGCTTGCTCCGTCTTAATTGATTCGCCACGATGCTTTGCCATGGCGAAGTTACAAAGTTCGTTCATTGCTCGCTCGAAGTGCTTGCCTGCTCTGATACCACAATGTCGCAGCCTTAGCTGAAATTGCCTAAGGCGTGAGGCATCCTTGCGGCCGAAGATGCGAATTTAGCTTGCGTTGCCTAAGTCGCGAGTCACCCTTGCGGCAAAGACGCGAACTTAGATTGCGTTGCCTAAGTCGCGCTTCACCCTTGCTATATTGCTCTGCAAGGATCAGCCCACTTGTAACCTCTCGTAGGTCCCGAAGGACCTGTAAAAGAGAAAGTTGATTAGTTCAAAAGAACGAGCAACGGACAAATCCCGAAGTCTCACGAAAAGGGGAAGCTTTACAAGCAATTCAGCGAGCACCTTACGTGCACAAAAGAAAAGAGGGAGAGGGGGAAAACAAGGCTTTAGAAGGTTGAATGAATAGCTGCAAGCCCACAAACAGCCGCTCACTTGGTCCCGGGCGCGATAACAAGTTCCCGTAAAGGCCACGTGCGAACTTGGGAAAGAGAGTTCAACGCCCGGTATATAACCAAAGCCCCATCCTGCCCTATGCCACCCGGGGGGTTCGAAGGGGCTGAGATGGCTGGCGTTTTGGTAAACGGAGGCAGATTGAAGAAATCCGCTCGCGTCACGCAAAAACGGAGCTGTTTTGGGCTGTTTTGCTCGGTTCGGTGAGCGGTCGCTTTGTAACGCTGCAGCTTGTTCGAACTTACATTTTTACAAGGAAAGTGGCCCAAAACTAAGATAAAATAGACTGCCAAGAAGCTGTACAAGTAGGTGTGAGCGACGAATGGTTCGTTGAACGGAGTTGTTGCGGGAGTGCGACGACCGTTCATGACAACTAGGCGGTACCACTACCTGATAGAGCTCAGAGACCGAGCTCTAGCGGTACCACCACCTAACAGGGGTGGTACCACTGCTAGCAGCAATAACTACTGGTGGTACCACCGCCCAGAAATCCTAGGGCACTGCTTTCTAAGCGGTGCCACCGTCGGTCAGGAATTCAGGGGCTGAATGGGCTGCTCAATTCGGCCCAATTCAGCCCTGTTAAGGGCTCAATTGGCCTCTAATTAATTTAGTGAGATTACCTCCAAATCCTAACTTAATTTACACTCTAACTATGATATTTAAGACATGATCACAACACTTCTTGTTCTAGAGTGTTAATTGCTCTTCCGACGAGCTTCGGGCGTACTTTCGAGGAACATCCGACGAACTCTCGGCAATGCTCCAGCGGACTCTTGACAAGCTCTTGGACTTTACGATGATCTTCTTGGCAAGTTCTGATGAGCTTCTTTGGTAAGCTCCTAGACTTCTCGGTTGGTTCCGGCAGAACTTCCGACGAATATTTGGACTTCCGACAAACTCTCGAACTCCCAACGTTATCTCGATCTTGACTCCGGCACAACACCTGCTTTATGTCTTACTACTATCGTAGTTAATCCTGCATATTTTTCTTAACATATAGATTAGATTAAACAAATTATAATTGACTTTATCATCAAAATCTGATATTCAACACAATAATTATTATGGTTGTTATTCTATTATTGAACTGCTTCAGCATAAATCAAGATAAATAATTTATGAATATTATTTATAACTTATCTTCATAAGTTTGATCTGACTAATAGCTGCCAAGTAGCATGAGATGGTAGACTTATGAGATGTGAATTACAATAAAGGCTTATCATTTATAGGACATTTTAGATTATATTTTTGTATTGGTTCTATAACTACCAAAGTGATCTGGATCAATAATTTATAAAATACATTATTAAATTAGTCTTAAATGATATTAAATAAAATAATATTCACAATAGCAGCATTAATGAAGATAAAAAAATTTAGTGAATAATATTTGTAATTTATCTTTCTAAGTTTTATCTGACTAGTAGTTACCAAAGTAGCTTGAGATGATAGGCTTATTAGATATAAATTATAATAAAGTTCTTGCCATTCATAGGATATTTTAGATTATATTTTATCTTTTTGTATTGGTCCTATGACCACCAAAGTGATCTGGACCAATAATCTATAAAATACATTATTGAATTGATCCTAAATGATATTAAATAAAATAATATTCTTGTTGTCATATACAATTA
Source organism: Musa acuminata AAA Group (assembly GCF_036884655.1). Taxonomy (NCBI): domain Eukaryota; kingdom Viridiplantae; phylum Streptophyta; class Magnoliopsida; order Zingiberales; family Musaceae; genus Musa; species Musa acuminata. The sequence goes on along the minus strand of NC_088355.1, from coordinate 17,243,433 downwards.
GGAGATTTAGATAATCCCAAAGGAAAATCTATTTTAAATTATTATGTGATGGGGTAGGATGATACTATTTTGGATATCCTTGCGGTTTATGGTCGTATACCCAAATATAACAATACTATTCCACAAGGATAATATCAGTCCTCCATAAATGATCTTGAGTGAACATTAGATATGTCAATATTTCACCCAAAGGTGACATATAGATGATATCAATAGTTTATCATATTTTAAAAACTCAAAGAATTAATGTTATATTATTACAGTAATATTTCCTTCATTATATTTTTGTAAATGTCCCTATACTTTTTGAAATAAATGACTTGTGCATATGCAAGTTGTATTGAGTGAGTGAGACCTTGATTAGATTAATTGAACAGAATATAAACTTAATTATTGAAAGTTTCGTGGAATAAATAATCGAGGTGATTGATCAAGAAAGGTATGAAAAACTCAATTTTATGATACTTAGACTTCAGTATAGTTTACAATTAGCACATGAGAATATCTAAGGATTAATTTTTTGATAAGTCATTAGTTGACACCTTAAAATGATAGTATTTGAGGAATTCAAGATTATATCCTCAATATAAATGATAAAGCTATAAGCTCAAGACTCATAATATTTTGAATACTACTTAAGTTGTGGGTAACACTAAACTAAGGATGAAGCGTAAGTCACCTGAGTTTATAATTACTATATAAACTCATAAAAAAATATCTTCACAATAAATTGTTACTTTTGTAGCAAAAAAAGTTATTTAAAAAAAAACTATAAGATTTGATTTCAAATGAAAAGGTATAAATATAACCTTTATATGGTTCAAATCAAATATTACATAAATTATTTTTCTAATACTTGATGGATTAATTTAATGCTTCAACATATATTACCAATAATAGATATTCATTTAAAAAAAGAATAAAAGGGGATAAAACCAAAAGAGAATGAGATATTCATCATTTTAGGGAATCATTTTAAAGTGAAAGCGATATTAGTTTATATTTATCACCTACATCTAAAGATGATTCATTTGATAGATCTTGAGGATCCTTCTTATAATTCTGGGAATTTGGGTTCTTTACCTAGAATTGTTAGAATATTATTTTCCTTTTGGTGGTTGTAAAGTTATTGTGATTCAATAAAAATTAACCTTTGAATTCTGTATAATAGTCTATATAGAATTAATATAAATCTTAAGTTTATAATAATTCTATAATTAAATATTAAAATAAAATATAGTTTTATAAACTCATTGAGATTATGCTTATATCAGTGGGTTACTCTATGCTTTCATCTTATTAAAGAGAGATATTTTATCACCATATGCATAACCTATTGAGATATGATTATATATATCTAATTTATATAAAGTCTATGACCGTTCACACTCTTGAAGTATATATAAATGAAGTCGATAGACAATTAGATAGAAAAGTTAAGATCATCATATCTGACAAAGGTGATGACTTTTATGATATTTATGATGAACCCAATTATAATTCTAATTCTTTTGCTAGATTCTTGAAAAAAAAAGGTATATGATTTACTAGATATGTTATAACAGAATATGATTGTTGAAAAATATAATCGTACCTTTATAGAAAGGGTTAGTAGCATGATAAGTTATTTTTTTATACCCAAATCAATGTGAGAAAGAAGCTCCAAGGACAACTATGTATTTCTTGAATGGTGTTCCTAGTAAGTAAATTACATGACTTCTTTTAAGTTATGAAATAAAAGGAAACTTAAGATATTTATATATTTGAGATTGTCCTATAGAGATAAGGATCTTCAACTCACATAAAAAAAATAGATTTAATAACTATTTCTGAATATTTTATCATCTATTCAGAAAAGTTTAAAGAGGTACATATCTTATTGCTCTAATCATAATACGAGGACAATTACATCTAGTAATATAAGATTCCAATAAAATAGCAAATCAGTGGGAGTAAAAATCTCGAAATTTAGTTTTGATATAGAGGAGATACAAATTGATACTCCTTTATTATTTGAGAGATTATTATTACTTAAATCATTAAATGATTTGATAAAAGTGAACAACAAAACAACATTACTAAACTCCCACATTATATTGATATCGCTATTAATGGTATTGTAGAACAACTATAATTGACAACCTTCGAAATATCTCAAAGCGAAAGGAATCTTGTCATTTATGATTATTATATGGCATATCTACAAGAATTATATTATGATATATGAATCAGAATGGATCCCTTATTGTTTTCACAAGTCATGAAAAATAATGATTTTGAAAAGTAATATAATACAATAAAAGAAGAGTTAAAATCAATAACTAGAATGGTGTTTGATAAATTTTTTGAATTATCCAATAATTATAAAAAAATATATTATATAAATGTGACTCAAAGGATAATGTCGAACGATATAATAGTCAGACTTGTGGTTAAAGTTTTACTCATAAAGAATGATCGACCATAACGAGATATTTAGTTTTTAATAAACTCGTTAAGAATCGTCATGACATTAGTGACTTAGTATGAATTTGAGTTATATCATAATGATATGAAAATAATTTTTTTTTAAGGATCTAGCTTTATATGGGTTACTCTAAATGATTTACAAAGAAAATGAAAGAAATATAAAATTTGGTATGCAAATTCAGGAATCCATTTATGACCTTAAATAAGCTTTAAGATAATAATATATAAAGGTTCTTAATATCATTGTTTATTTTTCAGATTTAAGAAAAATACTATTGATCAGTATTTATATCAATGGGAGCAAGTTTATTATATTGGTCTTATATGTGGATAATATTTTGCCTTATTAATAGTGATCTTGGTTTTGTTAGGAATGAGTCGACACTAAGAGGGAGGGGGGGGGGAGGGGGGGGGGGGGTGAATTAGTGTAGTGGTAAAAATTACACCGGTTCGAAAATCTTCGTACGTTAAAACCGATTCCGACGAACACCGTTTCGTAAAGATCTTAACTTGAAATATGTTCATAAATGTATTAGAAGCAGTAAACAAGTAAAGTTTACAGTAAAGATAAATTGCTCAAATAGAAATGCAAACCAAGTTTTATAGTGGTTCGATCGTCGTGACCTACATCCACTCCGTCGATTCTTCTTCCGTCGAGGCCACCGGCATCCACTATCGATCTTCCTTTAATAGGCGAAGATCAATCTCCTTCTTACACCCCTATTCTCCTTTTTACAGGTTTAGGAGACAACCTTTACAAGCACTCACTCCTCGCTCAAACAATTCTAACACTTAGACTAGAAGTGGAGGATTCTCATAAGAGATTACAACAATGTTTTTCCTCTTTTAAATTCTTTGTACTTGTGTGTGTTAACCAGGGATAAGATGGGTATTTATAGGCTTCAAGTTGATTCAAACTCGAAGCCTAAAAAGGTCTCATCCCAGGTTTCCTAGGTACTAGCGATGCCACCGCCGTTCCTATGCGGTACTACCGCCGTAGGATCTGCCACTAAGCGATACCACTGCTTGACAGGGGTGGTACTACCGCTGGCAACATTCATTGTCGGTGGTACTATTGCCTAGCCTAGGCAGTACCACTGCCCAGAATTCCTGGGGTGCTATTCCCTAGGCGGTGCCACTATCGGCAAGTCTTTCAACACCCTGGTTAGGCCTTGAATCCGGCCTCAACTAGCCCAAGTTCTGGCCCAGTTGACCCCTAATAGAGTTGATGGGATTACCTCCCAATCCCAACTCTAATTATGTGCTAACTAAGATTCCTAAGACATATTCTAAGCAAGATAAGTCTGATTTCTATCGACGAACTTTCGACGATTCTCAGTAATGTTCCGACGAACTCCCGGCAAGCTCTTGGACTTCACGATGATCTTATTGGCGAGTTTCGACAAGATTCTTTGGCAAGCTCTTGGACTTCTTGGTTGGTTCCGGCAAAACTTTTGACGAATGTCCGGACTCCCGATGAACTCTCGATCTTCCAACGAAATTAAGTTCTTGACTCCGGGACTTTATTTTGCTTTATACCTTGCTATCGTAGTTAATCGTACACATGTAAAAACACACTTCGATCTAGACAATTATTACTAAGCATGGATCATGTTGTCCGGCATGTCATTAGTCCATCGACGCTTCGTCCGATTCTTCGACGTATCGTCCTCTCTTGTGGCCTATTGCCCAATCAGCCAATTGACCTTCGCAACTCCGATATCCTTGGCACAATTTCCACTCTTCTTAGCTCGATGCCCGAATCCATGGCTCGAAGCCTTCTATCGATACGTTATCCGATCCTCCGGCTAGACGTCCAATCTTCTGACATGTTTCACCGGAACATGATTCTTCCTACTTTAATTATGTCACCCTGATCGAAGAATCCTACGTCACTCAAAATGCAAATCAATTTATAAATACTTATCAATTGATTTCATCATCAAAATTTGAGATTCAACAATCTCCCCCTTTTTGATGATGATAACTAATTGATGATGGAGTTTAAATAAACTCCCGGAGTTTAAACAAACTCCCCCTATCAATATGCCATATTGATAGAGACTCTTGGATCCAAAAATCAAAGCACATGTTATCATAAACTTATGCATAACATCATACTTCTCCTCCTTTGTCATCAACAAAAAGAAAAGTGCAACTAGCATGTGTTTTTAGACATCCAAGTTCAAATCTTTGCTTAATAAATCTCAAGTTTTATCATCATTACAAGCTAGCAAAAATTTTGAGTTTTACATCATGTAAGCTAGCAATATTTAAGATCTTCAAGAAGGCAACTTTTACTTCTTGAAATATGTAAGTTAGCAATCTTTGCTTCTCTTTTGAGATGAGCAAGCTAACATGTTTTTGCATCTTCTTGACTTGTGCAAGCTAACAAGTTTGCCTCTTTTCATGATATGCATACTAGAAATTCTTTCTCTCCCCTTGTCATTGACAAAAAAGAAGGGAAGAAAATAATTTTGTAATTCTTTTTCCCTTTACAATAATTTTCAAATCATGACAAAGGTAAATAACAAAGATGAAAAATTAAGTCATGAATATCAAAACAATTTTTTTTTATCATGAATATTTCATCATTGCATGCATCACTATCATAAGTTGAAGTATTTCATGTATAATACCAAATCACCATTCATAATTATATCAATATTCTAATAATTATTTCAATCATCAAAAAATCAAGTCATGAATGCCAAAATCATAGTATTGCATGCATTCACATTATCACATGAAGAATATCAAAAAGAACTTGGTGATGAAATATACTTCATGAATACAAGAAATTTTATATAATAAAATTAAGTCATAAACCTTAAAAGATGTCAAGTAGCATATCATGGTTTATTAGAATAAGTCTTCTTTTTGGTGAATAGAAAAAAGAATAGTAAGAGAACAAGATCTCAATTCATGCATATCAATAGATATGATTCACTTCAACAAATCTCATTTTTAGTAAATAACAAAAAGAAACATGGGAGTTCAAAAACAAGATCTTGATTCATAGAAAAGTTTCAAGTATCAATATCGAGAATTCAAGATCATGATATAGATGAAGACATTCCTATAGCAAAGAGATGTCATGACAGAACACATAAACGATCTCGATTCATGTATAATATCTCTCAATTCATTATAAATCATAAAAATTATAATTTCAAAAAATCATGATTCATTTAGAAAATCTCCTCTTAAGAAAATACCAAGTAGAATCGTAGGAGAATGATTAAAAAAAAACCTTGATTTATAACAAATCTTAATTTATAAATATCAAGGAATCAAGATCATGATTTGGATAAAAAAAATTATTCAAATTTAAATCATCAAATCATCAAAATCACTTTCATAGTTCAAGAGATTCAAAATAATATAAATATGTATTTCAATCTCTTATTCAAAACTCGATGAGATAGAGATGTTTCATTTTAAGTTGTTGGTTTCATACAAGTATGCTTTTGTCTTTTTATGCCAAATAAGAATATGCATCAATCATTTAGGATCAAAAAATAAATTTTGTCATAAAAACCATCAAGATCAATAAACCATAAATTACCCAAAAATCATCATTTCTTTAAATCATCATGCATAGATTTATATTAAGCATGATATCAAACCTCTTAACATTTTCATTAAGACATCAAGCATGGTTTCAATCAAAATCAGAAATCATCAAGATACACATTATTTCTTCTTGAAAAACATACATAGGTTTATCATTAGATTTAAATCTAACATTTTATTCCTTTAACATAAAACATGTAATTTTCATGATCATTACTAGAAGGATAAGCATGATTCCTAAAAGTTTTATTTTTAGCATTATTTATTACATTATTAAACATGTAATTTTCAAGAAAAATAATTTTTCTAAGCTAAATTAAAAATAACTCATGCAAAGCATCATGTAATTTTGAGATAAACTAAGGGGGTTTTGTTTGAGTATTTTACCTCATTGTCGAAAACCGTTAAGGTGTAGTTTGTCACCTCGCTTTTGTTGGATTGTCCTTCATCTTCGGATGAGCTCAATTCATCCAAAGTTACATTCTTCTTCTTTTTAAGTTCATTTTTAATTTTCAATTCTTGTTTTAAAAATTTCATAAGGAGTTCAAGTTCACCATCACTTGAGCTTATGCTCGAGTAGTCTTTAATTGTTATAAGTCTGAAATCCTTCCTATTCTTTGGAATGTGGTTCTCAAGTTCTTTATATACATTGCACGTTATTTTATAGGTCATCAAAGACCCTATAAGTTTTTCAATTGGTAAATGGTTCAAGTTTTTTGATTCTTGAATAGCCATTACTTTTGAATCCCAACTCTTATTAAGAGAACGTAAAATCTTGTTTACAAGTTCAAAATCCAAAAAACTTCTACCAAGTGCTTTTAAACTATTGACAACATCCTTAAAACGGGTGTACATGTCAACAACGGTTTTACTTAGCTTCATTCGAAAAAGTTCAAAATCATGTATTAAAAAGTTGATTTTTGAATCTTTAACTTTGCTAGTCTTCATGTGTAATTTCGAGAGTGTGCTATATATCGAAAGCCATTTGGCAAGTAGAAACCCGATTAAACTCAGTTTTATCTAAAGCGCAAAATAAAGTGTTCATAGCTCTAGCATTTAAGGAAAAAGTCTTCTTCTCCAAATCATTCCAATGGTTCATTAGAAAAGAAGACCTTCAAAAACCCCTTTTGACAATATTTTGTAAATTCAAATCCAAAGAAATCAAGAAAACTCTCATTCGAGTTTTTCAATATGTGTTGTCCGGGAGGACAAATAAGAGTGTGACCATCTTGAAAGATAGAAAGAGCAATTTCTCTTTAGTGTTAAATCAAATGAGAAATCACAAGGCTTTGATACCAACTATTAGGAATGAGTCAGCACTAAGAGGGGAGGAGAGCGGGGGGGGGGGCGTGGTGGGATGAGGATGAATTAGTGCAGCGGTAAAAATTATGTTGGTTCAAAAATCTTCGTATGTTAAAACTGATTCCGACGAAAATACGTTCATAAATGTATTGGAAGCAGTAAACAAGTAAAGTTTGTAGTAAAGATAAATTGCTCAAATAGAAATGCAAACCGAGTTTTATAGTGGTTCGGTCATCGTGACCTATATCCACTCTGCCGATTCCTCATCCATCGAGGCCACCGGCATCCACTATCGATCTTCCTTTAATAGGCGAAGATCAACCTCCTTCTTATACCCCTCTTCTCCTTTTCACAGGTTTAGGAGACAACCTTTACAAGCACTCACTCCTCTCTAAAACTATTCTAACACTTAGACTAGAAGAGGAGGATTCTCATAAGAGATTACAACAGCGTTTTTCCCTTTTTAAATTCTCTATGCTTGTGTGTGTTAACCAGGGATGAGATGGGTATTTATAGGCTTTAAGTTAATTCAAACTCGGAGCTTAAAAAGGTCTCATCCTAGGTTTCCTAGGTACTAGTAGTACCACCGCCATTCCTGGACGATACTACCGTTGTAGGATCAGCCACTAGGATGTACCATTGCCTGACAGGGGCAGTACCACGCTGGCAGCATTCATTGCTGGTGGTACCACCACCGAGCTTGGGTGGTACCACCACCCAGAATTCCTAGGGTGCTATTCCCCAAGCGGTGCCACTATCGGCCAATCTTTCAGTACCCTAGTTGGGCCTTGAATCTGACCCAAACCATTCCAAGTTCAGGCCCAATTGACCCCTAACAGAGTTGATAGGATTACCTCCCAATCCCAACTCTAATTACGTGCTAACTAAGATTCCTAAGACATATTCTAAGCAAGATAGATCTGATTTCTTTTGACGAGCTTCCGACGATCTTTTGGCGAACTTCCGACGATCTCTCGGCAATGTTCCGGCGGACTCCCGGCAAGCTCCTGGACTTCATGAAAATCTTCTTGACGAGTTTTGATAAGCTTCTTTGTCAAGCTCCTGGACTTCTCGGTTGGTTTCGGTAGAACTTCTGACGAACTATCACGAACGGTCGTCGCACATTCACAACAACTCCGTCCAACGAACCATTCGTCGCTCACACCTACATGTACAGCTGCTTGACAACATATTTTCTCTTGGTTTTGGGTCATTTTGCTTATAAAAATGTAAGTTCGAACAAGCTACAGCGTTACAAAGCGACCGCTCACCGAACCGAGCAAAACAGCCCCAAAACAGCCTAAAACAGCTCCGTTTTCGCATGCCGCGGGCTGATTTCTGGAATCTGCCTCCGCTCACCAAAACGTCAGCCATCTCAGCCCTTTTGAACCCCCTGGGTGGCACATGTTGAATCTCGTATTTTGATGATGAAACTACTTGATATATGTTTATGATTTAATCTGCGTTTTGAGTGACGCAGGATGCTTCGATCAGGATGAGACAATTAAAGCAGGAAAATCATGTTGTGCCGAAGGAACATGTCAGAAGATTGGACGTCGGGCCGGTGGATCGGTCGACGTATCGACAGAAGGCTTCGGGCCGTGAACTCGGGCATCGGGCCAAGAAGAGCGGGTATTGTGCCAAGGATATCGGAGTTGCGGAGTCAACTGGCCGATTGGGCAATAGGCTGCAGGAGAGGACGATGCGCCGAAGAATCGGACGAAGCGTCGAGGGACCAATGACATGTCGGACAACTTGGTTAATTGCTTAGGATTAATTGTCTCGATCGAAGTTTTGTTTTGTTGTGCAGGATTAACTATGATAACGATGAAGACATAAAGCGAAACAAAGTGTCGGAGTCAAGCGCAAAGGATTTGTTGCGAGTTCGAGAGTTCGACGGAAGTCCGAAGGTTCGTCGGGAATGCTACCGGAACTAGCCGAGAATGAGTTGGGAGCTTGCCGAAGGGTTTTTCGGAAGCTCGCCGGAAGGTTCGTTGGAAGTTCACGGAGCTCGCCGAGAAAGATCGGAGCTTGCCGACGAAGCTCGTTGAAACTCGCTAAGATCAAATCGTGAAGTCTAGGAGCTTGCCGGGAGTCCGCAGAATGGTTTCCGAGAGTTCATCGGAAGACCGCCGGAAGTTTGCCGGAAGCTCGCCAGAAGAAGTCTTGACTTGCGGACTTTGTAATAGCTTAGAAAATGTCTTTAAATTCATAGTTAGCACGTTAATTAGGGTTATGATTAGGTGTTAATCCTATAACCCAAGTAGGGGCCAATTAGGCCCAAGTTCGGACTGGTTTGGACCAAGTTTGGAGCCAAACCAAGTGAGCTGGAATAGTGAAAGAGGTGCAACCGCCCCAGCCAAGAGGTGCAACCGCCCAGGGCTCAGTCTCCAAGCGAGACTGGGCGGTGCAACCTCCTCTGTCAAGAGGTAGCACCGCCAGAGCTCAAGTTTCGAGCTCTGCCAAGAGGTGCAACCACCGAGCTCGGTCTTCGAGCTCTAGGCAGAGAGGTGCAACCTCTTTGGACAGGAGATGCATCGCCTGAGCTCGGTCTTCGAGCTCTGGCAGAGAGGTGCAACCACCTCTGGCAGAGAGGTGCATCAGCTTGAGCTCAGTTTCGAGCTCTGCCAGGTGATGCAACCACCGAGCTCAGACTTCGAGCTCTGCCAGGCGATGCAGCCACTGAGCTCAGTCTTCGAGCTCTGGCAGAGAGGTGCAATCGCCTGAGCTCAGCCTTCGAGCTCTGCCAGGCGGTGCCACCTCTCCAGTCAAGAGGTGCAACCGCCTGATCCCGGAATTCCGGGATTTGATCGTTTTGAGCTCCAAATTTGAATTGGGTTGGGGCCTATAAATACCCCACCCATTCAACACTGAATTGATAATAGATCCACACCGAATTCTTGATCTTTTCAGTGATTCTAAGAGCTCAAATTTGTGTAAAGTCCTAAAGTTCTCCTCCTTCTGTTCTTTAAGTCTTGAGTTGTAAAGAGAGGAGAGAAAGGATCTGTAAAGGTTGTCTCCTAAGCCTGTCAAAAGGAGAGAAACTGTAAAAGGGCAGTTAGCCTTCGCCCATTGAAGGAAGGCAGCTAGTTGACGTCGGTGACCTCGTCGGAGGAGGAAGCCAAAAGTGGAGTAGGTCAAGACTGACCGAACCACTCTAAATCTCTGGTTTGCTTTTACCTTGAGCACTTTATCATTACTGCAAACCTCCTACATTGCTACTGCCCTCTGCGCCTTTACGAACGAGTTTCTAAGCTCTGATCTTTCAGAATCTGCATTCAAACGTAAATCATGTTTTCGTACGATCTTCACACTGCAGTTTACGCTTACATTCGGATTCCATTTATAACTGCAAATTGCTTTCTACGTAAAACGCTTTTCAAGGTTCAAAACTGCTTTTAGACGCAAAACTACATTTAGACGTAAAATTACGTTTAGACGTAAAACTGCGTTTAGACGCAAAACTGCGTTTAGACGTAAAACTGCGTTTAGACGTAAAACTGCGTTTAGACATAAAACTGCGTTTAGACGCAAAACTGCGTTTAGACGTAAAACTGCGTTTAGACGTAAAACTGCGTTTTGACGTAAAACTGCGTTTGGACGTAAAACTGAGTTTAGACGCAAATTGCGCTTAGACGCAAACTGCGCTTAGACGCAAACTGTGCTTAGACGCAAACTGCGCTTAGACGCAAACTGTGTTTAGACGCAAACTGCGCTTAGACGCAAAACTGCGCTTAGACTCAAACTGCACTGTGATTCTGCTTTTATATCGAAATCATTTTTTTTTCGGACGAACGCAGCTTTAGCTTTTAAATTGCTGTAAGATTTCCGCTGCACTAATTCACCCCCCCCCCTCTTAGTGCTCTCGATCCTAACAATTGGTATCAGAGCGGGGTATTTCTCATTTCGGATTTACACCCGAGAGAAATGACTTTTCAAGAGGGCTGTTCGGTCTTTCGTCCACCGTTCTTTAATGGATTGGACTACACTTATTGGAAAACTCGAATGAGAGTTTTCTTAATTTCTCTAAATCTGGATTTATGGAATATCATTGAAAACGGTTTTCAATTTCCCTCCAAACCGATGAACGAATGGTCGGTTTTGGAGAAGAAGAATTTGTCTTTAAACGCAAAGGCTATGAATGCCTTATTTTGCGCATTGGACAAAAATGAGTTCAATCGGATTTCTACGTGTGAAACGGCTTTCGATATTTGGCGCACTCTTGAAATCACGCACGAGGGAACTAGTAGAGTCAAAGACTCGAAAGTTAATATTTTACTGCTTGATTTCGAGCTTTTTCATATGAAACCAAGCGAAACCATTGTTGACATGTACACCCGTTTTACGGATGTCGTCAATGGTTTAAAATCACTTGGTAAAAGCTTTTCGGATTTTGAACTCGTTAACAAAGTTTTGCGCTCACTTTCTAAAACTTGGGATTCAAAAGTAACTGCTATTCAAGAATCGAAAAACTTGAACCATTTTCCACTTGAAGAACTAATTGGTTCATTAATCACATATGAAATGACGTGCAATGCACGTGAAGAACTTGAGAACCACCTTCCAAAGAACAGGAAGGATTTGGAACTCTGGACAAATGAATGCCACTTGAGCGATGACTCAAGTGATGAGGACAATGATGAACAAACCAACCTTCCAAAGAACAGGAAGGATTTGGGACATAGAACATTTGAAGACCACTCGAGCATAAGCTCAAGTGATGGTGAACTTAAACTACAAATGAAACGAAAATTAAAAAGCAAAAAGAATGGAACTACTTGCTTTAAACGCAAGAAGAAGAACAAAAATTGGGATGAATCGAGCTCATCTGAAGACGAGAAAGTCAACAAAAGCGAGGCGGCAAACTACGCCTTACTAGCTTACGACATTGAGGTAATTAAAATGCCTTTGGTTTATTTTGAAATTACTTGATGCTTTCATGATATATTTTCTTTTTTAGTTTAGAACTAATTTTCTTGAAAATTACATGTTTAAAAATAAAAATACAAAAATTATGATCATGCTGATAATTTCGAAAATAATATTGCATATTTTATGATAAACAAACAAAATGATTTTGATCATGGTTAAGAAGTAATAATGTGTATCATGTTTGATTAACATTGTTGAATGAAATCACGTTTGATTTAAAGTAATGCATAAAGATGTAATATGAAATGGTTATTAACAATTTTATGCATGTGATTTTAAGTTATCCATGATCATGAGCTTGTTTGATCTTCTTGACTTAATTTCAAGATCTATAGCAAAAATCATGTTTGAATATATGAAAGTGTTAATTTCATTTTCGGATTCACTTAACAATTGGTATTCTAACAATCGGATTTTCTCATACACTTATGAAAAATATTTTTCTAAAATGGATTTGATGAAATGATTCATGCTTATAAACTCCATCTTGAAATATGAATGATAGTGTTTTTGCTTGCAAAGATTTGTTTCACATTCATATCTCCTATGATTCGTGTGCAGAAAAAGAATTTATAAATCATAATACAATGAGATTACTTATGCAAAAATAAAGTGCTTTTGTGATTCTTTGCTAAAGAGAATAATTATTAAAATCATGATCTTGGTAATTATAACATGGAGCTCTTTATAACTCAAGATCGTTCATTATGCTCCCTACATTTATCAAAAAAGGAGTTCTTCAAATGAAATGCAATTCAATGAAGTGTCATATTGATATCTTGAAACTTGGAATATTTTAAAATGTGATCTTGATAAGAATGTTTTAAGTTGCTCTTTGTACTATATCTTTTCGAATGAATCATGAGCCTTGATATCATATATTTCATAATACAAGATTTCTTTACCTTATGTCTTGAACTTTCATGCTTATCTTAATTTGGCATATAAAGACTAAGGCATGCTTAGATGAAAAGGAATCTCTTAAAAAATGCTTTTCCCATTTGATCGAGATTAATGATTTCATGATATTTTGTGAATCTCGAAATTAATTTTAATGACTAGATTATGAATTTCAAATTAATAATTTGATTTGAATAAGTTTTATCTAAATCATAATCTTGATCTTGCAAAATTGAAGTCACAAATAATATCTTGTGGTATTCATGAATTGATACTCACAATATGAAAGCATTGATATTCATGACTTGAATTGGATTGAAACATTGTATGCTTAAATTAATCATTCTCCTATGTTTCAAAAATTCCTTAAATGCCTTATGTGATGATTGAAAACTAACTTGCTTTATGATGAATCAAAAAACATGACTTGATCTATGATGTAAATGCCTTGAAATGATTGAAATATTTAACACTTTTATGCTCTACCCCCTACTTTCTTCTTGTTTTCAATGATAAAATGGGGAGAAGTTTTGATCATGCATGGTAGGATATAATTTGACAAAATTGATACCATTATGATATGAAACATTAATGTAATTATGAATGGTGATATGATATCATGCATGTAATACCTCAATTTATGATAATGATGCATGCAATGATAAAATATTCATGATGAAAAATTATCTTGACATTCATAACTTGATTATTCATCATTTATCATGATTTTGAAATCGTTGTAAAAGGAAAAGAGAACTACAAAACTGTATTCTCTCTTTCTTTTTTTTACAATGACAAAGGGGGAGATAGTTAGCTTGTACAAGTCAAGAAGATGCAAAAACTTGATTGCTAGCTTACCTATTTTAAGAAGCAAAGATTGCTAACTTGCTTATTTCAAGAAGAAAAATTGTCTTCTTGAACATCACTATCTTGAATATCTCAAGAAGCAAAACTTGCAATTTGCACATTGCAATAGGAAGCAAGAATCATGAGCTTACACAAGAAAGCTATCTTGCATTTGCTTTCGAAATTTTTGCTAGCTTATATGTTGTGAAACTTGTATATCGTAAAAATTGCTAGCTTGTTGGTCTAAAGAGAAGCAAAAAGTTGCTATCTCAAAAGAAGCAAATATGCTATCTTGCCTATCTCAAGAGGCAAAAATGCTAACTTGCGCATCTAGCAAAGTGAGCAAAATTTTCAAAAAGCAAGAGTTGCCTTCTTGAACATCTCTAATTTGCTAGCTTGCATGATATAGAACTTGCTATCTTGAACATTACCAAAAGTGCTATCTTATATGTTATAAAACTTGAATATCTAAAACTTGATAGCATGAATGTTCTAAGCATGATATAACACTTGCTAAATCTTCTAGCTCCAAGATTGCATGATGATAAAACTTGATACTATGTTTTTCATGCAATGAGTTGAATCAATATCACAAACACTTGATTGTGATACTTCTCCTTTTTGTTGATGACAAAGGGGGAGAAGTATGTTGATGAAAGTATGTTGATGACATGACATGTGATGCATAAGTTTATGCATATGTTCATGTTGACTTATTGCAAGTATTCATGATGAATATTGCAATGACTTGAATTCAGTTTGAATTCAAGGTTCTATCAATATGGCATATTGATAGGGGGAGTTTGCTTAAACTCCGGGAGTTAAGTTTAACTTCGTCATCAAGTGGTTGTCATCATCAAAAAGGGGGAGATTGTTGAATCTCGTATTTTGATGATGAAACTACTTGATATATGTTTATGATTTAATCTGCGTTTTGAGTGACGCAGGATGCTTCGATCAGGATGAGACAATTAAAGCAGGAAAATCATGTTGTGCCGAAGGAACATGTCAGAAGATTGGACGTCGGGCCGGTGGATCGGTCGACGTATCGACAGAAGGCTTCGGGCCGTGAACTCGGGCATCGGGCCAAGAAGAGCGGGTATTGTGCCAAGGATATCGGAGTTGCGGAGTCAACTGGCCGATTGGGCAATAGGCTGCAGGAGAGGACGATGCGCCGAAGAATCGGACGAAGCGTCGAGGGACCAATGACATGTCGGACAACTTGGTTAATTGCTTAGGATTAATTGTCTCGATCGAAGTTTTGTTTTGTTGTGCAGGATTAACTATGATAACGATGAAGACATAAAGCGAAACAAAGTATCGGAGTCAAGCGCGAAGGATTTGTTGCGAGTTCGAGAGTTCGACGGAAGTCCGAAGGTTCGTCGGGAATGCTACCGGAACTAGCCGAGAATGAGTTGGGAGCTTGCCGAAGGGTTTTTCGGAAGCTCGCCGGAAGGTTCGTTGGAAGTTCACGGAGCTCGCCGAGAAAGATCGGAGCTTGCCGACGAAGCTCGTTGAAACTCGCTAAGATCAAATCGTGAAGTCTAGGAGCTTGCCGGGAGTCCGCAGAATGGTTTCCGAGAGTTCATCGGAAGACCGCCGGAAGTTTGCCGGAAGCTCGCCAGAAGAAGTCTTGACTTGCGGACTTTGTAATAGCTTAGAAAATATCTTTAAATTCATAGTTAGCATGTTAATTAGGGTTAGGATTAGGTGTTAATCCTATAACCCAAGTAGGGGCCAATTAGGCCCAAGTTCGGACTGGTTTGGACCAAGTTTGGAGCCAAACCAAGTGAGCTGGAATAGTGAAAGAGGTGCAACCGCCCCAGCTAAGAGGTGCAACCGCCCAGGCTATGTCTCCCAGCGAGATTGGGCGGTGCAACCGCCCCAGCCAAGAGGTGCAACCGCCCAGGGCTCAGTCTCCAAGCGAGACTGGGCGGTGCAACCTCCTCTGTCAAGAGGTAGCACCGCCAGAGCTCAAGTTTCGAGCTCTGCCAAGAGGTGCAACCACCGAGCTCGGTCTTCGAGCTCTAGGCAAAGAGGTGCAACCTCTTTGGACAGGAGATGCATCGCCTGAGCTCGGTCTTCGAGCTCTGGCAGAGAGGTGCAACCACCTCTGGCAGAGAGGTGCATCAGCCTGAGCTCAGTTTCGAGCTCTGCCAGGTGATGCAACCACCGAGCTCAGACTTCGAGCTCTGCCAGGCGATGCAGCCACTGAGCTCAGTCTTCGAGCTCTGGCAGAGAGGTGCAATCGCCTGAGCTCAGTCTTCGAGCTCTGCCAGGCGGTGCCACCTCTCCAGTCAAGAGGTGCAACCGCCTGATCCCGGAATTCCGGGATTTGATCGTTTTGAGCTCCAAATTTGAATTGGGTTGGGGCCTATAAATACCCCACCCATTCAACACTGAATTGATAATAGATCCACACCGAATTCTTGATCTTTTCAGTGATTCTAAGAGCTCAAATTTGTGTAAAGTCCTAAAGTTCTCCTCCTTCTGTTCTTTAAGTCTTGAGTTGTAAAGAGAGGAGAGAAAGGATCTGTAAAGGTTGTCTCCTAAGCCTGTCAAAAGGAGAGAAACTGTAAAAGGGCAGTTAGCCTTCGCCCATTGAAGGAAGGCAGCTAGTTGACGTCGGTGACCTCGTCGGAGGAGGAAGCCAAAAGTGGAGTAGGTCAAGACTGACCGAACCACTCTAAATCTCTGGTTTGCTTTTACCTTGAGCACTTTATCATTACTGCAAACCTCCTACATTGCTACTGCCCTCTGCGCCTTTACGAACGAGTTTCTAAGCTCTGATCTTTCAGAATCTGCATTCAAACGTAAATCGTGTTTTCGTACGATCTTCACACTGCAGTTTACGCTTACATTCGGATTCCATTTATAACTGCAAATTGCTTTCTACGTAAAACGCTTTTCAAGGTTCAAAACTGCTTTTAGACGCAAAACTACATTTAGACGTAAAATTACGTTTAGACGTAAAACTGTGTTTAGACGCAAAACTGCGTTTAGACGTAAAACTGCGTTTAGACGTAAAATTGCGTTTAGACGTAAAACTGCGTTTAGACGCAAAACTGCGTTTAGACGTAAAACTGCGTTTAGACGTAAAACTGCGTTTGGACGTAAAACTGAGTTTAGACGCAAACTGCGCTTAGACGCAAACTGTGCTTAGACGCAAACTGCGCTTAGACGCAAATTGTGTTTAGACGCAAACTGCGCTTAGACGCAAAACTGCGCTTAGACTCAAACTGCACTGTGATTCTGCTTTTATATCGAAATCATTTTTTTTTCGGACGAACGCAGCTTTAGCTTTTAAATTGCTGTAAGATTTCCGCTGCACTAATTCACCCCCCCCCCCCTCTTAGTGCTCTCGATCCTAACAGCACAGGGCTGGATGGGGCTTCAGATATATACCGGGCGTTGAACACTCTTTCGTAAGTTCGCACGTTGCCTTGACGGGAACTTGTTGTCGTGCCCGGGACCAGGTGAGCGGCTGTTTGTGGGCTTGCAGCTGTTCGTTTAACCTTCTAAAGCCCTTGTTTTCCCCCTCTCCTTCTTTTCTCTTGTGCATGTAAGGTGCTCGCTGAATTGCTTATAAAGCTTCCCCTTTTCGCAAGACGTCGGGACTTATCCGTCGCTCGTTCTTTCGAACTAATCAACTTTCTCTTTTTATAGGTCCTTTGGGACTTGCGAAAGGTTACAAGTGGGCTAATCCTTGCGAAGTAATATCGCAAGGGCGGAGCGTGACTTAGGCAACGCAAGCTAAGTTCACGTCTTTGACATAAGGGTGACTCGTGACTTAGGCAACGCAAGCTAAGTTCGCGTCTTTGGCCGCAAGGGTGCCTCATGCCTTAGGCAATTCCAGCTAAGGCCGTGACATTGTGGTATCAGAGCGGGCAAGCACTTCGAGTGAGCAGCGAATGAACTTCGCAACTTCGCCATGGCAAAGCATCATGGCGAATCAAGCAAGACGGGGTAAGCCAGACCCTTGCCCCAAGCAGCCACAAGTGGGTTGCATGTGCACACTCGTTCTCATGCTGTTGGAGCCACTCAGGAGGAGCACAGCAGCGAACATGATGAGCGAGAAGTTGGCTACTCTCCGCGAGTGGAGGAAGCGCAATCTGGAGCGCTAACTGGGAAAAAGAGTCACAAGGAGAGACTCACAACGGCGGAAACCCGCTTGGATGTTCTTGAAGCGAGCATGGAGGAACTCTACCATGGCCAACAAAGGCTTGTTGGGGTAGAGAGCTCGCAAGGGGAAGCAGAGTCCAGGATCGACAAGGTCGAGGCCCTAGTCGACCGACTATCTGATGACACCAAAGACTCCGTGCAACACTTACAGGATGTTGTGGCGAAACTCACTGCTAAGGTGGCCATGCTCACAAGAACACTAAATGCGGGAGGAAGCAACACCCGTGTTGCACCGCCACAAAATTTGAGGGCACCTGAGCCTTATGGATATGGAGGGGCCAGAGATACCAAAGAGCTCGAGAACTTTCTGTTCGACATGGAACAATACTTCTGAGCTACGAGGCCCGATTCTGAAGATACCAAAGTTTCTATAGCAACAATGTATCTGAATGGAGATGCGAAACTTTAGTGGCGAACCTGTTGGGAGGAGATCCAATAAGGTCGGTGTCGAGTCGACACATGGGAGGACTTGAAGCGGGAGTTGAGAACTCAATTCCTACTGGAGAACACAGAGTTCGTCGCAAGAAGGAAGTTGAGACAACTCCGCCAAAGTACCACCATCCGAGACTATGTGAAACAATTTTCTGTACTAATGCTGGACATACAGGACATGTCCGAGAAGGACAAGTTGTTCAGCTTCCTCGATGGTTTGAAACCATGGGCTCAATAGGAGCTAAATCGAAGGAATGTTACCGATGTGGTCGGGGCAATTGCTGTTGCAGAAAGGCTCACCGACTTTGTTTCCTCTGAAGACCCAGCAAGAAGGAAACAATCTTCAGGCAATCGCCCTCCAAAACATTCTTGAGGGAAGGAGCTCGGGGGCGAGCAAAAGAAGAAGAGTTCCCACAAAGGGCCGAACCCGAAAGGCAAGGCCTCAAAACTTGGAGGATGTTTCTTGTGCAGAGGACCGCACGTGGTGAGGGAGTGCCAACAAAAATAGGCACTCAATGCTTTGACGGCTTCCATCCACCCCCCCCGATCGGACAAGGGCAAAGCTGTTACTCTTAGTTCGAGCAGTTCTGAATCCAGCAGCGACGACAAGGAGTCGCAAGGACCCCGAATGGGAGCAATACATTTGTTGAATGCTATGCGGGGTCAAATAGGGGAGAACATGAAGACAAAGTTACAAAAAGCAGGAGGTAGTGAGCTGATGTATGTGGACATCAAGCTAACTGGCCAAACGACCCATGTAATGGTGGACACGGGCGCTACCCACAACTTCATAGCCGATCGAGAAGCATAGCGACTTGGGTTGATCTTGGAGAAGAGCCCAAGCCGAATGAAGGCGGTGAACTCGGAGGCTAGGCGAATCTCCGGGTTGGCGAAGGGAGTTCCCATCAACATGATAGCCGTGCCATTGGATAACTTCCAAGTGATTCTTGGAATGGAGTTTATGCACACGGCGAAGTTGGTGCCAGTGCCGTTCTTGAACTCCCTATGTATGATGGGAGGTGACGACCCCTGTGTGGTTCCCGTCTCTCGGAGAGGAACCAAGAAGCCCCAAAACATATCGGCATTGCAATTGAAGAAGGGGGTACAAAAAGACGAACTAACATTCGTGGCATGATAGGTAGTTTACTATACCTCAGCGCAACTAAACCGGACATCATGTTTAGTATAGGACTTTGTGCTAGATTTCAGTCTAATCCTAAACTATCTCATCTTAAAGCTATTAAAAGAATTCTTAGATATCTTAAAGGAACCCCTAATCTAGGATTGTGGTATCTAAAATCCGAAAACTTTGAATTAATTACTTATGCTGATGCGGATTTTGCTGGATATAGAGAAGATAGAAAAAACATATCTGGAACATGTCAATTCTTAGGTCATGCACTTGTCACTTGGTCTTCCAAGAAACAAATCTCGGTTGCATTATCTACAATCAAAGCTGAGTATATAGCCACTGGTGCATGTTGTGCACAAGTTGTATGGATGAAAAATACATTAGAAGATTATAGAATTCACCTTAAGAATATTCCCATAAAATATGATAACACAAGTGCATTATGTTTAACAAAAAATCCTATTCAATACTCTAGAACTAAACATATTGATATTAGGTATCATTTTATAAGAGATC
Organism: Musa acuminata AAA Group; assembly: GCF_036884655.1. Lineage (NCBI taxonomy): Eukaryota > Viridiplantae > Streptophyta > Magnoliopsida > Zingiberales > Musaceae > Musa > Musa acuminata. Next base: position 17,223,146 of record NC_088355.1, on the reverse strand, counting down.
ATGTTAATAACCATAATATATCTTTAGAGTTTATTAATACAAAACATCAATTAGCCAATATCTTTACAAAACCTTTAAATGAAGAATAATTTGAGTTCATTAGAAGAGAGTCAAGGATGTTAAACTATCCGAATGCATGAGCTTGTTGTATATCTTTTCCGAACTTTCTCGATTTTTTGTAAATAAAGCTTTCATGAATTTATTTTATTTCATAAATAAAGCTTTCATGAAATCCAAAATTTCAATTTACTTGGTATCAAATTTACTTCATACCCTTGCTCCATCACTTAATAATTTTTGATACACTTAGTCCCTTCACTCATGGATTTTATTGACAAATACATCTCTCATGGATTTCACTCTTATGAATTTTTAATGATAAACGGATTTTATTGATGGATATTCATGAACTTTCAATATTTTGATTCTTCTTAATAAATGCACTATTCATGAATCTTTCCTTCTCTTTTCCTTTCAAGAAGAATCCTATCATAATAAGTCAAATTTTGCTTGAGACGATTGCCCATTTCTTTTTTGTTGATGACAAAGGGGGAGAAATATGGTAAATTGATGACAAATTGGCATTATGAATGTTTGAAATAATGTGTAAAATGTATCATATCGTAAATGCTTGAAATATAATCGATATTGTCAAATGCATCACAGATATTTGAGAAATATCAAAATGTCATATGCACCGTATGTAGATACTTGAAATGTATCATGAATGCTTGAAACACATCATAATATGACATGGATACTTAAAAATATTTCATTCTTAAAATCATGCTTGATTTCATATCATTATGATGAGGTATCGTACTTATCATGCTTAATTTTGTATTTACAATTGGAATCATGCCTCGGATTGATGAATTGTTATCTTTTATCAAGCTTGAAATTTGAATCTTGCTAAATTTCATATTTGAAATTAGTATCATACTTCAAAATGATGATTGTCTATCATTATTCAATATTGGACTTGAAAATGTATGTCATGCCTTAACATCATTTTTATTGTGATAAATATGTGGTATCGTATTTTGAAATGATAAATCATGATTAGTATCATTATATGCATGTCAATAAGTTAAATGCATATAACTTATCGATTTGATGCTTGAATTCAAAAGGCCTTGAATTCAAGAGTGTCTTTTCTCAAGTATGACATGTAGATAGGGGGAGTTAAGGTTAACTCCGTCATCAATTGATTGTCATCATAAAAAAGAGGGAGATTATTGTATCTCGGATTTTGATGATGAAATTAATTGGTAGATTATTCAATCTAATCTATATGTTGAGAAAAATGTGTATGATTAACTACGATAGCGATCAAGGCATAAAGCAAAATAAAGTGCCAGAGTCAAGATCGAGAATTCGTTGGGAGTTCGAGAGTTCATCAGGAGTTTGGAGGTTCATCAGAAGTGCTGTCGGAATTGGCCAAGAAGCTCATCAGAACTCACTAAGAAGATCATCATGAAGTCCAGGAGCTTGCCGGGAGTCCATTGGAAGATTGCTGAGAGATCGTCGAAAGTCCGCCAAAGATCGCCAGAAACTCAACGAAAGAAACCTAGACTTACTATACTTGTTTTGTTTAGTGTATGCCTTAAAAATTATAGTTAGCACATAATTAGGCTTATATTTAGGAGGTAATCCTATTAAACATGTTAAGGGCCAACTAAACCCGTAATTGGATTGGTTTGGGCTGGATTTAAGGCCAAACCAAGTTGCTGAACCCTGTTTAGGGGTGGCACCGCTAGACTGGGGTGGTGGAACCACCTAGAGATCAGTCTCAAAGAGGCTTGGGTGGTGGTATCGCCTAAACTAGGTGGTGGTACTACCGGTAGTTATTACTACCAAGCAATGGTACCACCCTATCAGGCGATGGTACCACTAGAGCTCAGTCTCCGAGGCTCTGTCAGGCAATAGTACTATCAGACTAGGCGGTGGTGCCACCTAGTGTTAGTGCTGTAGGCGGTGGTACCGCCAGTACCCCAGAAACTTGGGATGAGATACTTTTTGGCTCCAATTTTGAAGTCATTTGGGCCTATAAATATCGCACCTTTTCTGCATGAAAGGGTAATCAAAGTGTGAAAATTTTTTTAAGTGTTGGGGTATAAAAGTGTTATAAAAGTGCAAAGAGTCTACCTCCTCTCTCTCTTTAGTTTTGCAATCATTCAAAAAGAGGTGTGAGGCTTATAAGGGTTGTCTCCTAAACCCGTGAAAAGGAGAAACCACTGTAAAGAGATAGTTGGTCTTCGCCTATTGAAGGAAGACCATTAGTGGATGTCGGTGATCTCGATGGAGGACGAATCGGGAGTGGACGTAGGTCAAACGACTAAACCACTATAAAATTGGCGTGTTCTTTTCTTGGTGCATACTTTACTTTTGCTGCATTTCACTTTACTTTATTGTAAACTATCCAATCCCCTCTTCTCTAGTCACTTATAAACTTATTCGAGTCGAACGACATTTCAATACGGTTTTCGTCGAACTAAGAGTTTCATCGTACGAAATTTTTTGAAATTGATTAAATTTATCATTTTTATTTGCTACACTAATTCACCCCCCCGCCCTCTTAGTGCTGTTCTTAATCCTAATAGTTTCGAATAAAATAAAACAAAACCATTTGTGACATGTACACTTATTTTATGAATGTCATCAATGGTTTGAAAGCACTTAGTAAAAGTTTTTCAAATCTTGAACTTGTTAATAAAATTTTACGATCTCTTCCTAAAAATTGAGATCCAAAAGTAACTACTATTCAAGAAGCAAAGTATTTGAACTATTTTCCTCTTAAAGAACTCATAGGGTCATTAATGACCTGTGAAATGACTTGTATAACATATAATGAACATAAGAATAATCTTCCAAAGAACAAGAAGGATTTAACACTTAGAACAAAAGAACACCACTCGAGCGAAAGCTCAAGTGATGATGATGACTTTAAACTCCTCATAAGAAAATTTAAAAAAATTATAAAATAAGAAACTAAGAATAAATATGAACTTAAAAATGATACAATAACTTGCTATGAATGCAAAAGGCTGGGGCACTTCAAAAGCGAATATCTACAACTGAAGAAGAAAATATTCATACATCAAAAGAAGAAAGCATTCATTATGACTTGGGACGAATCAAGTGTATTCGAAGATGATGAGCAAACTAATAAAGGCGAGGCAGCGAACTACGCTTTACTGGCTTTCGACGATGATGTATGTGACTCACCCGAAATGTCTTTACCTTACAATGAATTACTTGATGCATTCAATAATTTATGTGATGAATTTAATTAGTTAGTAAAAAATATAAATTGTTAAAAAAGGATCATGCTTCTCTCTCTAGTAAATTTGAAAAATTAAAAAATGAGCATGATAATTGTATGTTAACCTCTTGTATTCAATGTGAAGAATTAGATTCATACAAAAAGAAAATTTTGTTATTACAACAAATATTAAAAAAATTTAAAATTAGTACCAAATCATTAAACATGATTCTTGCTAATAAATATAATATACGTAAAAAGAAAGAAATTGATTTTGTGAATAACACTTAACAAAAGCCAACTATATTTGTCGAAGGACCCACATTGTATGTTATTCATAAAATTAAGTGTAATTTTTGTGGTAGATGTGGTCATTTTGCTTATAAATGCTTATTTAAAAATTATGTCTAATATAAATTATTTTGAGTTCTTAAAGGAACCATGAATGACTTAATGTCAAAAATCAAGATAGATAGATCTAATTATGAGAGACCCAAAGTTAAATGAGTACATAGAATAAACCTATCTTTCTTGTAAACATGTCTACAATCGAAAGCTAGGAGCAAAAAATTAATATCTTGATAATGGATGCTCAAGGCATATGACCAAAAATCTAACACACTTCATAAAGCTCACTAGTCGAAATAATTATAATATTGACATTGGAATTATTTAATTGAGGATTTTTTTTATGTGTTATATACTATTGATCTTTGTCATGACAAAACTTATTTTTTGGTTTTAATCGATGATGCATAGATTTAGCATAAAAGAAAAGGACATACTTGTATAAAATCAATCAAATTAAAATAAAAAAAGGAGAATGTATTTTTCTTAAAAATGTCTATATCCCTAAAGCTTGTTGAGTTTTTCAATAAGAGATTAATGAATCTATTTATATATATTTTTTATGAATCACTTGAACTATGAAAGTGATTTTGATGAGTTGATGAATTGAATTTGAATGAGTTTTATCCAAATCTCTCATCTTGATGACTTGAGATTTCTTATGCATGAATCAAGATATTTTACTATTTGATCTCCTATGTTTTTTTGCTATTTACTAAAGAGGAGACTTATCAAAATGAGTCATGATCTTTCGATATTCACAACTTGAGATTTGGTTATTTCATATGACTCCTTTATGCTTATGATATCTATACCCCATCATTAAATTGATCTTGATGTAAATTTATCTTTATTATTAATATTTGTCATGATTTAAAAATTGATGTAAAGGAAAAAAAATTATAATATTATATTATTCCCTTCTTTTTGACAATAACAAATGGGGAGAAAAAATTGCTAGCTTATGTACTTCAAGAATAAGCAAGAATTGCTAGCTTGCACATATTAAAAGAGAAGCAAGAATTGCTAGCTTACACATCTTAAAAAGCAAAACTTACAAACTTAGGCATCTCAAAAGAGAAGCAAGAATTACTAAATTGCACGTTTCAAGTAGAATTAAATATTGTTAACTTTCACATCTATAAGACTTGCTAACTTGTATGTTCTAAAGTGATGTTAAACTTGCATGTTTCAAAACCTAGCTAGTTGCACTTTTCTCCTTTTTGTTAATGACAAAGGGGGAGAATTAATGATGAATGGTTTGAAAATGTTAATGTTTTGGTATCATGCATATTATACCCAAAGGAATGATGATTTTATATTTTGAAAATATGCATGATGATTTGGTATAATGCATGCAATGATGTGATCAATTGGTTGTTTCAATACTCATGATGCATGTAATGATTTTCTGCATTCAAAGTTTATTTCAATATAGTATAGAGATAGGGGGAGTTTAGTTTAAACTTCATCATCAATTGATTGTCATCATCAAAAAGGGAGAGATTGTGGAATCTCAGATTTTGATGATGAAATCAATTAATAAAGTTATGATCTAATTAGCGTTTGAGCGATGGAGGACTAACTTCGATCATAGAAAGATAAATTGATAGAAGTAGGAGAATCAGATGTTGGGCTGGAGGGCATCATGTCAGAAGATTGGACGTTGGTCCGAAGGACTGGTCGACATGTCAGTAGAAGGACTTCGTGCCATAAGTTCGGGCATCGAGTCAGAAGGATCGGATATTGCGCCAAGGAGATCGGATATTATGGGAGATCAACATGCCAATGGTCGGGCAATACGCCAAAGGAGAAGACAATGCACTAAAGGTTTGGACGAAGCACCGAATGAACCAATGATATGTTGGACAACATAAGATTAGTGTTTATAATCGGTCGTGTCTTGATCAAAATAGGTTAGGTTGTAATTGAGTTACTTTTGAGTGTAACTATGTTATCTCAATTAGGAGTCTATTGGGCTTGATCTGGGGTTGAGTTGGGCTTATTGGGAGGCCCATTTAGTAATCCATAAATGGGTCAAGTGGTGGTACCACCAGAATAGGTGGTGGAACCGCTTGTGAGCAGGAAAAGTATGAAATGTACTTCTTCCAAAAGACCCAACGATGGTAATACTAGTGTCAAGTGGTAGTGCCGCCCAGACATAGCCTCCTAGACTATGTCAGGCAGTGGTACTACACAAACTATGTGATGGTACCGTCTAGTGTTGTAGGCGGTGGTATCATTAGTGCTAGTCATAAGTGCCCAACAAGCCAATCACGCGAGTGATGACACGTGTGACTTGATACAGAATCTTTTTGCTTATTATATTTTGGCATATATCACTTTATAACTATTGCATATACGTATATATATATATATATATATATATATATATATATATATATATATATATATATATATATATATATATATATATATATATATATATATATATATATATATATATATATATTGTGATGTCCTTGGATTTGTGTAATGAGAATCGGATCGTGATGAGATCACGATAATGAGATCAATTCACCTTTAAACACATATCCTAAATAATCCCGATCATAGGTTACTCGAGAGGGACATCGTAATAACCGGACAAACTAGTGTACTGTATACCCGTCCATATTCTGGATGTAGTTGGTCTCATAGCTGCTCGTGTAGGGACACTAGGGTTACAGTAGAGGTGCTCATTGGAGAATGAGTTCACTGATTGATCCACTTACGGAATGTTGGATGGTTGATGATGCCTTATTGTCAGACAACGATTCCATAGTCCTAGTGGTGTATCTGGTCCTTAAACTTGAGACTCCAAGGATGTCCTGTATGAGTGCTCCACTCTTTGATACCAGACTTATAGGTTTGGCTGTCCCAGATCTAGTACAGCTGGTCATTAGGAGTGGTAGTCGACCTTACGAGAGCTATTGAGTGTCGATAGAGGATCATCCCTATGTGTTCTTGCTCAGACAAATCTCTAGACAGGGTCATTCGGGTTGAGAGAGCAAGAGTTCTCCGGAAGAATCCGATTAGAGCGAGATTCGAGTAGAAACCGTATGGGTCTGACAACACCATGCTCGATATACGGTCTCTAGGATATTAGATGGATGAGGGACTATAGGTACACGGTAATTGAGGATAGACAGGTCCAATGGATTGGATTCCCCTATATCGTCTGGGGACTACAGCGTAGTGGCCTAGTACGTTTGTAGTCGATGAGTCAAGTGAATTATTACAAAGATAAATATTCACTGAGTTAGAAGGAGTTCTGAGAGGTATGACTCACGGCCAGCTCGATATTGGGCCTAGAGGGTCATATACATATGGTAGGCATTACGATGAGTAGAGGTTTGGATATGAGATATCTGACAAAGCCCTTGTCTTATTGGATGTAGATCCAATACCCACTAGGGGAGGACCCATTAGGGTTTGATAGGGGACCTCTATAAATAGGAGGGATTGAGAGCCTCATAGGCTAGAGCCTTTGCTTGCCTCTCCTATTCTCCTCCCCCTCTCCAGCTTAGAGTAGGCCTAGAGTTTTGAGGAGCGTTGTCGCAGCTCTGCTGTGTGGATCACTACTAGAGAGGAAGACGCTTGACCTCCTTCACCCTCTCCTAAAGATATGCAAGGAAACAAGGATATACGATCTCCCTAGGTAACACAATCTACTCTATACGCAGTTTTAAGTTTCGCGGATTTTGCGCACCAATCTTCGTACGATGACGAACATCTATTTGGGAATCGAGGATTTTGTTTTCTTGTTCTTCCGTTGCGCATGTGATGTCACCCCCAAGATTTTCCAACAGTGGTATCAAAGCCAGGTTGTTCGTGCGAATGATTGGTTTTGAACTGCGTGTGTTGTGTTTAGGAAGAATTTTGGTGCAAAAACAAGGAAGGACAATAACAGTTGTTGCCCTCGATCTGCGTGCGTGCAGCGCAGCCGAAGGCAAGCAGAGAAGGGGTTGCACCTACAGCAGCCAGTGGGGCTGGCAGCCTGCGGGTGCCCCACCCGCGGTCGTTGCCGCACGGCACCGGCAGGCAAGGCTACAGGCAAGGCTGCCACCTACGTGCGAGCACTATGCCCGCGCGCAAGGGTGATGCCTGCCGGTGCTGGACCTGCGGGTAGAGGCACCGCGAGGCGAGTCGCAGCGCCTGCGGGCTGAGGCGCCACAAGGCAACGACGCTTGCGACCGTTGCTCCTGCGGGCAAACACCCCTGCAAGGGTGGCTGCTCGACGGGCCACTACACCCGCGGGCACCGCCCTCACGGGGGCAGCGCCACCCGTAGGGGCGCCAACCCACGGTGGCGCCGACCTACAGGGGCAGTGCCCCCGCCCCGCTGCACAGGCCGCCGCCAGCAAGGTGGCGTTGGCGGCAACAGCAAAGGGGAGTGGGGCATTTGGGTTTTTTGGGCAAAAGATAGTTTTACCCCTCGAAATTTGAGAAATTCCAGTTTCTGTCTTTTGTCCAAATTATGAAAACACCCCTATGAATTCAGAAATTCCCTATATGTCTTTGATTTCATAAAATATAAATTAATTAAAAGGTTTAGTTGATTATTATTTTTTATCATTATCTAGTAGTCCTACATGATGATGATTATTTATACATGTGATGTATGATGTGTGGACAGATGATCATGGACCGTGTGATGTGTGTACTTGTGATTATTATTATTGAGGTCTGCGAGCCTCTATTATATTTCTCGTTTATTGTCGGGCCTGCGTGACTATGATTAAGTTGTAATCACATGAGGAGGTGCAGCGGGAGTGTGGATGCAATAGCGAGACCCACGAGACGGACGATCGCGATGCATGAAGATGCATCAAGATATCGACGGAACTAACGAGGACGAGATGGACGAATACAGGGCATGGAGATGCACCGTTGCACATATAGATCTTGATGTGAGTGATTAGGCCTACTGGCTGGGGCCTAATCACTTTAGGTTGTGGTCCATGATCATCTGGTGTAATCGCTTATACACATACTAGATATCTATATACATTTGCATGCGATGTAGATATATATTAAATATGTATATATGTTACATGTCATATTAGGAGACCAAATCATAGAAACATCTCTCTCGATAATATTAAGTCGGTAAACGTGAGACAATTAGATTGACCCACGTGGCCTTCCATCGTTATAAGTAGGAACTGATTCCCGATGTAGGTTCAGTTGGTCGAGTCCCTCGAGACTCACCTATATCGCGATTTGTTATCTTACTTACGACATAGAGATGTCATCGGTGACCTGAGGGCATGGTATGCTTGGTCGAGTCCCTCGAGGGTATATCATCAAATCAGACTCATCTTGTAACGAAGGTGTTGACTTAACCGAGCATCATGGATGGTCGAGTCCCTCGAGACCATGGTGATTCGAAGGCCGAATAGGATGGGAATCACAAGGAGTTGTGATCGGCAAGAGTTGCCTACCTTTTAGGCTTAGTGTGATTGGTCGAGTCCCTCGAGGTTACACTAAAACGCTGATTGGATCTTGATCCCCACTAGAAGTCTACCGGAGACTTCCGTTTCATGTGCTGAGGGTGTCATGTGACTCGTTAGTAAAATAGTTGAAGCATATTAAGATAGAAGTCCATATCTTGATAGTTTATTTCTTACAAAATCTGCATGTTCTTCATTTTTGCTGCATCTTTATTTTTAGAAAATGTCACTTTCAATTCCCTTACGTGGCATACTTGATGTCAACCGCCTCACTAGTCCAAATTATACAGATTGACTTCGTAACTTAAGAATTGTTCTCACGACGGAGAAAATCGTGTACGTCCTTGATACAGTGATGCATGCGCCCGAAGAAGGGGCAAGCGAGGATGAGATTGCTCGCTACGTGAAGTACATTGATGACTCCACTCTTGCTCAGTGCTATATGTTGGGCTCTATGACTCCTGAGTTACAGAGACAACCTGAAAAGATGGATGCCAGATCCATTCTCCTACATGTCCGTAAATTGTTTGAGGAACAGGGAAGGACTCAGCGATATGAGATATCCAAGAGCCTCTTCCGCGCTAGGATGACTGAGGAGACATCAGTTCAGAACCATGTCCTAAAGATGATTGAGTGGATAGAGAAACTCACAGGTCTAGGAATGGTCCTAGAGGATAACTTGTGTGTGGACATTGTGCTTTAGACCCTACTAGATTCCTTTTCACAGTTCATAATGAATTTTAATATGAAAAAGCTTGAGATAACTCTCCTAGAGCTCCTCAATATGTTGAGGGAGGCAGGGAGTACTATTAAGAAAGAGAAGCCAATTCTCTACACTGGTGAGACCAGAAAGAAAGGGAAAGCAGAAAGGTCCCTTAAGAAGGGAAAGGGCAAGGGCAGACCAGGTAAAGCAAAGGTTGCTAAGAAAGACCCAGCAAAGGACAAAGTCCAGTGCTTCCACTGTGGCAAAGATGGGCACTAGAAGAGGAATAGCGAATAGTACCTTGCAGAGAGGGCGAAATAGAAGCTTGGAGAAGCTTCAGGTACATTCATAATCAATCTCCAATTGTCAGATTTTTGTGATAGTGCATTAGTATTGGATACCAGTATTGCTTATCACATCTACAATTTATTATAAATTCTAGCAAAGCTGAGGGGAGATTGGTGAGAGGAATATTGCATAAAGGTTTGTTTATGCTAGACACTACTCCACATATCATGAATGTAAATGTGTCCAAGAGGAAACGAGATGAGATGAACAGTGCATACCTGTGGCATTGTACGCTAGGTCACATCCATGAAAGAAGGATTCAAAAGTTGCTAAATGATGGATATCTAGATCAATTCGACTGTGTCATATGTAACTTATGAGCCTTGCCTTCGTGGAAAACTGACCAACTCTCAATTTAGTGGAACCGGAGAGAGAGCCACTGAGCTGTTGGAACTAATACATAGTGATGTATGTGGACCCATGTTAACTCATGCCATTGGTGGTTACTCCTACTTCATTACCTTTACTAATGATTTCTCAAGGTATGGATATGTGTACTTAATGAAGTACAAGTCCGAGGCTTTTGAGAAATTCGGAGAGTATAAGAATGAGGTAGAGAACCAGACTGGAAAGAGTATCAAAACTCTTCGATCAGATCGAGGAGGTTAGTACTTAAGTATAGAGTTTAATCAGTTCCTCAAGGACTATGAGATATTATCCCAATAGACACCTCCTTATACACCTCAGCTCAATGGTTTCTCTGGAAGGAGAAATCGTATGCTATTAGATATGGTACGGTCCATGATGAGTTTCGCTGACCTACCCATCTCATTCTAGGGATATGCCCTAAAGATCGCAACTTACCTTCTGAACAGAGTTCCAACTAAGTCGGTAGTGTCTACACCATATGAGATATGGAAAGGGAAGAAGCCTGATCTTAAGGTTGTTAAGATTTGGGGCTGCCCTGCCCACGTTAAAAGACATAACCCCGATAAGTTAGAATCAAGGATAGAGCGATGCAAATTTGTGGGATACCCCAAGGAAACTTATGGGTATTATTTCTATCATCTCGAGGACCAAAAGGTCTTTATAGCTAAGAGAGTAGTGTTTCTTGAGAAGGAACACATTCTTGGCGGAGATAGTGGGAGAATGATAGAGTTGAGCGAGGTTGGAGAACCAAGCTCAAGCACCACTCTACAGCTCGAGTATGTTCAAGTACCTAATACACAAGTTTCAACTTTACGTAGGTCTAATAGAGTATCTCATCCTCCTAAGAGATATGTGGGACATATTAGAGGAGAGAATGTTGAGGATATTGATCCTCAGACCTACGAGGAGGCTATTATGAGTATAGACTCCGGGAAGTGGCAAGAAGCCATGAATTCTGAGATGGATTCTATGTACTCCAATAAGTTTTGGAACCTAGTTGATGCGCCCAAAGGTATTGTACCCATTGGTTGCAAGTGGATCTTTAAGAAAAAGATCGGAGTAGATGGAAAGGTAGAGACCTATAAAGCAAGGCTAGTGGCTAAGTGATATCGTCAAAGGCAAGGTGTTGACTACGATGAAACCTTCTCACCCGTAGTAATGCTAAAATCCATCATAATTCTATTGGCTATTGCAGCACACTATGATTATGAGATATGGCAGATGGATGTGAAAACTGCATTCGTCAATGGGAACATCAAGGAGGAGGTGTATATGATGGAACTTGAGGGATTCGCGTCCAAGAACTACCCAGATAAGGTGTGTAGGTTGCTTAGATCCATTTATGGGCTAAAGCAAGCTTCCCGAAGTTGGAACATAAGATTTGATGAAGCAATCAGATCTTATGACTTCGTTAAGAACAAAGATGAGCCTTGTGTGTACAGGAAGGTAAGTGGGAGTGCTATCACCTTTTTGGTGTTATATTTGGATGACATCCTGATCATTGGGAATGACGTAGGAATGCTATCCACAGTAAAGGCTTGGTTATCTAGACACTTCTCCATGAAGGACTTAGGGGAAGCATCCTATATCTTGGGGATTTGAATCTATAGAAATAGATCTAAAAGGATGCTTGGCTTGTCCCAGTCCAAGAGAGGTCTTATACCGATAAGACATGGGATATTGTTTTCTACGAGTATGTCCCCAAAGACTCCAGAAGAAAGGGCGAACATGGATATTATACCTTATGCCTCAGCAATAGGGTCTATCATATATACCATGCTATGTACTAGGCCTGATATAGCGCATACTCTGAGTATCACGAGCAGGTATCAGGCGGATCCAGGCTTGGAGCACTAAAAAGCAATAAAGTATATCCTTAAGTACTTGAGAAGGACTAAGCATCTTTTACTAGTATATGGAGGTAATAGCCTTAAGGTTGAAGGCTACACAGACTCAAGTTTTTAGTCTGATGTCGATGATAGCAAGTCGAATTCAAGGTATGTGTATACCTTGAATGGAGGAGCAGTGTGCTAGAAGAGTTCCAAGCAAGATACTATTGTTGACTCGATCACAGAGGCAGAGTACATTGCTGCATCAGATGCAGCAAAGGAGGGAGTCTGGGTGAAGAAGTTCATCACTAATTTAGGAGTTGTGCCGAGTAGTAAGGAGCCGACTTCCTTATATTGCGACAACTATGGGGCGATTACTCAAATAAGGGAACCTGGGTCTCATCAGAAGTGTTCTGAGGAGGTTCCAGCTTATCAAAGAGATCATAACCCGAGGAGATGTAGTAGTGGAAAGAGTTCCATCCGAAGAAAATATTGTCGATCCACTAACAAAGTCGTTGTCTTAGATTGTCTTTGAGCATCATAGGGGTCTGATAGGGATCAGACACATATGTGATTAGCTTTAGGTCAAGTGGGAGATTGCTAGTCATAGATGCCCAATAAGCCAATCACGTGAGTGATGGCACGTGTGACTTGATACAGAATCTTTTTGCTTATTATATTTTGGCATATATCACTTTATAACTATTGCATATATGCATATATATATTGTGATGTCCTTGGATTTGTGTAATGGAAATCGGATCGTGATGAGATCACGATAATGAGATCGATTCACCTTTAAACACATATACTAAATAATCCCGGTCATAGGTTACTCGAGAGGGAGATCGTGATGACCAGACAGACTGGTGTGCTATATACCCGTCCATATGATGGATGCAGCTGGTCTCATAGTTGCTCGTGTAGGGACACTAGGGATATAGTATAGGTGCTCATTGGAGAATGAGTTCACTGATTGATCCGCTTACGGAATGCTGGATGGTTGATGATGCCTTATTGTCAAACAGCGATTCCATAGTCCTAGTGGTGTATCTGGTCCTTAGACTTGAGACTCCAAGGATGTCCTGTATGAGTGCTCCACTCTTTGATACCATACTTATAGGTTTGGCTATCCTAAATCTAGTACAACTGGTCATTGGGAGTGGTAGTCGATCTTACGAGGGCTATTGAGTGTCGATAGAGGATCATCTACTCTCGACATCATGAGAGGAATGTTCCATGTGTTCTTGCTTAGACAAATCCTTGGTCAGGGTCATTCGGGTTGAGAGAGAAAGAGTTCTCCGGAAGAATCCGATTAGAGCGAGACTCGAGTAGAAACCGTATGGGTCTGACAGCACCATGCTCGATATACGGTCTCTGGGATATTAGATGGATGAGGGACTATAGGTACACGGTAACTGAGGATAGACAAGTCTAATGGATTGGATTCCCCTGTATTGTTTGGGGACTATGGCGTAGTGGCCTAGTACGTCCGTAGTCGATGAGTCAAGTGAATTATTATAGAGATAATAATTCACTAAGTTAGAAGGAGTTCTGATAGGTATGACTCACGGCCAGCTCGATATTGGGCCTAGAGGGTCACACACATATGGTAGGCATTGCGATGAGTAGAGGTTCGGATATGAGATATCCGACGGAGCCCTTATCTTATTGGATGCAAATCCAATACCTACTAGGGGAGGACCCATTAGGGTTTGATAGGGGACCTCTATAAATAGGAGGGATTCATAGCCTCATAGGCTAGAGCCTTTGCTTGCCTCTCCTATTCTCCTCTCCCTCTCTACCTCAGAGTAGGCCTGGAGTTTTGAGGAGCGTCGTCATAGCCCTACTGTGTGGATCACCGCTAGAGAGGAGGACGCTTAACCTCCTTCACCCTCTCCTAAAGATCTGCAAGGAAACAAGGAATATACGATCTCCCTAGGTAACACAATCTACTCTATATGTAGTTTAAAGTTTCGCGGATTTTGCGCACCAATCTTCGCACGACGACAAACATCTCTTTGGGAATCGGGGATTTTATTTTCTTATTCTTCCGCTGTGCATGTGATGTCGCCCCCAAGATTTCCCAATAGTTAGTACCCAAAATCTTTGATATTTGAATTTTGGCTCTAATTTTTTAAGTCATTTAGGGTCTATAAATATCTCACTAATTCTTACTTGGGTAAGCAAAAAGAAGAGTAGAAAGGGGGAAAAATTCTTATGAAAAAAAGAGTTATAATCTTTTTAAAGTTTAGAGTCTCTTCCTCCTATGTTTAGAAGTTCTTCTAAAAGTGACACGGGAGTGTCTAATTTGCTATAATCTGCTCATATGGACCATACTGATAATATGATATTTTTTTCAGCCAACAATATTGCTACATAATCTTCAACTCAGCCTACTCAGATAAGACAGCTCATCAGCATATTCCCTACACAAAGGAATACATTAATGGAGTTGGTTGGCAACTGTAAAGCTGTATCATAGTGCTTTTCTTCATGGCTAAGGAATACATTAATGGAGTTGGTTGGCAGGTGTAAAGCAATTAATTTCGAAATTTCCTATGCATGAAGGGTTGTTTCATGCACTAGTATTTATTTTGGGGTTTAGGGCTTAGAAAAGACTTGAGAAAACTGAGGATATTGGCAGAAGCTCTCTTGGAGTGCTCTTTTGAACTCTGTATCTCTTGGATGTATCCTTGAGTGGTGAGTCTTTTGCTTTCAGTTATGTATCCTTGTTTATTATCATTAGGGTGGTGATCTTCTGTATCCCTTTTGATTTTTAAACTTGGTGGTGAGCTATATTTTATTTTACCGAAGTTTCGTCAAGAGTTCGTTCATTGCCTTCTGTGATATTTTCTATCTGTACAACTATTCTATTGGTATTCTTTCAAAATCTATTCTGCATTTTTACCCTCCCCGGTATCAGTTTAGTATTAGAGCTAAAGGCTAGAGATCATGGCAAGGCGGAATGGAAAAGATGTAGTTGGTGAAGGTAGCGACCACGAAGATGACGCTGAGTCGTTGAGGCTGTAGCTATGAAAATTGCTGCGTAGCCTACAAGAAAAAAATGAGATAATCGACGAACTTCAAAGTAGACATAACCAACATGAAAATGAAGCTCGAGAGTTTACTTCTGATGATGATACACCTCTTCCAAGGGAGTCGAGAAGATGTCGGAGAAGAAATGGAGCCCAAGATGAGTGACAGAATAAATATAACCCCAGATTAGATATTCCAGAATTTGAAGGTAAAATAGATGTTGATGACTTTATCGATTGGCTTAACACAGTAGAAAGAATTTTTGATTTTCATGAACCACCAGAACAAAAGAAGGTCAAACTTATGGCACTCAAACTCAAGCGGAATACATCTTTTTGGTGGGAAAATCTGAAGAAACAAAGAGAACGTGAGGGGAAGAGTAAGATCGTTACATGGGAGAAAATGAAAAGGGAGCTAAAGAGAAAATATTTACCTCATAATTAAAGGCAAGAGATCTTTCTCAAAATACATGATTTCAAGCAAAAAGATCTTAGTGTGGAGGAGTATACTGCAGAATTTTATAATTTGATGTTAAAAGGAGAACTTGTGGAACCGGAAGAGCAAACAATTGCAAGATACTTGGGAGGTCTGAAGTATGAGATTGCTAAAGTTGTTCAGCTACAACCATATTGGTCTTTAAATGATGTGAGCAAGCTGGCATTAAAAGTTGAAAAGCAATAGAAGTTTGAAAAGAGTTTTCGGTATGGCTCAAAAGAAGGCTACACAAAAAGAGGAAGTTCTAAGCCTACTGTCCAAAGCAAGGTGATATCGAAGGTGCAAGAAAAGGGTGAAGAATCTGCTGGCAGCAAAAAAACACCTAATTCTTCTACCCTAATTGGCCGAAAATGCTTCAAATGTCATGGTTTTGGGCATATTGCTTCAGATTGTCCAAATAGGAGGATTGTAACTTTGGTTGAAGATCATAGTGATGGAGGAGAAGATGAAGCTGACGACGAACCAAAATACGATGATGATGAGGAAGAGATTACTTATGCTGATCATGGTTTGTCTATTGTATTGCAATGTAGTTTACAAGTGTCATATGTGGCCGACGATGAAAGTTGGGTGAGAAAAAATGTGTTTCACACTAAATGCACTTCTCTTGGCAAAGTGTGCTTGGTGATCATCGACAATGGTAGCTTTGAGAATGTGGTATCTTTGGAGATGGTGCAGAAGCTAAAGTTGAATACCATCCCTCATCCACATCCATACCAGTTATGTTGGCTGCAAAAAGGAAATGACATCAATGTAACTAAAAGATGTTTAGTTTCATTTTCTATTGGCAAGTATTATAAAGATGAAGTATGGTGTGATGTTGCTCCTATGGATGCTTGTCATTTGCTGTTGGGAAGACCTTGGCATTATGATAGAAGGGTGTTGTATGACGGCTACAAACATACCTATTCTTTCAAGGTGAATGAAAAGAAGATTATTTTAGCTCCATTACAACCATCCGAAATCAGTGCACCAAAAAAGAAAGTTAGCGCTTTTATGTCCTATGGTGAATGCAAAGATGAATTAGACAAGGGTAGTCATGTTATGGCTCTACTAGTAGTAGAAGAAAATAAACAACACAAGGAGACACTAGAAATCATGAAACAAATCTTAGAAGAGTTTGAAGATGTTATACCAGAAGAGATTCCACATGACCTTCCACCCTTGAGAGATATCCGGCATCACATTGATCTTATTCCGGGGGCTGTTCTACCTAATAAGGTAGTATATAGAATGAGTCCCAAGGAGCATGAAGAACTTCAAAGGCAAGTTGATGAATTGGTGAAAAAAGGGTTAATCCGAGAGAGCATGAGTCCTTGTGCGGTTCCAGCCTTGTTAGTGCCTAAGAAGGATGGTTCTTGGAGAATGTGCGTGGACAGTCGCACCATCAACAAAATCACAGTGGACTAACGCTTTCCTATTCCAAGGTTAGATGATTTAATTGATCAATTGTGTGGTGCTTATATTTTCTCAAAAATTGATTTGAGGAGTGGCTATCACAAAATAAGAATGAGGCCCGGAGATGAGTGGAAAATAACATTTAAAACTAGAGAAGGCTTATATGAATGGTTGGTTATGCCATTTGGGCTATCTAATGCTCCTAGCACCTTCATGAGATTTATGAATCACATACTTAAGCCATGTATTGGAATATTTGTTGTAGTTTATTTTAACGATATATTGGTGTACAGCAAGAGCGAAGAGGAGCATATGAATCATCTGAAAGAGATCTTTCTTATTTTGAGGCATAAAAAGCTTTATGCTAATCTAAAGAAGTGTGATTTCTTTACTTCTAGTGTGGTGTTTCTAGGGGTATGTTGTTTCAAAAGATGGAATCATGATGGATCAAAGTAAGGTAGAGGCTATTCTCAGTTGGCCAACACCTGCTTCGTTGCATGATGTGAGGAGTTTCCATGGCTTAACTTCGTTTTACAAAAGATTTATCAAGGGTTTCAGCTCTATTGTCGCTCCAATCACCGAATGGACTAGTGAGGCTAACGATGCTTTTGAGCTTTTGAAAAGAAAGGTTACTGAAGCTCCTATCTTAGTTCTACCAAATTTTGATAATGTGTTTGAAGTTGAATGTGATGCATCTAATGTGGGAATTGGTGCTGTTTTGAGTCAAGACGGAAGGCCCATTGCATTTTTTAGTGAAAAGCTGAATGATACGAGAAAGAAATACTCTACTTATGATAAAGAGTTTTATGCAATTTATCGAGCTTTGTCTCATTGGAGTCAATATCTTCTTACCAAGCCATTTGTTCTATATTCTGATCATGAGGCATTAAAGTTCATTAATCACCAGCACAAGCTAAACAAGAGGCATGCAGCTTGGGTGAAGTTTTTGCAATCTTACAACTTTACAATCAAGCATAAATCTGGTGTTCAAAATGTAGTTGCTGACGCATTGAGCAGAAAGCATTCTTTATTATCAGCAATGGAAGTCAAAGTGGTTGGATTTGAAACATTCAATGATCTATATGAGAATGATGTGGATTTTGGCTCGATATGACAGAATTGTAAATCAGGTTCCTTTCAATAATTTTTTATCTTTGATGGTTTTCTTTTTCGAGCTAATGCTTTGTGTGTTCCATCTTGTTCTTTGAGACAAGTAATTCTAGCTGAAGCTCATGGTGGTGTTTTGGGAGGACATTTCGGTAGGGACAAGACTCTAGCTCTTGTTCAATCAAATTTCTACTAGCCTAAAATATTCAAAGATGTGGATAGACATGTGAAACAATGCCGATTGTGTTATTTGGCAAAAACAAGGAGTCAAAATTCTGGTTTGTACACTCCATTGCCAGTGCCAAATGCTCCATGGGAGGATATGAGTCTTGATTTCATTTTGGGACTGCCAAGAACTCAAAGGAACAAGGATTCTATCATGGTTGTTGTTGACAGATTTTTAAAAATGTCTCACTTTGTTCCATGCAGTAAATCAAATGATGCATCTCATATTGCTGATTTATATTTTAAGGACTATGGTGTCTGATCGAGATTCAAAATTTATTAGTCATATTTGGAGAATTCTTTGGAGGAAGCTGGGTACTTCTTTGAATTTCAGCAGCTCGCATCATCCACAAACCGATGGGCAAATTGAGGTAACAAACCGAAGCTTAGGAAATTTGCTTAGAAGCTATGTTGGCAAGAATATTAAGCAATGGGATGTCATTCTTCCATAAATTGAGTTTGCCTACAATCGTTCTATGCATCATAGTATTGGTAAGAGTCCTTTTGAGATAGTTTATGGTGCTAATCCTGCTGGTCCTTTGGACTTAATCCCTCATTCTACAACAAAGCAATTTAGTGGAGATGCTGATGAAAGAGCTAAGCAGATAAAGAAGCTACATTAGGGTATGAAAGCAACCATTGAGAAACAAAATGAGAGGTATATGCAAGCTGCTAACAAACACAAAAAACTTGTGGAGTTTAATGCAGGTGATTTGGTTTGGATTCATCTAAGGAAGGAGAGGTTTCCACTGGGAAAATTTGGAAAACTGAAACCTAAGGCTGATGGTCCATTCAAGGTGCTTAAGAGAATTGGCAAAAATGCTTATGAGATTGAGCTACCTAAAGATTATGGAGTATCCCCAACATTTGATGTGGCTGATTTAAGTCCTTTTTATAATCATGATGACGAAACAAACAAGAACTTGAGGATAAGTCTTTTTCAACCAAGGGAGATTGTCACGGGAGTGTCTAATTTGCTACAATCTGCTCATATGGACGATACTGATAATATGATATTTTTTCAGCCAACAATATTGCTACATAATCTTCAACTCAGCCTACTCAGATAAGACAGCTCATCAGCATATTCCCTGCACAAAGGAATACATTAATGAAGTTGGTTGGCAGTTGTAAAGCTATATCATGGTGCTTTTCTTCATGGCTAAGGAATATATTAATGGAGTTGGTTGGCAGCTGTAAAGTAATTAATTTCGAAATTTCTTATGCATGAAGGGTTGTTTCATGCACTAGTATTTATTTTGGGGTTTATGGCTTAGAAAAGACTTGAGAAAAATGAGGATATTGGCAGAAGCTCTCTTGGAGTGCTCTTTTGAACTCTGTATCTCTTGGATGTGTGCTTGAGTGGTGAGTCTTTTGCTTTCAGTTTTGTATCCTTGTTTATTATCATTAGGGTGGTGATCTTATGTATCCCTTTTGATTTTTAAACTTGGTGGTGAGCTATATTTCGTTTTATCGAAGTTTCGTCAAGAGTTCATTCATTGCCTTCTGTGATATTTTCTATCTGTACAACTATTCTATTGGTGTTCTTTCGAAATCTATTCTGCATTTTTACCCTCCCCGGTATCAAAAAGGAGGAGTGAGGTCTGTCTTAATGTAAAAGAGAGGTATAAAGGTTCTCTCCTGAGCCTGTGAAAAGGAGAAAGAGTTATAATAGGGTAGTTAAACTTTGTCCATTGAAAGAAGATCAGTAGTGAACACCGATGGTCTCGACGGAAGAGGAATCAAGAGTAGACGTAAGTCACGACGACCGAACCACTGTAAAGTTAGTTTGCATTTTCTTTCTGCTCTTCATTCATATTACAAACTAATTTACTTTACTCAGTACTCTTATGAATATTTTAAGTTAAATTTATTTTCGATACAGACTTTATGGAACGAAAGTTTTCAAATTGACATTTTTATGAAAGCACTGATTTACCCCCCTCTTAGTGTCATTTTCGGTACTAATAATTTTTTTATTTTCAAGAAAATTAATAATATATTGCTTCAAAAATTTATTACAAGAATGACATACTTGTAAGAGGTCATCAAAATGACATACTTCACTTTACAAAAAACTAGAGGGCATCAAATGATCCATAATGAGATTTATAAAAAATAAATGAAAGTTTTCACTTCATTCAAAACATGTATAATTCATTCAGCGTTCGTTTTTTTTGGTTACACCCAATTTAATGATAGCTTTCATAATTTTATTGGCCTACTAGTTTCTCCCTTGAAACTTGCACCCAGTAATCAGAACCACAACCTCATTGGATCGAAGAATAAATCCAACATCTTCAAATTCAGTCTCAATCTCAAACGCACAGTCAGTATTTAGCTTTGTCCCTCTTTCGTCCGATCTTATCCTCTTATCCACTTTTCCTGAATAGTGCATCTGTCCTTTAAAATCCCTTCAAACTAGTCTAATGAAAAACTATCATAGAGATACGCAACATCTCTCGAAACAATAGTAAAAGGATTGCATCTAACGTTTCTAAACACTAAATCATATCATCCAAAGGCCATAGGCAATTAGAGTTCTCACATGGAGAGGGATCTATCCTCTCCCTTTCAGCTTTATCGAAAAAGGTCTCACACTTGAAGGGTGTAAGATACAAAAATAAAATATGCTGCCGATTGTTAGGTCTAATTAAATAGAAATAGCAAAGAAAGGAGCACAAATGTGAAATCTAGCTAATCTTTCTCAAGTACTAAGTTTATGATGCAAAAAGTTTATGTGCAGTGTAAGGTAAGAATATTCCAAAAGGTTTTCCAAAGGATTGAGTTATTACAAGGGTCGTTTGGAGGATGAAGCAAGAATCTATAGGCCAACCTGTTGATAGTTACCCTTTAAGATCATTATTCCAAAACCAACGGTCATCATTAGAGGAGGAAGAGATGCTCATGTCAAGTATGGACTTCATCTACCTAGATGAAATAAATCGATTAGTAGATCATTGTCTCATCTCCCATTTGAAATAAAAGATGAAACTTTGTATTCATCAAGATCAACTAAAGAGTTAACAAAAGTAGGCTTGTTTTTTATAGGTAGCTCAAAAATTCAATTATCATTTAACACTAATCGAATCATCATTTTTTATCACAAGAGAAAAACCCAACCCCAAACTATTCATAGAATTGATAAAAAGCTTCCAGACTAGTTACAACACAAAGAAGGGAGAGACTCCTAAGGATTACAAGGACTATACTTGGCAATGATTATATTAGTCCAAAGGTTAGAAACATAATTTAGAAATAACCCCATGCACCGTACTTGAAGAGTAGATTTAGTAATATTAAGGTCATGAATGTCTAAGCCCCCTTTCAATTTAGGTTTAGTGATGATTTTCTATGAAATCAGATGCATGCCATTAGTAGAATCAGAATTTTGCCAAAGGAAGCTCCTAAGAGTGCTTTCAATACCCCTCATGATAGCTTTAGGCATCCTTTAGAGAATGCAAAGGAGTAGCAATAAGAACGGAGTTTAGGAAAAAATTCAACCCTTTCTTTAATATGATTTGTTAACTCTGAAAAACTGATGTAGGCTGTGTTATTCTTAAGCACCGGAAACTACTCCTAAAGCTCAGAAGAAATACCCTCTAACTGTCCAAGGCAACTCTAGTTCCAATTAGAAAGGATAGACTTAAAATGCTTTAGATTAAATATAAGAAAATTATCGGACCATAAGAAGTGTAGCAAGTAGACTAGTGGTCATTAATAAGGTTGTGGACCTTTCCGTATTCGGTCTAGAATGGCTGAAATAAAATAGAGTAAATCCTCTTAGCTTTATTTACCACCTTAATAATAAGGGGGTTATGGTCCGAGATAGATTAGAGGTAATGGAAAAATTATAAAAAAAGTACAGTTAGAAAGAATTAGCCAACACCTAATCAAGCTTA
This sequence comes from Musa acuminata AAA Group, assembly GCF_036884655.1. Lineage (NCBI taxonomy): Eukaryota > Viridiplantae > Streptophyta > Magnoliopsida > Zingiberales > Musaceae > Musa > Musa acuminata. Next base: position 17,200,663 of record NC_088355.1, on the reverse strand, counting down.
ATAAGTACCTTAGCTAATCCATTTTTATTGTTGGACCAAGTAAAGTTAACAGAATCACTCCCAATGTCAAACAAACCAGTAGAAGAAATTAAGTTTCGGAAATATCTAACAACCATATTGAGTCTACAAGGAAAACTATTACACTCTTCAGAAGACTCAAGGATATAATTAAGGTCACCAATCAAACAAGAATATTGTTCCTAGCATAAATACTCATAGAAGTTAAAGAAAAAAGAAACCTAATTATAGAATAACATATATACACTAATGGTGGGACGATATTACTTGGGCTTACACACATAGTGAATTCTAAGCAAGAAGAATTTCTCCCAAAGTCCCATTCGATGCTTGAATATAACCCTTCCAGCCACAACCAAAGCGTAGTGCCAAGCATTTTGCATCATCTTTCCCCAAGTGGGTTTCCTACAATAGCACCAAGTAAGCTTTCAATTGTTAGGATCAATACGACACAGGGGGGGTGTGAATTAGTGCAGCGATTAAAATTACGATTACGATTCCAAATCTTTCTAAGTGGATAAAAATGTAATGAAGAAATTGTATTGAGAAAATATCAACTTGAAGTAAATGAACAATGCAGAGTGCAGCTAAGTAATGAAAGTAAGCATTAAGTGTTAGGATCAAGTTGACACTAAGGGGAGGGGGGGAGGGGGTGGGGGGTGGGGGGTAGGGGTTGTGGATTAGTGCAGTGGATAAAAACAACATCAGTTCGAAAATCTTTCATTCGATAAAAACTCGTATTGGAAATGTGTATTTAACTTGAAAGCATATAGAATTGTAGTGAAGTTTGCAATAAAGGTAAATAGCAAGAAGTAAATGCAAACCAGATTTTTATAGTGGTTCGGTCGTTGTGACCTACATCTACTCGTGATTCCTCTTCTGTTGAGGCCACCGGTATCCACTAACGATCTTCCTTCAATGGGCAAAGATTAACTACCCTTTTACACTCTTTCTCCTTTTCACGGGTTTAGGAGACAACCCTTACAAGCCTATCTTTCTTAGACCTCACTTCTTCCTTTAGATGAACTTCTAAATACTAGGAAGAAGTGATCCTAAATCCTAATAGGGTTTCCTAATTTTTTCTCAAGTATTCTTTCCCCCTTTTTCAACTCAATTTCATGCTCAATTCTTTCTTTGCCATGCAAGAATAGCTTGGGTATTTATAGACCCCAAATGGCTTCAAAATTGGAGCCAAAAAAGGTCTTATCCTAGGTTTCCTGGGTACTAGCGGTACCACCGCTTGTGCTGGGCGGTACCATAGCCTGTAGTATTGACACTAGATAGTACAATTGCTCAATCTGACGATACCATCGCTTGACATAGTAAGGAGACTGTGTCTGGGTGGTACCATCGCCAAGACTAGTGGTACCACCGCTTGACATTGGGCGGTACCATCGTGTAGTCAAATGGTACCACTACTTGACAGCATGAAAAAGTGTGCTATTAACTTTTTCAACTCATGGGTGGTTGCTTCTAACTTAGGGTGATCGAATGAGCCTTCCACTTAGCCCAAAATAGTCCCAACTCAGGCCCAATGGGCCCTTAATTGAGTTAGAATGGTTAATTCTAAACTAGCCAAATTATGACCTAAACTAACTTGTTCTAGACAAATATTACAAAGCGTTTAATCAAATGTTTTATGCATGTCATTGGTTCATCGGTGCTTCGTCCAATCCTTCGGCGCATCGTCCTCTTTTGCGACCAGTTGTCCAATCAGCATGTTGACCTCTGCAACTCCAATCTCCTTAGCGCAATATCCACTCTTCTAGGCCCGATGCCCGAACTCATGGCGTGAAGCCTTTTGCCAATACGTCGACCGATCCTTTGGCTCGATGTCCAATCTTCTGACATGTTTTACTTCGACCCAAAATTGATTCTTCTTGCTTTAATTGTCTTTCATAATTGAAGCTAGTCCTACATCACTCAAAACACAGATTAGATCACAAACACATTAATTGATTTCATCATCAAAATCTGAGATTCAACAATCTCCCCCTTTTTGATGATGACAACCAATTGATGACGGAGTTAACCTTAACTCCCCCTATCAATATGCCATATTGATAGAACCTTGAATTCAAATTGAATTCAAGTCAAAGCAAATTTAATCATAAATATTTACAACACATTATATGCATATCATTGCATTGCATGCATCATTATAAGAAGTTTTGCATGCATCATCATAAATATTTCAAATCATCATAGTATAAAAATATCAAAGTATATTACATCCTACCATGTATGATTCTCATATCATCATATCTTCTCCGCATTTGTCATCAACAAAAAGAAGAAGTGCAACTATCAAGTTTTAGAGATATGCTAGTTTTACAACATACAAGCTAGCAACAATTTTGAGTTGTGCAGGTTTGCAAATTTTTCTTCTTGAGATAGGCAAGATAACACTTTTGCTTCTCTTGATATTACAAGCTAGCAATTCAAGGTGATGTTCAAGATAGCAAGTTCTTTCTTCTCTTTCGAGAAGTGCAAGCTAGCAATTTTGCTTCCTAGCAAGTTTTTCTCCTTGTAAATTGTAAGCTAGTAAATTTAGCAAGTGTTATATCATATTAAAACATGCAAGCTAGCAAATTTTACACATATGAAGTTAGCAAAATTTTACATCTTTTGAGATATGCAAGATAGCCTATATTTGCATCTTCTTGAAATCTGTAACTTAGAAAACATTGCTTCTCTTGAGATTTGCAAGATAGCACTTCTTGCTTCTCTTTTGAGATGAGTAAGCTAGCATGTTTTGCTCTCCCTTTGTCATTGCCAAATAGAAGGGAAGAATACAATGTTGTAATTCTTTTCCCTTTACATCAATTTTTAAATTATGATAAAGATAAATAACATAGATAGATTTACATCAATGTTTCAATCATAAAAAATAAAAGATCAAGTCATGAATACCAAAACATGATGTATCATTTTTGGAAAATTTTTTCTTTCGTAAATAGAAGGAATGATAGGAAATAATCTTGATTTAAAAAGAATACTCAAGTCATAAAAATCAAGAAATCAAGATCATGATCCAAAAAATATATAAGAAGAGTTTATGCATTTGGGAGATTTAATAATTTGCCTAAATTAATATTCAAACTTGCAATTTTGGTTCTCTTGATATGCTAGCAATTTTCTTTCTCCCCTTTGTCATTGTAAACAAGGAAGAAGTAAGAGTAGAAGAATACAATGGTACCCCTTTTTTGTTTACATCAATGCTCTACTTATAACATAAGGTTAACAACCACAAATATAAAGGAATTTCACATCATTTCAAGAAAGATAATATCAAAGATCATGTGAATACCAAAAGACATGATTCATTTTGATAAATTTTCTCTTAAATAATCAAAAGAAAATCTTAGGAGATCAAATAGTAAAAGATCTTCAAAAGAAATTTTAAGTCATGAATTTCGAGAAAGATATTCTCTTTAGTAAACAACAAAAGAATTGTAGGAGAAAAAATAATAAATGATCTCAATTCACGCATAAGAATTCTTAAGTTGTCAAGATCATAATTCATATATCAAAGACTTTTAAGTTATAATTCTTAGAATTCAAGATCATGTTATAGATAAGACTCATTCAAATTCAAATCATCAAATAATTACTTATCATTAGAATCAGTTTTCTTAATTCATAAAATAGATTCAACTCTTGGAATCACTTGTTGAAAGAAAATCGAAAAGCTTTAGAGATATTTTAAAAAAAACATGAATTCTTTCATTTTTGTTTCAATTTAAGTGGTTTGATTTCATACAAGCATGCTTTTATCTTTTATGCCAAACAAAATATCCATCATCATTTAAAACCAAAAAAATAGCTTTCATTAAGATAAAGAACAATAAGCCATCAATCATGCATAATTTCAAAATATACGCTCATTAAGCATGATTTCAAATCATCATTACTTCAAATCATCATTACATTATTGCATCATTAAATCATCAAGTATGGATTCATTGAACATAAAGCATCTTCAATCAAAATAAAAAATCAATACAAAAATAATCAAGATACACATTATTACTTCTTAAAAACATATATAGGATTAATCTTATTATTAGGATCAAGAGCGGCACTAAGAGGGGAGGGTGAATTAGTATAGCTGAAAATTTTATCGATTTCAGAAAAATATTCGTTTCGATTAAAACTAATTCCGACGAAAATGGTTTCGATTTAATTCGTTTCGGAAAGAATATGAACTTGAAAGCTTTCATAAAAGTGTAAGAGAGGATTAAGGAGATTTGCAGTAATGTAAATTGCACAAATGAAAAGCAAACCAGAATTTAGAGTGGTTCGGGTAATGTGACCTACATCCACTTTTTGATTCCTCATTCGACAAGGTCTCCGACGTCCACTATGTTAGGATCAAGAGCACTAAGAGGGGGGGTGAATTAGTGCAGCGGAAAACTTTCGACGATTAAAATTACGTTCGTACGATAAGAGCGATTTCGGTAGAAAAGTCGATTCTTAAATCACTTTAACTTATGATCAAGTAAGATGCAGTTAAAGCAAGTCTATGAAGGCAGTTTGCAGTTATGATGGAAATTAGAATGTAAGCATAAACTGAAATATGATGTTCGTAAGATAAAACTGATTTACGTCTAAACGCCGATTCGGAAAATACTGAACTTTGAAACATGATCGTAAATGCGCAGAAGGCAGTAAGCTATTGAGGAGGTTTGCAGTAAAGATAATATGCTCAAACTAAATGCAAACCGAGATTTAGAGTGGTTCGGTTAATCTTGACCTACATCAACTTTTGGCTTCCTCCACCGACGAGGTCACCGACGTCCACTAGAGGCCTTCCTTCAATAGGCGAAGGCTAACCACCTTTTTACAGTTTCACTCCTTTTGATGGGCTTAGGAGACAACCCTTATAGAATTTTCTTTCCTCTCTTGACAGATCAAAACTTGGAAAATAAGAGGAAGGAGAACTTTTAACTCAAACAACACTTTTGAGCTCTAAAAATCATTGAGTAAGATCAGGATTTCGGTGGTTTTTGGTTACTCTTTCATTGCTGAAAGGGTGGGGTATTTATATGCCCTAACCCAGTTTAAATTTCGAGCTCAAAAACGTCAATTCCCGGAATTCCGGGGTCTGGCGGTTGCACCGCCTAGCAGAGCTCGAAGACTGAGGCTCTAGGCGGTGCCACCTCTTGTTAGGGGTAGTTGCACCTCTGTCAGAGGCGATTGCACGGCCCAGCCAGAGCTCAGAGACTGAGCCCTGGGCGGTGCCACCGCCGACCCAGGCGATGCCACCTTTGGCCAAGTAATCTAGGTCCGAATGGGCTGATCCATTCGCCCCAATTTGGGTCTGTCAAGGGCCCAATTGCCCCAAGATTAAGTTAATGGGATCACCTCCCATTTCTAACTTAATCATCATGCTAACTACAAATTTCTTAAGACATTTACTACAACTTGCTCCGGTTCGTTAATCGCTTCTTCCGGCGAGCTTCCGTCGATCATCCGATGAACCCTCGGTGATGCTCCTGCGGACTTCTGGCAAACTCCTAGACTTGCGACGATCCACTTGGCAAGTTTCAATGAGCTTCTTTGGCAAGCTCCTAGACTTCTTGGATTTGTTCTCACAGAACCTCCGACGACCGTCCGAACTTCCGTCGAATTCTCAAACCCCCAACGTGATCATAGTCTTGACTCCGGCGCAACTCCTACTGCATGTCTTACTTTCATCGTAGTTAATCCTGCACACTTATCTCAACATATGGATTAGATAACAAATGACAATTGACATCATCATCAAAATCCGAGATTCAACAATCTCCCCCTTTTTGATGATGACAATCAATTGATAACGGAGTTAACCTTAACTCCCCCTATCTATGTGCCATAATTGAGATAAGTCATTCTTGAATTCAAAGCCTTTGAATTCAAGAGACATATTGATAAGTTAAAATCATTTAACCTTAACAATACTCTCATCATGATGTATCTCTCTGAAAATGATGTATGATGTCAAGGCTTGACATCCATTTTCAAATTTCAAATGTGAATGATGGTAATGATCGCAATTCATCATATGGTAAGATATCAACATGTAAAATTTCAAAGTAAGATTTTGATATCTTAACATGATGCACACATTTCAGGTATTTTAGCAATCATAGTATTTCATCACATGGTAAGATATCAACACATAGGACTATGATGCAAGTTCTTGATATTTTAACATGATGCAAACATGGCATATTGCTAATATGGAAATCATAGTTATCATTAATTCATATATTTTCGATGATGCAAGCATGGCATAATCATAGCATCAATTCATATATCTACTTTTTTCGACATAATATGGCATTTATAGCATCAATTTATATATTTCTCTCCCTATGTCATCAACAAAAAGGAGAACGATATAAACAACTTTTAAATATACGTGTGATGCCATAACTAGGTTCATGTCATTTATCTATATAGAGTGATAGGATACAAATTATACAAACATCTCAAGAAAAACATGACATGAAGATTATAGAGTGAAAACTTCTTCCTTTTTATTTGTTATTATCTTTTTGCATGAAGGAGGAAAGTCATTTGTGCAGTTCAAATCGATAGGATATTAAGGCATGCTTTACAAGAGAATATTTTTCACATGATAAGTCTAAAAGATATGCATTTGCTAGATGATTCTATTTGTCAAAAATCAATGATGTGAATCAAACTATATGTGACTTATGTTTATTAAGTCCGAAAGAGAATAATGTATTCATGAAATCCGATTGGAACTGAAAATTTAATTTAACACTTTCATGCAATCGGACAAGACTATACAATCATGAAGACATGCTCATTGTTATGGAAATTTTTGTATTAATTTTTAACATGTTATTTTAGGCATGTAATGGCAATTAAATGATTTGATCATTCAATCAATAAAGTCTGAATAATAATTTTAACAAGTTTATGCATTCGGACACATCAACATTCCTAATTCTCTTCTTATGAAATCAAATTGTTCTTCACTTAGAGGTTTTGTAAAAATATCAGCAAGTTGATGCTTAGTATCTATGAACTCTATGATTACATCATGATTAGTAACATGATCTCGTATAAAGTGATGTCCAATATCAATATGTTTTGTTCTTGAGTGTTAAATGAGATTCTTTGTTAAACATATTGTACTAATGTTATCACATTTAATGGGAATCATTTTAAGATAGACTTTATAATCTTCTAAGGTGTTTTTCATCCACATAACTTGTGCACAGCATGCACTAGCTATAATATATTCAACTTCGGTTATTGATAGTGCAACCGAGTTTTGTTTCTTAGATGACCAGGAAACAAGGGAATGTCCCAAAATTTGACATGTTCCTAATGTACTTTTTCTATCTAGTCTACATCCAGCAAAATCTGCATCAGCATAAGCAATTAACTCAAAATTTTTGGATTTTGGATACCATAATCCAAGATTTGTGGTACCTTTAAGATATCTAAGTATTCTTTTAACCACTTTGAGATGAGATATCTTAGGGTTCGATTGAAACCTAGCACAAAGTCCTACACTGAACATGATATCTGGTATAGTTGCAGTGAGGTAAAGTAAACTTCCTATCATACCCATATAGGTTTTTTCATTGAAGCTTTCTCCCTCTCTCATTAACTTCTAACTTAGTGGAGGTGCTCATAGGGGTGTTAATAGCCTTTGAGCTATCCATATTAAATCTTTTCAGTAGATCTAAAGCATATTTAGTTTGACTAATAAAGATGCCATTGCTTAGTTGCTTAATTTGTAAGCATAAGAAAAAGGTTAATTCTCCCATCAAACTCATTTCAAATTCGAGAATCATGGTTTTAGCAAAAGATTCACAAAGAGATTCATTCGTAGAACCGAAGATAATATCATCAACATAAATCTGAACAATGAGAAAATTATTTTCAAAATTCTTGATAAACAATGTAGTATTAACCTTGCCTTTTGTAAAATTATTTTCAATAAGAAAAGAACTAAGTATCTCATACCAAGCCCTAGGGGCTTGTTTTAAACCATAGAGAGCTTTAGTTAATTTAAACACATGATTAGGGAGGCTATTATTTTCAAATCTAGGAGGTTGTTCAACATAAACTTCTTCGGAAATAAAGCCATTAAGAAAAGCGCTTTTAACATCCATTTGAAACAACTTAAAATTATTACTACTAGCATAGGCAAGGAGCATCCTTATGGCTTCTAATTGAGCCACAAGAGCAAAGGTTTCTTCATAATCGATACCTTCTTCTTGGTTGAAACCTTTGGCCACTAATCTAGCATTATTTCTAACCATGATACCATATTCATCTTGCTTGTTTCTAAAGACCCATTTAGTACCAATAACTAAATGGTCATTTGGCCTAGGAACAAGCTTCTATACCTCATTTCTCTCAAATTTATTTAATTCATCTTGCATTGCGATAATCCATGAATCATCTTTCATGGCTTCGTCAATACATTTAGGTTCAATTTGGGAGAGAAAAGCGGTGTTGGCACAAAAATTTTTAAGAGAAGAACTTGTCTGAACCTCCTTTGAAAATAGGAAGGAGAATTTTCTTTCCTCTCTTGACAGATCAAAACTTGGAAGAAAAGAGGAAGGAGAACTTTTAACTCATACAACACTTTTGAGCTCTAAAAATCATAGAGTTAAGATCAGGATTTCGGTGGTTTTTGGTTACTCTTTCATTGTTGAAAGGGTGGGGTATTTATAGGCCCCAACCCAATTTGAATTCTGAGCACAAAAACGTCAATTCCCGGAATTCCGTGTTAGGATTAAGAGCACTAAGAGGGGGGGGGGGGGGGGGGGGGGGTGAATTAGTGCAGCAGAAAACTTTCAACGATTAAAACTATGTTTGTACGTTGAAATCCGATTTCCGACGTAAAACCGTTTTCGGAAACTTAACTTGAAAGTGAGTTCATAAAAGAGCAGAAGGCAGTAAGCTATTGAGAAGGTTTGCAGTAAAGATAAAATACTCAAAGTAAATGTAAACCGAGATTTAGAGTGATTCGGTCAATCTTGACCTACATCCACTTTTGGCTTCCTCCACCAATGAGGTCACCGACGTCCACTAACGATCTTCCTTTACTAGGCGAAGATCAATCTCCTTCTTACACCCCTCTTCTCCTTTTACTGTATTTAGGAGACAACTCTTACAAGCACTCACTCTCCTCTCTTAAACAGAATTCTAACACTTAATCTAGAGGGAAATTCTAGAGATTGTAGCAGCGTTTTCTCTCTTTTAATCTTTCTATGCTTGTCTATCTTACCTAGGGATGGGAGGGGTATTTATAGGCTCCAAACCAGTTTGAATTCTGAGCTCAAAACTATCATCTCTCGAAATTCTGGGGTTTGGCGGTTGCACTGCTTGGTAGAGCTCGGAGACTGAGCCTCTGGGCGGTGCCACCGCTTGTCAGGGGCGGTTGCAAACTTGGCAGAGCTCGGAGACTGAGCCTCTAGGCGGTGCCACCGCTTGACAGGGGCGGTTGCACCGCCCAGTCTTGCTCGGAGATTGAGCCCAAGCGGTGCCACCGCCGACCCTGGCGGTGCCACCACCGACCCTGGCGGTGCCACCGCCTAGTAGGAATTCTAGTCCGAATGGGTTGATCCATTCGGCCCAATTTGGGTCTGTCAAGGGCCCAATTGCCCCCAGATTAAGTTAATGGGATTACCTCCCATTTCTAACTTAATCTACATGCTAACTATGACAATTCTTAAGACATTTACTACAGCTTGCTCCGGTGCGTCAATCGCTTCTTCCGGCGAGCTTCCGGCGAACTTCCGACGAACCTCCGACGGACTTCCGGTAAACTCCTGGACTTGCGACGATCCACTTGATGAGTTCTGATGAGCTTTTTTTGGCAAGCTCCTGGACTTCTCGGATTTGTTCTCGCAGAACCTCCGACGACCGTCCGGACTTCCCTCGAGCTCTCGAACTCCCAACGTGATCATAGTCTTTGACTCCGGTGCAACTCCTGCTGCATGTCTTACATCCATCATAGTTAATCTTGCATATGTAAAATAAAACTTCGATCGAGACAATTATTCCTAAGCAATTAACCAAGTTGTCCGGCATGTCATTGGTCCCTCAAAGCTTCGTCCGATTCTTCGGCGAATCGTCCTCTCTTGCGGCCTATTGCCCAATCGGCCAGTTGACTCCGTAACTCCGATATCCTTGGCGCAATACCCGCTCTTCTTGGCCTGATGCCCGAGTCCACGACCCAAAGCCTTCTGTCAATACGTCGACCGATCCACCGGTCCGACGTCCAATCTTCTGACATGTTCCTCCAGCATAACATGATTTTTCCTACTTTAATTGTCTCATCCTGATCGAAGCATCCTGCGTCACTCAAAACACAGATTAAAACATAAACACAATTATCAATTGGTTTCATCATCAAAATACGAGATTCAACAATCTCCCCCTTTTTGATGATGATAACCAATTGATGACGGAGTTAAACTTAACTCCCGGAGTTTAAACAAACTCCCCCTATCAATATGCCATATTGATAGAACCTTAAATTCAAACTGAATTCAAGTCATTGCAATATTCATCATGAATACTTGCAACATGTCATCATAAACTTATGCATAACATGTCATGTCATCAACATACTTCTCCCCCTTTGTCATCAACAAAAAGGAGAAGTACAACTATTCTTTGTGTTTGTAATATAAGTTCAACTCATTGCATGAAAAATATAATATCAAGTTTTATCATCATGCAGTTTTGAAACTAGAAAATTTAGCAAGTATTACATCATGCTTAGAACATTCAAGCTATGCAAGTTTTACAGCATACAAGATAGCACGTTTGGTAATGTTTAAGATAGTAAGTTCTACATCATGCAAGCTAGCAATATTATAACATTTTAGAACATGCAAGCTAGCAATTTAGAGATGTTCAAGAGAGTAACTCTTGCTTCTTGAAATATGCAAGTTTGCAAGCTAGCAAATTTTTGCTTCCTTTGCAATGTTTGAGCTTGCAATTTTGTTTTCGTTGCAAAATGCAAGTTTAGCATGTATAGCATCTTGAGAGAGGCAAGATAGAACATTTTTGCATTTTCTTGATGTTTCAAGCTAGCAATTCTTGATGATGTTCAAGATAGCAATTTCTTCTCTTTTGAGAAGTGTAATTTTTGCTTTCTCCTTGAATTGTGCACGCTAGTTATCTCCCCCTTAGTCATTGTCAAAAAGAAGGGAAGACCCTTTCTAAAGAAGGGAAGACCCTTTATGTCAATTTCTAAATCATGACAAAGGCGAGTAATCATTCTTATTTCAAAATTTCATAATTGAGATAAACCTTGAATTCAAATTAAGGTAATTTTAATCATGATTCATATCATCAGATAAAAAGCATCATTTTAGCAACAAATCGTAGCATTTCATCACATGGCAAGATATCATCAAGTAAAATTATGATGCAAGTTCTTGATATCTTAACATGATGCAAACATGGCATATGGAAATCATAGCATTAATTCATATATTTCTCATTCAAATATGACACTCATAATATCAATTCATATATTTCTCCCCCTTTGTTATCAACAAAAGGAGAAGTAGCTCTAGCTATTTTAAAAGATATGCAAGTTTTTGTAACATGAAGCTAGATTTTCATCACAACATATAAGCACAAAAGCATAGCAAGATTCTTAAGTTCAATCATGGCAATTCAACACTTGCTTCTTGTGCAAGATTGTACTTTGCTTTTCTTTGCATGTTCTAACTAGCGAAAGCTTTCTCCACTTTGCTTTTGTCAAAAAGAAGGGAAGAGTACAAGCTAGCCAGCATTTGCCTTGAGCTAGCAATCTTTCTCCCCCTATGTCATTACCGAAAAGAAGGGAGAAATCAATGGCCAAAAAATTTTAATCATTATACAGGCCATATTACAAAATCATGTCATGATATCAAGAAAATTCAAGAAGGACATGATTCATTCGATAAATCCTTTTAATAGAGCAAAAGAATTATACAACCAAGGATCATGATTAAAATATATCAATATCATAGATCAAGTCATGATTCATGATTCATCATAAAACAAATTAATTTTCAGTCATCACATAAGGCATTTAAAGAATTTTTGAAACATAGGAGAATGATTAATTTAAGCATGCAATGTTTCAATCAAATTCAAGTCATGAATACTAATACTTTCATATTGTGAGTATCAATTCATGAATACCATAAAACCATCAAGATCAATAGATTCTCAAAAATGAATTGTTAGGATCAACAAAATCCGAAAATAAAATTTAACACTTTCATGCATTCGGACATGGTTTTACTATAGATTTTCAAATTCAATCATGAAGTTAAAAATGCTCATGATCATGGATATTTTTATATCCAAAACACATAATTTCTAACATGTTATTAAGCCATGTAATAGTGTAAAATCATCAAGATACACATGCATGGATTAATCCTAAGCACTATCACATATTGTATAATTATCATCCCTAATGTTGCATACATCATTCAACATTTCAAAATATAACATGCATGAAACCTTAGCAATATACTTTTCATGATCAAATTTTTAATTTTTTAAAGATGCTAAAAAGAAAAAAACATGATATAATTTTTGAAAAATAATTTTTTATTTCCTATTCTAAATTAAGCACTCATGAAAGACTTCAAGTAATTTCAAAATAATTCAAGAGAGTTGAATTACTTATCTTGTAGTCAAAGCTCGTCAAAGCCCAATTCGTAGTTTCACCTTTGGAAGTTTTTTAAAAGCTTCATCCTTGGTTGCCTTCCTCTTCTTTGGCCTCTTCCTCCGTTCAAGTTCATTGTTTATTTTAGATTTTTGTTTAATAAACTTATTAAGATTTAGTGTTCGAAGTTCAAGTTCATCATTGTCCTCATCACTTGAGTCATTACTCAAGTGGTATTCATTTGTCCGGAGTTCCAAATCCTTCCTATTCTTTGGAAGGTGATTTTGTTCATCATGTTCATCATGTGCATTGTGCACCATTTCATATGTCATCAATGAACCAATTAGTTCTTCAAGTGAAAAAATATTTAAATCTTTTATATCTTGTATTATGGTTATTTTAGGATCCCACCTTTTTGGAAGGGATCTTAAGATCTTGCTTATGAGATCAAAATTCAAAAAAGATTTACCAAGAACTCATAGATTATTGACGACATTCGTGAAACGGGTATACATGTCGCCTATAGTCTCGCTTAGTTACATTCGAAAAAGCTCAAAATCATACAATAAAATGTTAACTTTCAAGTCTTTGACTCTACTAGTTCCCTCGTCCGTGATTTCAAGTGTTCGCCAAATATCAAAAGCCGTTTCACACATCGAAACGCGATTAAATTCATTTTTGTCAAGTGCACAAAACAAGGCATTCATAGCATTTGCGTTTAAAGAAAAATACTTCTTCTCCAAATCTGACCATTCGTTCATCGGTTTAGAGGGAAGCTGAAAATGGTTTTCAACAATATTCCATAAATCCCAATTCATAGAAATCAAGAAAACTCTCATTCGAGTTTTCCAATAAGTGTAGTCCAATCCGTTAAACAATGGTGGACGAACAACCGAAAAACCCTCTTTAAAGCCATGAATAGCCATTTCTCTCGGGTGTAAATCCGAAATGAGAAATACCGGGCTCTGATACCAATTGTTAGGATCAAGAGCACTAAGAGGGGGGGAGGGGGGGGGGGGGGGGGGGTGAATTAGTGCAACGGAAAACTTTCGACGATTAAAACTGCGTTCATACGTTGAAATCCGATTTCTAACGTAAAACCGTTTTTAGAAACTTAACTTGAAAGTGAGTTCATAAAAGAGCAGAAGGTAGTAAGCTATTGAGGAGGTTTGCAGTAAAGATAAAATGCTCAAAGTAAATGCAAACCGAGATTTAGAGTGGTTCGGTCAATCTTGACCTACATCCACTTTTGGCTTCCTCCACCAATGAGGTCACCGATGTCCACTAACGATCTTCCTTTATTAGGTGAAGATCAATCTCCTTCTTACACCCCTCTTCTCCTTTTATTGGGTTTAGGAGACAACCCTTACAAGCACTCACTCTCCTCTCTTAAATAGAATTCTAACACTTAAGCTAGAGGAGGGAAATTCTAGAGATTGCAGTAGTGTTTTCTCTCTTTTAATCTCTTTGTGCTTGTGTATCTTACCTAGGGATGAGAGGGGTATTTATAGGCTCCAAACCAATTTGAATTCCGAGCTAAAAAATGTCATCTCCCAGAATTCCGAGGTCTGGCGGTTGCACCGCCTGACTGGGGCGGTTGCACCGCCTAGCAGAGCTCGGAGACTGAGCCTCTAGGTGGTGCCACTGCTTGTCAGGGGCAGTTGCACCGCTTGGCAGAGCTCGGAGACTGAGCCTCTGGGCGGTGTCACCGCTTGACAGGGGCGGTTGCACCGCCTAGTCTCACTCGGAGACTGAGCCCAAGCGGTGCCACCCCCTGCCTGGGGTGGTTGCACTGCCCAGCTCTCCTGGGAGACCCTCTCCTGGGCGGTGCCACCACCGACCCTGGTGGTGCCAACGCCTAGTAGGAATTCTGGTCCGAATGGGTTGATCCATTCGGCCCAATTTGGGTCTGTCAAGGGCCCAATTGCTCCCAGATTAAGTTAATGGGATCACCTCCTATTCCTAACTTAATCTATATGCTAACTACGACAATTCTTAAGACATTTACTACAGCTTGCTTTGGTGCGTAAATCGCTTCTTCCAGCGAACTTCCGACGAACATCCGACAAACCTCCAGCGATGCTCCGATGGACTTCCGGCAAACTCCTGGACTTGCGACGATCCACTTGGCGAGTTCCGACGAGCTTCTTTTGGCAAGCTCTTGGACTTCTCGGATTTGTTCCCGTAGAACCTTCGACGACCGTCCACTTCCGTCGAGCTCTCGAACTCCCAACGTGATCATAGTCTTTGACTCCGACACAACTCCTGTTGCATGTCTTACATCCATCTTAGTTAATCCTGCACATGTAAAACAAAACTTCAATCAAGACAATTATTCCTAAGCAATTAACTAAGTTGTCCAGCATGTCATTGGTCCCTCGACGCTTTGTCCAATTCTTCGGCGCATCATCCTCTCTTACGGCCTATTGCCCAATCGGCCAGTTGACTCTGCAACTCCGATATCCTTGGCGCAATACCTGCTCTTCTTGGCCCGATGCCCGAGTCCATGACCCGAAGCCATCTGTCGATACGTCGACCTATCTACCGGACCGACGTCCAATCTTCTGACATGTTCCTCCGGCACAACATGATTTTTTCTGCTTTAATTGTCATATCCTGATCGAAGCATCCTACATCACTCAAAATGCAGATTAAAACATAAATACAATTATCAAATGGTTTCATCATCAAAATACAAGATTCAACATTCCGGGGTCTGGCGATTGCACCGCCTGACTGGGGCGGTTGTACCGTCTGGCAGAGCTCAAAGACTAAGCCTCTAGGTGGTGCCACCTCTTATCAGGGGCGATTGCACCTCCTGCCTAAGCTCGAAGACCGAGCTCAGGCGGTGCCACCGCCTGACTGGGGCGGTTCCACCTCTGTCAGAGGCGGTTGCACCGCCCAGCCAGAGCTTGGACACTGAGCCCTTGGCGATGCCACTGCTGACCCAGGCGATGCCACCTTTGGCCAAGTAATCTGGGTCTGAATGGGCTGATTGATTCGACCCAATTTGTGTCTGTCAAGGGCCCAATTGCCCCAAGATTAAGTTAATGGGATCACCTCCCATTTTTAATTTAATTATCGTGCTAACTACGAATTTCTTAAGACATTTACTGCAACTTGCTTCGGTGCGTCAATCGGTTCTTCCGGCGAGCTTCTGTCGATCATTCGATGAACCCTCGGTGATGCTCCTACGGACTTCCGGCAAACTCCTGGACTTGCGATGATCCACTTGGCAAGTTCCGACAAGCTTCTTTGGCAAGCTCCTGGACTTCTCGGATTTGTTCCCGTAGAACCTCCGACGATCGTCCGAACTTCCGTCGAATTCTCGAACCCCCAACATGATCATAGTCTTGACTTCGGCACAACTTCAGCTGCATGTCTTACTTTCATCGTAGTTAATCCTGCACACTTATCTCAACATATGGATTAGATAACAAATGACAATCGACGTCATCATCAAAATCCGAGATTAAACACACTAAAGGCCTTCCTTCAATAGACGAAGGCTAACCACCTTTTATAGCTCTTTCTCCTTTTGTTGGGTTTAGGAGACAACCCTTAAAAGTCTCACTCCTCTTTCTTGGATGGTTACAAGGCTAAGAGATGAAGGAGGAGAAGTCTTCACTTTTACAACATTTTAAGACTCAAGAACTCAAGATTATGCCACTAGCTTTCGTGCCCTTTCATGTAGAAAAGGGTGAGGATTTTATAGGCCCTAATGACTTTCAAAAATGAAGCCAAAAAGTATCTTATCCCAGATTTCTGGGGTACTGGCGGTACCACCACCATTACTAGGCGGTACCACCGCCTAACACTTGACACTGGGCGGTACCACCATCTAACAGAGCTCGGAGACCAAACTCTAGCAGTACCATCGCTAGCAGTATTAACTACCAATGGTACCACCGCCCAGTCTAGGGTGTACCACTGCCCAGTCTGGGTGGTATCACCGCCCAGAAATCCTAAGGCACTACTTTCCAAGCGGTGCCACCACCGACCATATTTTCAGGGGCTGCTCAATTCGATCCAATTCAGCCCTATTAAGGGCCTAGTTGGATACTAATTAAGTTAGTAGGATTACCTCCCAATCCTAATTTAATTTATGCTCTAACGATGATAATTAAGACATAATTATAGAACATCTTTTTTCGGTACGTTAATTGCTCTTCCGGCGAGCTTCCGGTGATCATCCAACGAACTCTCGGTAATGTTCCGGTGGACTCCCGACAAGCTCCTAGACTTTACAATGATCTTCTTGGTAAGTTCCGATAAGCTTCTTTGGTAAGCTCCTGGACTTCTCGGTTGGTTCCGGTAGAACTTCCGATGAACGTCTGGACTTTTGACGAACTCTCGAACTCCCAATGAGATCTCCATCTTGACTTCGGGACAACACTTGTTTTATGACTTACTGCTATCATAATTAATCTTGGACTTCTCAGTTGGTTCCGGTAGAACTTTCGATGAACGTCCGGACTTCCGTCGAACTCTCGAACTCCCAATGAGATCTCCATCTTGACTTCGGGACAACACTTGTTTTATGACTTACTACTATTGTAATTAATCCTTCATACTTTTCTCAATATATAGATTAGATAAAACAAATTACAATTGCCTTCATCATCAAAATCCGAGTTTTAATAATCTCCCCCTTTTTTATGATGATAATCAATTGATGACAGAGTTAACTTAACTCCCCCTATCTATATGCCATACTTAAAAAAAGACATTCTTGAATTCAAAGACTTTGAATTCAAGAAATAAACTGATAAGATAAGTTCATTAGACTTATCAACATGCACATCATGATTCCTATCATGATCTAACATTCTCAAGATACGATACCAAGTATGATGTCAAGTCATGACATCCATTTTCAAGTATGATATTTCAAATATGAAAGATGAGAAAGATAGCAATTCATCATTCTATGGCAAGATATCCATTGTAAAATAGCAAGTTAAGCTCTAGATATCTTATCACAATGAAAGAAATTTATCAAGCAAATATTTCAAGTATATATGATGAAATACATTGCATACATTTATTATCAATTTACCATATTTTAGTGTTATTTCTCCCCCTTTATCATCAATAAAAAGGAGATTAATTTAATAAATCATGTGTGGTAAAAAAAATTCAAGCAAGTTTCACACTAAAAAATTCTCATCATTAAATGTTATCAACATTAAAGTGATAGATTCCATCAACTTCTCCCCCTTTGTCATCACATTTTGCATGAAGAAGAGGAAAGAAGGTAAAGAGGGAATCCATTAGGAACTAAATTTATGAAATGATTTGAATCAAATAAAAAATGATAAATAAGTTTTTGTTAAAACATGCTTTCATTTTGATAAAGAGAAGGGATTCATGAAAAGGATTGAGATATCCATATGAAATCAAATCCCCAATCTTACAAATAATTATTATACACGAAAATTCATCTTTCAAGGATTAAATTATCCATTGGAATTTCTTCATTTTTATGAGAAGAATAAGGAAGAATTCATGGGAGAGGAGTATCACATGAAGGAGAAATTCACGAATAAAACTTCATAGTGAGAAGAGCATTACAACAAATCCATTTCTCATTAAAAATTCATAAGAGTGAAATCCGTGAGAGATGCATTTATCAATGACTTCCATGAAGTAAACACTTCATGCATTTATAAAATGTTTCATCATAGCCTTTCATCACTACTTGCATAAGGTAATATCATTAGTGCTTGTAGCATTCAAAAGTTAAGAATTTGATATTTTATTATATATGATTAAAACTTCTCAATATTCAATAGATATCATAATCATCATAAAAATTTTTAACATAAAAGTAAACACGATATTGCATCATTGTATAAGAACATGCTCATCATTTAAAGAGATCACAATATCATAGAAATTTTCAGCATCAAAGCACATAATTCCAACATCAAAGTAAATAGCATTTTAAGTTTACAACATCAAGGTAAATAATTTTTCAGCATCAAAGCACAGAATTCCAACATCAAAGTAAAAATTTTATTATCATGAAGCACACAACCTTATTTACATTATTATGTAAAATTCACATCATAAGAGGAGAAGATTTAAGTGAGTGATCTAAAGAATCAAGAAAGTCCGAAAATGAAATTTAACAAATTCATGCATTTGGACAAATTAACATTCCTAATTCTCTTCTAATAAAATCAAATTGTTCTTCACTTAAAGGCTTTGTAAAAATATTAGCTAATTAATGTTTCGTATCAATAAACTCTAAGATTACTTCATGATTATTAACATAATCTCATATAAAGTGATGCCTAATATCAATATGTTTAGTTCTAGAGTGTTGAATGAGATTTTTTGTTAAATATATTGCACTTGTGTTGTCACATAAATTAACTTTCTTTTTAGGCTTACAAATCAAACAACTAAGTAATGGTATTTATCTTAGTCAAACAAAATATACTTTAGATTTGCTAAAAATGTTTAATATGGATAGCTCAAAGGCTATGAACACTCCTATGAGCACCTCTACTAAGTTAGACATTGATGAAAGTGGAGAAAGCTTTGATCAAAAAGCTTATAAGAGTATGATAGGAAGTTTAGTATACCTCATCGCAACTAGACCGGATATCATGTTTAGTGTAGGACTTTGTGCTAGGTTTTAATCTAATCCTATGATATCTCATCTTAAAGCACTTAAGAGAATACTTAGATATCTTAAAGGAACCACAAATCTTGGATTATGGTATCCAAAATCCGAGAACTTTGAACTAATTACTTATCCTGATATGGATTTTGCTGGATATAGATTAGATAGAAAAAGCACATCCGGAATATGTCAATTTTTAGGACACACACTTGTTTCTTGGTCTTCCAAGAAACAAAACTTGGTTGCACTATCTACAACCGAAGCTGAGTACATTGTAGCTAGTACATGCTATGCACAAGTTGTGTTGATGAAAAACACTTTAGGGGATTATAAGATTCATCTTAAAAATATTCCTATAAACTTATTTCAAATTCAATACTTATACTTTTAGCAAATGACTCACATAAAGATTCATTCGTGCAACCAAAAATAATATCATCAACATAAATTAGAATAATAAAAAAATTAATTTTAAATTTTTTGATAAATAATATAGTATCGATCTTGCTTTTAGAGAAATTATTTTCGATAAGAAATGAGCTAAGTCTCTCATACTAAGCCCTTGGGGCTTGTTTTAATCCATAGAGAGCTTTAGTCAATTTAAACACATAAATAGAGAGATTATCATTCTCAAATCTGGGAGGTTATTTAACATAAACTTCTTCAGAAATAAAGCCATTAAGAAAAGCACTTTTAATATCCATTTGAAACAACTTAAAATTATTACAACTAGAATAGGCAAGGAGAATCCTTATGGCTTCATGTCTAGCCACAAGAGTGAAGGTTTCTTCATAATCGATACCTTCTTCTTGGTTGAAACCTTTGGCTACTAATATAACCGTGTTTCTAACTACTATACCAAGTTCATCTTGCTTATTTCTAAAGACTTATTTAGTACCAATTACCAAATTGTCACTCGGTCTAGGAACAAGCTTCCATATCTCATTTCTCTCAAATTGATTGAATTCCTCATGCATTGCAATAACCCATAAATCATCTTTCAGAGCATTATCAATGAATTTAGGTTCAATTTGAGATAAAAATGTTGTATTCGTACAAAAAATTTTAAGAGAAGAATGAGTTTGAACACCTTTTGATGTGTCTTCAATGATTAGCTCTTTAGGATGAACATATATATACTTCTAATCCTTGCGTAAAGATTATGTGGAAGAAGATACATCCAAGTTGCTAGTGGGAGGAGATGTTTCATTCAAATTTAAAGTGTCAAAATTAAAATCATCATCAAAATCATTTTTCTTAAATTCGAAAACCTCATTGAAAACAATATGAATAGATTCTTCTATGACTAAAGTTCTTTTATTAAACACACAAAATGCTTTAGAAGTAGAAGAATATCCAAGAAAAATATCTTCATCAGATTTTGCATCAAATTTTCCTAAGGCATCTTTTTCGTTTAAAATAAAATATTTACAACCAAAAACTTTAAAATATGAAACATTGGGTTTTTTGTTATTCCATAATTCATAAGAAGTTTTGGAAAGTAATGGTCTTGCTAGAACCCTATTCATGATATAGCATAACGTGTTAATGACTTCAGCCCAAAAATATTTAGGTAGGTTATGTTCATTTAACATGGTTCTTGTCATTTCTTATAAGCTCCTATTTTTTCTTTCAACTAATCCATTTTATTATGGGTTTCTTGGAGTAGAGAAATTATGATTGTACCCATTTGATTCATAAAAGTTTTAGAAATCATAGTTTAAAAACTCACCACCTTGATCACTACGTATAGATGCAATCATAAAGCCTTTTTCATTTTGAATAAGTTTATAAAATTTTGAAAAATGCTTAAAACAATCACTTTTGTATGTCAAAAAGTATGTCCAAGTGCATCTACTATAATCATTAATAATTACAAAGGCATATTTACTATCTCCTAGGCGTGTTATATCAATTGGTCCAAATAAATCCATATAGATCAATTACAATGGTCTAGAGGTGCTTATTTGATTCTTTGACTTGAAACTATCTTTTATTTACTTTCCTAGTTGACATGCATCACACACTTTGTCTTTGACAAACTTGATGCTAGGGATTCCTCTTACAAGTTCTCTAGATTAAACTTGGGAGATTAGTGTCTTGCTAGCATGACCTAACCTCTTATGCCAAAGCCAAGCATCATCGCTTAAAGCTGGAAAAACATATTTCATTACAAAGATCGTCAATGTCAATAGTATACACGTTATTTTATTTGAAGGCAATCATAGATGTATTTTTGTATGGTCTTTCAACAATGCAAGCATTAGATATAAATCTTATGATATATCCTCTATCACACAATTAACTAATGCTTAGAAGATTATGCTTTAAACCATCTACTAATAACACATCTTCAATCAAGAGATTTGATTTGTTACTTATGGTTCCTTTGCCAATGATTTTACCTTTGTTGTTGTCTCCAAAGGTAACAAACCCTTCATCTTGGCTAGTGAGCTTAGAGAATTGAGTTGGATCTCCGGTTATGTGCCTTGAGTATTCACTATCAAGGTACCATCTTTTGTTCTTAACTTATGATTGTAAATATATCTACAAGAAAGGAGGTTTTCTTTTATGTACTCATTTGATTCTACATGCCTCATTAATTGATCTACCTAACTTGTCATTTTGCATTGAGTCATTTATGGTTTCTTTAGGGACTCAAATTAGCTTATGTGGACTATACCTCTTAAATGGATATTTATGAGTATAATGTCCAAATTTACAATAAAAGTTACATTTGTTTCAGGGTGAAACATGTAAAGTTAAGCCTTTAACAAAGATGGTTGGCTTTTGGTGAGTGGTACTCACAAAACTGATTCCATCTCTTCTCCTTTTTGTAAGGATCATGTTTAAGGATTTGCTTCCTATTTCAAAATTTTCTAAGGTTTCATGAAGTATCAAATTTTCCTTTTTAAGCATCTTTAATTCTTGTTTTTAATATCATGTTTATTTTTGTTCCTTTTTATGAATTTTTTAAAATTTCTTGTTAGAAGTATCAAGTCATCATCTTCATTTGAGTTTTCTCTCAAGTGATATTTTTGAGTTCTAAGTATCAAATCCTTCCTATTCTTTGGAAGGTTGTTCTCAAGTTCTTCATATGCATTGCATGTCATTTTGTAGGTCATCAAAGACCCGATAAGTTCATCGAGCGAAAAGTTGTTTAAGTCCTTAACTTCTTGAATTACAGTAACTTTAGAATCCCAACTCTTTGGAAGGGATCTTAATATCTGGTTAACAAGTTCAAAATTAAAAAAAAATTTACCAAGTGCTTTTAGACAATTGACGACATTTATAAACCAAGTGTTTATGTTTCTAATGGTCTCGCTTGGTTTTATGCGAAACAATTCATAACTATGAACCAAAAGATTGATTTTTGACTCCTTAACCCTACTCGTGCCTTTATGTGTGATTTCAAGTGTATGTCAAATGTTATAATTCATTTCATAAATAGAAACTCAATTGAATTCATTTTTATCTAAAGCACAATTCAAAGAGAAAGTCTTCTTCTCCAAATCATTCCAATCGTTCATTAGAAGAAAAGGCTTTTGAAATCCGTTTTCAATGATATTTCATAACTCAAAATCCATAGAAATCAAGAAAATCCTCATTCTAGTTTTTCAATATATGTAATCCATTTCATTGAACATGGGAGGACATGTGATAGAATGACCCTCATGATTGCTAGTAAAAGTCATCTCTCTTGGGTTTTAAGCCAAATTAAGGGTAACCATACTCTAATATAAATTATTAGGATCAATACGACACTAAGAGAGAGGGGTGAATTAGTGCAGCGATTAAAATTATGATTGTGATTTTAAATCTTTCCTAGTTGATAAAAACGTAACGAAGAAATCGTATCGAGAAGATATTGACTTAAATTAAATGAACAATGCAGAGTGCAACTAAGTAATGAAAGTATGTAGTAAGGAAAGAACACACTAGATTTATAGTGGTTCGGTCGTTGTGACCTAGGTCCACTTCTGATTCCTCTTCTGTCGAGGTCACTGGCGTCCACTAATACTCTTCCTTCAATAGGCAAAGATTAACCACCTTCTTACAATACTTTCTCCTTTTTTGAATTTAGGTGGCAACCCTTACAAACCTCATACCTCACTTAAATGATCACAAGACTTAGAAAGGGAGGAGGACACTTAGCACTTTTACAATACTTTCATACCCCAACACTTCAAGATTTTGTTCACACTTTGTTGCTATCTCATGCAGAAAAGAGTGGGGTTTTTATAGGCCACAATGACTTTAAAATTGGAACTAAAAAGTGTCTCATCCTAAGTTTCCGGGGTACTGGCGGTACCACCACCAGTATTGAGCGGTACCACCTCTTGACACTCTGACACTAGGCGGTATCACCACCTACTCTGGCAGTCCTACCGCTTGACAGAGCCTCGGAGACTGGGCTCTAGTAGTACCATTGCTTGATAGGGGGGTACAACTGCCTAGCGGCATTAACTATCAATGGTACCACCGCCCAACCTAGGCGGTACCATCGCCCGGACCACCTGGAAGGCTGAGCCTCAAGAAGTTCCACCGCCCACCCTAGGCGCTACCACTGCCTGGCATGGCTCTAAGTGGCCAAGTTATTATGGACTTAGCTGGTTTTGCTTAAGTCATGCGGCACCCTTGCGTGTCCGTCCGTAAAGGTCAGCCTCCCCGAAGCCTCCCATGGTCCCTTAGGACCTACAAAAGAGAAAACGGGTTAGAGAAAACGCCTAACTCGGGATCTACAAGCAAATATTCCAGGAAACACTTCATAAACAATGCAAATTATAAACAAACTTTACAAGCTCTAAACTGTTAGGATCGGAGTGGCACTAAGAGGGGGGGGTGAATTAGTGCAGCGGATTAAAACTTCGGTTTTAGAAAAATCTTTCGTACGATAAGAACGAAACTTGAAAAGCTTAACTTGAAAATGTATTCTTAGAGTTGCGCAGCAAAGGTAATAAGGAACTAATGCATGTAAGAAGGTTTGCAGTAATGTAAATAGCGATAATGAAATGTAAACTAGAGATTACGCCTGATTTTAGAGTGGTTCGGTCAAATGACCTACATCCACTTGTGAGGCCCCTCTTCGATGAGGCTCCCACCTTCCACTAGCAAATCTCTTGAAATGGAAGGGTAAGTACCCCTCTAACAACCTTTTACAAGCAGTTCAACCTCTTACAAGATTTCAATAAGAAAGAAGGAGGAGAACTCTCTAGCAAATTGAAAACAAGACTTGCTAAGACTTTCTAAGACGTTTCTCTCAATCAAATGCTTCTCAAAAGTTGTAATCTCAGTTGAGATTTGAGGGGTATTTATAGGCCTCAAGAGGATTCAAATTTTGGGCTCCAAAATTTGAATTCGCTTTGGGTTCCCGATGCTGGCGGTGCCACCGCCCAGCCAAGCGGTGCCACCGTCCAGCGTTCGGGTGCTGGGTGGTGCAACCGCCTAGCCCAGGAGGTGTCACCGCCCAACTCTCAGGTGCTGGGCGGTGCTACCGCCCAGCCAGGCGGTGCCACCGCCTGGCTCTCCGATTTCACTGGTTTGGCTTAATTTTAGCCCAAACCATATCTGACTTTGGGCCCAGTTGGCCCCTAACCAGGATATAGGATTATCTCTTAATCCTAATCCTAATTACAAGTGAACTACATAACAAAAACACATCCTAAGCAAGCTTTCAACCGCGAACTTCGAGTCTTGTTTCGGCGAGCTTTCCGACGAACTTCTTCCGACGGACTTCCATCAAGCTCCCGATCTTGTGATGACTTTAACGAGTAGCCGAGCCTTCTCGGTGATCTCCGTGAACCTCCGACGATCTCTTCGGTGAACTTCCGAAAATTCCGATAGGTTCCCGATTTTTTCTCGGTTGGTTCCGGCAGCATCTCCGACGATTCTTCGGACTCTTAAACGTACATCGATCTTGACTCCGGTATTCTTGCTTTGTGTTTTCTGGTTATCGTAGTTAATCCTGCACACTTAACTCAATAATATGGATTAGATCAATTAACCCATCAATTGATTTCATCATCAAAATCCATGATTCAACAATCTCCCCCTTTTTGATGATGACAATCAATTGATGACGGAGTTAAACATAACTCCCCCTATCTATATGCCATATTATGAGAAGATGAAAACACTTGAATTCCATCCATATAATTCAAGCATAAATCGATAAGTTCTAACCGTAGAACTTATCGTCATTCTCATTAAGCAATAGTAAATACAAAACTTCGATGAAAATCAGGATAAGAGACAATTTTTACTACGATAGAAGATAAAGATTTTCAACATGAATTTCATGATGTAAATGTAAGGCATGCCTTGAATATGATCAATCAATCTTGCGATATTTTCAAGGATTTTGCAAGGCATATAAGACATTCATATCACACAAGTTTTTGTAATTCATATAAGTCATGCTATTGTTATGGTGTAAGTCATCACTTAGTCATCACTTCTCCCCCTTTGTCATCAACAAAAAGAGACAAGCCAGCTAATTGATGATCATAGAAAAAAGGTTTAGCATTTAATAGGAACCAAAGTTCATCATTCAAATTTGCCAGAAATAGTTTATCCAAAAGACATCATCATTTATGCAGATCAACGCAGTAGTTATCTAAAAGGAAGGATCAGTTATCGTTCAATCGATGACAAACTTTGAACTTGTTGTTAAAAGCAAACAGAACAGAATAAAAAGATACATCAGTTTAATCCTTAGGAGGTAACCCACAGTGCTGATACAGGATATCTATTTTTTCATTCATTTGTTGTAGTGTCTTCAAAATTTCAACTTGTTGATTCTGAATTTGTACTTGCTGAGATTTGATTTGAGACAGTTCCGCCATAATGAGATCTTCAGAGGAGGAAACAGGAGCTGAAGGTGCTGTGCCAAAGGGACTAGGAGGAGGAGATTCATTTCCCATAAGAATTGGTGTTTCGGGGTGTTCTATTGGTTGAGGAATTGGATCCGTCCTTCTAGGCTGCCTAACCCATATGTCATTGCTAAAAGTGCACCTAAGTCTTTTCAGTAGGTTTTTATTTATTATGTTATATCGATCATTTTGAATAGATTCTTCATCGAGTGGAATGCAAATGT
The DNA here is from genome assembly GCF_036884655.1 of Musa acuminata AAA Group. Taxonomy (NCBI): domain Eukaryota; kingdom Viridiplantae; phylum Streptophyta; class Magnoliopsida; order Zingiberales; family Musaceae; genus Musa; species Musa acuminata. Next base: position 17,174,254 of record NC_088355.1, on the reverse strand, counting down.
TATAGACATGAAGAAATCTAGTGATTAACCTCCCATATGACAATATAGTATCTTTAGCCATAATATCCTACATGTGTTGGCGAATTAAGTACCCAAAACAATTATGCTGACCGGTCATAATCCAATACATGGTTCCTATCTCTATTTGACTTATTTCGTCAAGATGAAATTGTTTGGGGAATATGATGCTTGTGATAATGTGATGAAGAATTTTAGAGTTGAAAGGCAGTAAGTGTTCACAGCTCTTGGGTAGGAAGTCAAGGTTTGGATTTGCAAAAATTGTTTCTACGGCTTCGGTATAGATTGCTCCTATTGTGTTGACGTCCCATTTACCTTTAAAATAGCATCCCCTATCTTTTTCAATTATGCCAATTAGCTCACAAATAGTGCTGTCAAATATTCTAATGGGTGTTCCTAGAAGGTAAGTGCTTAGGCTATCGTTGTCCTCATATAGGTTGGCATAGAACAATCTAACTAATCGCGAATAGATTGGTTCATCTATTTGTAGTAGAGGTAGAGCTTCTAGGTGTGCAAACCACCTTATGGGTTCTAAGTCCTCTAGTTCATCTAGATCAACGTATTTTCCCTTATGGATACATCGTGTTTCAAATTTTGGAAAGCTAAGGGCTACCTCTTTTGATCTAAAAAGATCATAGTCAAATGAATCTCCTTCAATCCGTTTTCCTTTTGATCTCTTAGGAGCCATTATCTAGACAAGATGATGATGAAATTGTGAAAAATAAGCAAGGGAAAGAGGAAAGAAAAGAGGGAATGGGATACCAAAAAGAGGGATTTCAAGTGTTACCTTATGGAGATTATGTTGAGAGATGGAAAGCTTGGACCACCAAGAATCCTTCTCCAATGCTTCTAAGAGTTAGAATGAGGTTTAGAGGGAATGGGAGAGGGTTTTGAGAGCCTTTTTTTCGGGTTGGGGGCGGTGTCACCGCCGGCCCTAACCCCTCGGGTTAATAAGGGTTGCTCGGTCGGTGCCACCGCCAAACCGAGCGGTGTCACCGCCTGGTGCCCGAGCGCTAGGCGGTGCAACCGCCGGATCTGGCGGTGCCACCGCTGGCATCCCGCGGAGGAAAGAAAAATTTTTTTCTTCCTCCCTTTTGTTTAGCTTCTTCCCTCAAGATCATAAGTTATACTTTAATGGATCATTTTGAATTGACGAAGAAGAAAGAAATCAAATCCACAAAAGAAAGGAAAAGGACGAGTCATTTTTCGTGAAGCTCATTTTAGGGACAATTTAACATGCTTAATTCCCTTCTAATGAATTCAAATTGATCTTCGTTCAAAGCTTTTGTAAATATATCTGCTAATTGATGCTTTGTGTCAATGAATTCTAGAACAACATCATTGTTAAGGACATGATCGCGTATGAAATGATGCCTAACGTCGATGTGCTTAGTTCTAGAGTGCAGAATTGGATTTTTAGTAAGACATATGACACTAGTATTATCACATTTTATGAGAATGTTTTTAAAGTGAATTCCATAGTCTTCTAATGTATTTTTCATCCAAATGACTTGTGCACAACATGCACTTGCATCAATGTATTCGGCTTCCGTCGTAGATAGTGCAACTGAATTTTGTTTCTTGGAAGTCCAAGAAACAAGTGCATGTCCTAAAAATTGGCATGTTCCGGATGTGCTTTTTCTATCTATCCTGCATCCGCCAAAATCGGCATCTGCGTAAGCTATTAGATCGAATTTTTCAGATTTTGGATACCACAATCCTAAATTTGGAGTTCCTTTAAGATACCTAAATATTCTTTTAACACTCTTCAGATGAGATAATTTAGGATTAGATTGAAACCTAGCGTAAAGTCCTACACTAAACATAATATCTGGTCTAGTCGCGGTGAGGTAGAGTAGACTACCTATCATTCCCCTATATGTTTTTTGATCAAAATTTTCACTATTTTCATCCATATCTAACTTAGTCGCAGTACTCATAGGGGTGTTTATTTCTTTTGAATTATCCATGTTAAATCATTTTAATAATTCTAATGTATATTTGGATTGGTTAAGAAATATACCATCACTAAGTTGTTTGATTTGTAATCCTAAAAAGAAAGTTAATTCACCCATTAAACTCATTTCAAATTCATGACTCATACATTTAGCAAATGATTCACATAGTGATTCATCCGAAGAGCCAAAAATAATATCGTCAACATAAATTTGCACAATAAGAAAATTATTTTCAAAATGTTTGATAAATAATGTAGTATCAACCTTGCCTTTAGTAAAATTATTTAAAATAAGAAAGGAACTAAGCCTTTCAAACCAAGCTCTAGGAACTTGTTTCAAGCCATAGAGAGCTTTAGTCAATTTGAATACATGATTAGGAAGAAGAGAATTTTCAAATCCGGGAGGTTGTTCGATATATACTTCTTCGGAAATAAAACCATTTAAGAAAGTACTTTTGACATCCATTTGAAATAGTTTAAAATTATTACTACTAGCATAGGCAAGGAGCATCCTTATGGCTTCTAATCGAGCCACAAGAGCGAAGGTTTCTTCGTAATCGATACCTTCTTCTTGGTTGAAACCTTTGGCCACTAATCTAGCCTTGTTTCTAACCACGATACCATTTTCGTCTTGCTTGTTTCTAAAGACCCACTTAGTACCTATGACTAAGTGGTCACTTGGTCTAGGAACAAGCTTCTATACCTCATTCCTCTCAAATTGGTTCAATTCTTCTTGCATTGCAATGACCCAAAAATCATCTTTTAAGGCTTCGTCAATGCATTTAGGTTCAATTTGAGAAAGGAAAGCGGCGTTAGCACAAAAATTCTTGAAAGAAGAACGAGTTTGAACCCCTTTTGTTGTATCTCCTATAATTAGCTCCTTTGGATGAGCATCTACATACTTCCATTCTTTGGGTAAAGAAATTTCGGAAGAAGATGCATTCAAATGGCTATTTTGAGGAGGGGGTTCGTTTAAATTCAAATTATCAAAACCAAGATCATCATCAAAATTATTATTCTTTAAATCAGAAATTTCATGAAAAACTACATGAATAGACTCTTCTATTACTAAGGTCCTTTTGTTGAAGACACGAAAGGCCTTAGAAACGGAGGAGTAACCAAGAAAAATGCCTTCATCGGATTTAGCATCAAATTTATCTAGGGCATCCTTTTCATTTAAGATGAAGCATTTACAACCAAAAACTTTAAAATAAGAAATATTTGGTTTTTTTTATTTCATAATTCATAGGGAGTTTTTGATAAAGATGGTCTTATCAGGACCCTATTTATGATGTAACAAGCCGTATTTACGGCTTCGGCCCAAAAATATTTGGGTAAACTATGTTCATTTAACATAGTTCTTGCCATTTCTTGTAGGTTTCTATTTTTCCTTTCAACTACTCCATTTTGTTGAGGATTTCTTGGAGTTGAGAAGTTGTGATTGTACCCATTAACTTAGCAAAAATTTTGAAAGTTATGGTTTTGGAATTCACCACCGTGATCACTACGAATTGATGAAATCATGAAGCCTTTTTCGTTTTGAGTGAGTTTACAAAATTTAGAGAAACACTTGAAGCAATCACTTTTGTGAGCTAAGAAATAGGTCCAAGTGTATCTAGAGTAGTCATCCACAATCACAAAAGCATATTTGCTTCCACCTAAACTTGTTGTATCAATTAGTCCAAATAAGTCCAAATGGATCAATTGTAATGGTCTAGTGGTGCTAATTTGATTTTTTGGTTTGAAGCTTGTTTTTATTTGTTTGCCTAGTTGACATGCATCGCATACCTTATCCTTAATAAACTTCATATTCGGAATCCCTCGTACTAATTCTTGAGATGAGATTTTAGATATTGTTTTCATGCTTGCATGACCTAATCTCCTATGCCAAAGCCAAGCATCATCATTTACGATGGAGAAACACATTTCATTACTTAGTTCATCAAGATTGATGGTATAGACATTATTTTATTTTAACGCAATCATAGTCATGTTATGATTTGGTTTTTCAATAATGCACATATTTGATTCAAATCTAACGATATAACCTTTATCGCATAGTTGACTAAACTTAAGAGATTGTGTTTCAATCCATCAACTAGTAAAACATCATCAATGGAAAAACTAAATTTGTTACCAATAGTTCCCTTGCCAATGATTTTGCCTTTGTTAATGTCTACGAAGGTAACGTACCCTTCTTCTTTGCTAGTGAGCATAGAGAAATGAGATGGATCTCCAGTCATATGTCTTGAGCATCCACTATCGAGATACCATCTCTTGCTCCTAGCTTGTGAGTTTGTCTACAAAAGAGGATGATTTTTAGGTATCCATTTGATTTTGGGTGCCTCAAAAATTGACCCACTAACTTTGCTATTTATTATTGAATCCTTTATAGTTCCTTTAGGAACCCATATTAATTTTTGTGAGCTCATTTTCCTAAATGGACATTTGTAGGAAATATGTCCGGATTTGCAATAGAAGTTGCATTTCATATAAGAGGAAACATGTAATGTAGGTCCTTTTATGAAAGTGCTAGGATTTTGATGTAATCCTTTTACAAATCCAATTCCATTTCTATTTGCGATGTGACCCTTGTGTGCAAGGATCATATCTAATCCTTTGCTACCAACCTTAAACTTGTTTAAGGTTTCTTTAAGAAGCAAATTTTCATTTTGTATTGCTTCTAAATGCTCACACTTATAGCATGGAGGAGTTTGAAGATTATCAAACTTTTCTTGTAGCAAAGCATACTCTTTCTTTAAGATACTTAACTTCTTGCTAACAGTTCTACATTCATCAAATAATTCATGAAAGGCGATAGAGAGTTCTTCAAAAGATAAATCTTCATTAAATAAATCACATACCTCTTCTCCTAAAGCCATTAGCGCGTAATGAGCAACTTGCTCGGTGTTGGACTCCTCTTCTTCGGATACGCTTGAATCATCCCACGTTGCCTTGAGCGCCTTCTTCTTTGATGTCCTCTTTTTGGCTTGAGGACAATCGTTCTTGTAGTGTCCCGATTTTTTGCATTCATAGCAAATCACTTGGTCCTTCTTTTGTTCAAATTTATTTTTTATATTATTTTTAAATTTGTTCTTTCTTAAATATTTTTTAAAATTTTGAGTCAAAAGTGCAATGTCATTGTCACTATCCTCATCACTTGATGTTCCTTTCAAGTGGTCTTCTTGTGATTTGAGTGCCATATCCTTCCTGTTCTTTGGAAGGGGGTTCTCGAGCTCGTCATGAGCTTGACATGTCATTTCGTAGGTCATTAGAGACCCAATGAGTTATTCAAGAGGGAATGCTTTAAGGTCTTTGGCCTCTTGAATGGCCATAACTTTTGGATTCCAACTTTTAGGGAGGGATTTTAAGATTTTAGTTACTAGTTCAAAGTTAGTAAAATCTTTACCAAGAGCTTTGAGTCCATTGATGACATCCGTAAACCGGGTGTACATGTCTCCGATGGACTCACTTGGTTTCATTCGGAAAAGTTCGTAAGAGTGCACAAGGATGTTGATTTTGGACTCTTTCACTCGGCTAGTGCCTTCATGAGTGACCTCAAGAGTTCTCCAAATATCAAAAGCCGAATCACAAATTGAAACACGATTAAATTCGTTTTTGTCTAGTGCACAAAACAAGGCATTCATAGCCTTTGCATTTAAAGCAAAAACCTTCTTCTCCGATTCATTCCATTCGCTCATCAGAAGAGAAGATTTTTGAAATCCATTCTCGACAATAGACTAAAGCTAAAAGTCCATAGAAATGAGGAAGATCCTCATGCGAGTCTTCCAATATATGTAATCCGACCCATTAAACAAAGGTGGTCGTGCAATAGAATGGCCCTCTTACATGCCGGAGCAAGCCATCTCTCTTGGGTATTAAACCAAATATGAGAGATAACCTTGCTCTGATACCACTTGTTAGGATCGGAGCGGCACTAAGAGGGGGGGATGAATTAGTGCAGCGGATTAAAACTTCGGTTTTAGAAAAATCTTTCGTGCGATAAGAACGGAACTTGAAAAGCTTAACTTGAAAACGTATTCTTAGAGTTACGCAGCAAAGGTAATAAGGAACTAATGCATATAAGAAGGTTTGCAGTAATGTAAATAGCGATAATGAAATGCAAACCAGAGATTACGCTTGATTTTAGAGTGGTTCGGTCACATGACCTACATCCACTTGCGAGGCCCCTCTTTGATGAGGCTCCCACCTTCCACTAGCAAATCTCTTGAAATGGAAGGGTACGTACCCCTCTTACAACCTTTTAAAAGCAGTTCAACCTCTTACAAGATTTCAATAAGAAAGAAGGAGGAGAACTCTCTAGCAAATTGAAAACAAGACTTTCTAAGACTTTTCTCTCAATCAAATGCTTCTCAAAAGTTGTGATCTCAGCTGAGATTTGAGGGGTATTTATAGGCCTCAAGAGGATTCAAATTTTGGGCTCCAAAATTTGAATTCTCTTTGGGTTCCCGATGCTGGCGGTGCCACCGCCCAGCCAAGCGGTGCCACCGTCCAGCGTTCAGGTGCTAGGTGGTGCAACCGCCCAGCCCAGGAGGTGTCACCGCCTAGCTCTCGGGTGATGGGCGGTGCTACCGCCCAGCCAGGCGGTGCCACCGCCTGGCTCTCCGATTTCACCGGTTTGGCTTAATTTTAGCCCAAACCATATCCGACTTTGGGCCCAGTTGGCCCCTAACCAGGATATAGGATTATCTCTTAATCCTAATCCTAATTACAAGTGAACTACATAACAAAAACACATCCTAAGCAAGCTTTCAACCGCGAACGTCGAGTCTTGTTTCGGCAAGCTTTTCGACGAACTTCTTCCGACGGACTCCCATCAAGCTCCCGATCTTGTGATGACTTTAACGAGTAGCCGAGCCTTCTCGGTGATCTCCATGAACCTCCGACGATCTCTTCGGTGAACTTCCGAAAATTTTGATAGGTTCCCGATTTCTTCTCGGTTGGTTCCGGCAACATCTCCGACGATTCTTCGGACTCTTAAACGTACATCGATCTTGACTCCGGTATTCTTGCTTTGTGTTTTCTGGTTATCATAGTTAATCCTGCACATTTAACTCAATAATATGGATTAGATCAATTAACCCATCAATTGATTTCATCATCAAAATCCGAGATTCAACATAAACAATTGCAGAACAAAGGGTAAAAATGATCCACTACAGACCGAATATCTCTCACAAGTGTCTATATGACACAACCTTTATTTACTAGCCTAAGACGGCCACCAAACCCAACTAATATGGGGCTTTTAAGCCTTCGACCATCCCTCTATATGCTGTTTAGAACATTGTCCGTCACATTCTCCCCCACTTATTCCTTCGATGTCCTCGTCGAAGCCTTTTGCTGACACTACAACTCCTCGCCTTTGCTGAGTATTCAATCTTCAGCTTTAGCTGCAATACGCCTCTTGGCTCCTAATTGCTGTTGTTGAGTAGTCGAACTTTTGATTCGCTATACTGTTTCAACTCGTCAATGACTTTGACTCTGGTGTGGGGTTGGCTGAGTTGTGTTGATCCTTGTTGATTCCTACAGATCCTCCAGATAAAGGAAAAGACTATCCTTACTATGCGCCAGTCTCTCAAATACCACATGCTGCTTGAACTGGGTGGATGCTTGTTGGAGCTTTAACGAGAATTACCTCATAAACTTTCGAAGTGTTGGGTCATTCCTCCATAAAATGTCCATCGATTCTTCTTTCATTTAGTTGTCACTTCCAAGTAGATTCGCATCACTTCCACTTTTGATTGACATTCTATTGGGAAATGAACCGGATAACCTACTCTCAATAGCACTGATCACCCTTGGTGAGGATTTAATAACTATTATCTTCTATTATCTTTGAAGGGTCTTTGAACCTATGCAGCGCTCCTTTGTTAGATAGATAAGAGAATTGGGGTACTTGGTTTCGCCCATTCTCTTAAGAGTTGAGAAGGTAATGGTTACTTAACTTCGTCTGCCTCCTCAAGGGTTATACTCCATACATCGAGCTGGTTACTAACCTTCGCCTACTCTTTGCTCCCACTTCTGAAGTACTCGAAGTGTTTGCACTCTTTGCATTGAGTTAGCTACTGTGATTCACCTTCTCAATGCCATCGAACTTCTGAAATGCAAGAAGTTTTCACACCAACTTGGAGTAATTCTCTAATAGATTTGGTCGCCTTTGGGATTATACCGTCTACTCCATCAACCCTACTACCTACTCCAATGAGTAGCAAAGGTATAGCACAATGTACTGCCAACTTTGTTCCTTGGTCATGCACTCTTGCATGACTCGAAGTCCTTCACTTTTGGCAATCTTGATGAGAAGCTCGTTGACACCGGTCTTACGAAGTTCCTTGTGCTAATCATAGGTGCCCAACAAGCCAATCACGTGAGTGATGGCACATGTGTCTTGACATGGAATCTTTTTGCTTATTATATTTTGACATTTCTCACTTTATATTAACTATTGCATATATATATATATATATATACACATATATATATATATATATATATATATATATATACACATATATATATATACATATATATATATATATATATATATATGTGTGTGTATATATGTATATATATATATATATATATATATATATATGTGTATATATGTATATATATATATATGTGTGTATATATATATATATATATATATATATATATATATATATATATGTGTATATATATATATATATATATATATATATATATATATATATGTGTATATATATATATATATATATATATATATATATATATATATGTGTATATATATATATATATATATATGTGTGTATATATATATATATATATGTGTGTGTATATATATATATATGTATGTATATATATATATATGTATGTATATATATATGTATATATATATATATATATGTATATATATATGTATGTATATATATATGTAAGTATGTATATATATATGTATGTATGTATATATGTATGTATGTATATATGTATGTATGTATATATATATGTATATATATTGTTGAATCTCGGATTTTGATGATGAAGTCAATTGTCATTTGTTATCTAATCTATGTGTTGAGATAAGTGTGCAGGATTAACTACGATGAGAGTAAGACAAGCAGCAGGAGTTGCGCCGGAGTCAAGATCAGGATCACGTTGGGAGTTCGAGAGTTCGACGGAAGTTCGGACGGTCGTCGGAGGTTCAGAGAGAACAGATCCGAGAAGTCCAGAAGCTTGCCAAGCGATGCTCGTCGGAACTCGCCAAGTGGATCGTCGCAAAGTCCAGGAGTATGCCGGATGTCCGTAGAAGGATCACCGAGGGTTATCGGTTGATCGACGGAAGTTGGCCGGAAACTCGCCGGAAGAAGCGATTGACGCATCGGAGCAAGCTGCAGAAGTTGTCTTAGAGATAATCGTAGTTAGCACGATGATTAAGCATGAAAATGGGAGGTGATCCCATTAGCTTAATCTTGGGGCAATTGGGCCCCTGAAAAGATTCAAAGTGGGTCGAATGGAGTGAACCATTCGGACCCTGATTGCACCAGGAGGTGCAACCGCCCCAGCCAGGAGGTGCAACCGCCTGGGCTGTGGGGCTGGGAGGTGCAACCGCCAGGGGTGCACGGCTGGGAGGTGCAACCGCCCCAGCCAAGAGGTTGCACCGCCAGAGCTCAAGTTCCGAGCTCTGCCAGGCGATGCAACCACAGAGCTCAGTCTTCGAGCTCTGGCAGAGTGGTGCATCAGCCTGAGCTCAGTCTCGAGCTTTGCTAGGTGATGCATTCACCAAGCTCAGTCTTCGAGCTCTGGCAGAATGGTGCATCAGCTTGAGCTCAGTTTGGAGCTCTGCCAAGTGATGCAACCACCGAGCTCAGATTTCGAGCTCTGCCAGGTGATGCAACCACCAAGCTCAGTCTTCGAGCTCTGCCAGGTGATGCAACCATCGAGCTCAGTCTTCGAGCTCTAGCAGAGAGAAGCAATCGGCAGAGCTCAGTCTTCGAGCTCTGCCAAGCGGTGCCACCTCTCCAGTCGAGAGGTGCAACCGCCAGATCCCAGAAATTCTGGGATTTGACAGTTTTGAGCTCGAATTTTGAATTGGGTTGGGGCCTATAAATACCCCACCCATTCAGCACTGAAGAGACACAGACCTATACCGAAATTGTGATCTTTTCTGTGATTCTAAAGAGCTCAAAAGTGTTGTAAAGCCTTTAAGTCTCCTCCTTCTGTTCTTCAAGTTTTCAATTATAAAGTGAGGAGAGAAAGGTCTGTAAAGGTTGTCTCCTAAGCCTGTCAAAAGGAGAGAAACTGTAAGAGGGAAGTTTGGCCTTCGCCCATTGAAGGAAGGCACCTAGTTGACGTCGGCAACCTCATCGGTGGAGGAAGCCAAAAGTGGAGTAGGTCAAGGCTGACCGAACCACTCTAAATCTCTGGTTTGCGTTTACTTTCATTACTGCAAACCTCCCTCATCACTACTGCTCTCTGCGCTTTCACGAACAAGTTCTAAGTGCTGTTCTTCCAAATCTGCATTCAGACGTAAACTCGAATTTTCATACATTACAGTTTACGTTTACGTTTGATTCTGCAGAACTGTTTTCTGTGTTTCTACGAACGAGCTTCCTTGCAGTTTACGCTTACATTTTAATCCTATTGATAACTGCAATCTGTCCTCTACGATTTTACGAACGAGTTTCAACGTTTAGACGTAAAACTGCATTCAGACGTAAATCGGCTTTCTTCGCTCAATCATCAGATTTCAGTTCACGTTTACGTCTTAGTTTCAACTGTATACTGCCTTCTGCGAGTATACAAACGAGTTTCAAAGTTTAGACGTAAATCTGCGTCTAACTGCGTTTAGACGTAAATCTGCGTTTAGACGTAAAACTGCGTTTAGACGTAAAACTGCGTTTAGACGTAAAACTACGTTTAGACGTAAATCTGCGTTTAGACGTAAAACTACGTTTAGACGTAAAACTGCGTTTAGACGTAAATTTGCGTTTAGACGTAAATCTGAGTTTAGACGCAAAACTGCGCTTAGACGCAAAACTGCGCTTAGACGCAATCTGCGCTTAGACGCAAAACTGTGCTTAGACGCAATCTGCGCTTAGACGCAAACTGCACTTAGATACAAACTGAGAATTTGCTTTTGCATCATAATAGTTTTTGAACGAACGCAGTTTTTGGTTTTTAATTTATTATAAGATTTCCGCTGCACTAATTCACCCCCCCCCCTCTTAGTGCTCTCGATCCTAACAATTGGTATCAGAGCAAGGTAAACTCTCTAAAGGATTAAAACCCAAGAGAGATGGCATACGCCGGAAACCAAGAGGGGCATTCGATTACACGTCCACCCATGTTCAGTGGAACGGACTACACTTACTGGAAGACCCGAATGAGGATCTTTCTTATTTCTATGGATTTTGAACTGTGGAACCTTGTTGAAAATGGATTTTCAAAATCTTCTCTTCCAATGATCGATTGGAACGATTTGGAGAAGAAGGCTTTCGCTCTTAATGCAAAGGCTATGAATGCCTTATTTTGCGCTCTTGATAAAAACGAGTTTAATCGTGTTTCAACTTGCGAAACTGCTTTTGATATTTGGCACACACTTGAAGTGACCCACGAGGGCACAAGTAGAGTGAAAGAGTCAAAAATCAATCTGTTGCTGCATTCTTTTGAACTTTTCCGAATGAAACCGAGTGAAACCATTGGCGACATGTTTACCCGTTTCACGGATGTCGTCAACGGTCTAAAAGGACTCGGAAAGAGCTTTTCGGATTTTGAGCTTGTTAATAAGATACTAAGATCCCTTCCTAAGAGTTGGGATCCTAAAGTCACCGCCATTCAAGAGGCAAAAGATCTGCAAAATTTTCCTCTTGAAGAACTAATCGGGTCATTAATGACCTACGAAATGACCTGCAAAGCTCATGAAGAGCAAGAAGACATCCTTCCAAAGAACAGGAAGGATATGGCACTTAAAACTTCTGAATGCCACTTGAGAGAAAACTCAAGTGATGAGGATTGTGATGATGACTTGGCACTTTTGACAAGAAAGTTTAAAAAATTCTTCAAAAGAAACAAGTTTAAAAACGATGTGAAAAATAAACTTGAACCTAAGAAGGACCAAGTGATCTGCTATGAATGTAAAAAGCCGGGACATTACAAAAGTGATTGTCCCCAAGTCAAGAAAAGAACAAAGAAGAAGGCGCTCCAAGCAACATGGGATGATTCGAGCGCATCCGAGGAAGAAGAATCCAACACCGAGCAAGTTGCTCATTACGCCTTTATGGCCATCGAAGAGGAGGTAACGGATTTATTAGATGCTGATTTATCTTTCGATGAATTATTAAATGCCTTCCATGATTTATTTGATGAATGCAAAGTTATAAATAGAAAATACAAGTTGCTAAAAAGGGTACATGATAATCTTACTTGTGAGTTTGATAAGTTAAAAGTCGAACATCATGATAGTTTAAACTCATGTACCAAATGTCATGATTTAGAAACTATACAAAAAGAAAACTTGCTGCTTAAAGACACCTTGAAGAAATTCGAGGTTGGTAGCAAGTCATTAAACATGATCCTTACAAACAAGGGTCATGCTCCCAAAAGAAGTGGGATTGGATTTGTAAGGAGTCCTCACCGAAATCCAACTACCTTTGTAAAAGGCCCCATCTTACACGTTCAACACCAAACCAAGTGCAACTTTTGTTGCAAATCTGGACACAAGACACATTGTTGTCCATTCAAGAAAATAAGCCCAAACAAATTGATTTGGGTTCCTAAAGGAACCATGATAAACTCTATGCAACATGATAGAAAATATAGATCTGTTTATGAGGCACCCAAAAGCAAATGGGTTCCTAAAGTTCATCCGTTCCTATAAAAACATTAAAAGTCTAGGCCGGAGCAAGAAATAATGTTCTGCTCCTTAACTCTCAATGATCATAAGCCAAGAATCAAAAAGAAACTCGCAACGCTTAAGTAACAAGTGGAAGCTATGAAATCACAAATACGATACAATTAGAAACTTATGATATCCAAATTCACATACCCCCCTGATCTTCAAAACCTGTTCATCTACGAATTAATTCTTGTAGAAACTAAACACGTCATGATCTTAAAAGGGACACCAAACAAACATTCGTATGCACGTTAAAAGATCTATCTTACAAAGAGCTTCTTCCTTAAATAAAAACTCATACGAAATCATGTAACAAACATCAATTGCTCTGAAACTCTCCTCAAGGCAAATTCTCCCAAATCAAATCATCCTAAGTACTCACCTGCTGCAGGCGGTGGCACCTCTCCAGCTGGCGGTTGCACCTCCAGCCATCACGGGTTGCCAGAGGTTGCACCGCTCCAGCCAGAGGTGCAACCGCCAGCAGCTCTGCCCCTTAAAATCACGCTAGGGCCGGCTGAGGAACCGACCCCAACTCACCCCCATTTCCTCCTCTACTCTTCCAAGTCTCCTCCATTCCCATTTCACTCCTCTAAGCCTTCCAAATACCTCTTATTTCGGAGCAAAACATCAAGAATCCTTCCTTCTCTTGAAGATTTCACAAAGGTACTCTCTAAGAAGCTCTTAAATTCTGTTTTGTTCTTCATTTACTTTAGCTCATCATCATCCCTCTAAAACAGCAATAGTAATGGGATCTAGAAGATCCTCAAGGGACAAGGGAAAGAGGAGAGTAGTAGAAGAGTTTGATCTCACTCTTTTTGATTCCAAAAACCATGCTGAAAAATTTCTCTCCTTCGAACTAAGAAGCATCAATAAGGGAAAATATGTAGATCTGAATGAACTAAGAGATGTAGAAACTATCCATTGGTTTGCAAACCTAAATCTACTTCCCATTTTGCAGATCAACGAACCCATTTATCCTAGACTAGTTAGATTGTTTTATAACAACATGCAAAAAGATGATGAAGAAAGGATATCAACCTATCTCTTAGGACAACACATTTCAATCACTGATAAATTCATATGTGATATAATAGGTATTCCCATGAAAAGCATAGGACTTTACTTTAAAGGAACATGGGATGAAGAAACTATTGAAACATCCTACGTTGAAGCCTTAGGAACAATCCTTGCCAATCCTAACGTAGAATCTATTCCCAAAAGTTGTGAACATTTAATGCCCTTTAACACTAAGATACTTCATCATATCATGACTAGTATAATTCTTCCTAGGCCAAATGACCATTTAGTAATTGGTACTAAATGGGTCTTTAGAAACAAGCAAGATGAAAATGGTATCGTGGTTAGAAACAAGGCTAGATTAGTGGCCAAAGGTTTCAACCAAGAAGAAGGTATCGATTACGAAGAAACCTTCACACCTGTGGCTCGATTGGAAGCCATAAGGATGCTCCTTGCCTACGCTAGTTGCAATAATTTTAAGTTATTTCAAATGGATGTTAAAAGCGCTTTTCTAAATGGTTTCATTTCCGAAGAAGTTTATGTTGAACAACCTCCTGGATTTGAAAATAATGGCTACCCTAATCATGTGTTTAGATTAACTAAAGCTCTCTATGGTTTAAAACAAGCCCCAAGGGCTTGGTATGAGAGACTTAGCTCTTTTCTTATTGAAAATAATTTCATAAAAGGCAAGGTTGATACTACATTGTTTATCAAGAATTTTGAAAATGATTTTCTCATTGTTCAAATTTATGTTGATGACATTATCTTTGGTTCTACAAATGAATCTCTTTGTAAATCCTTTGCGAAAACTATGAGTCATGAATTCGAAATGAGTCTAATGGGAGAGTTAACATTCTTCTTAGGCCTACAAATCAAACAACTAAGCAATGGCATCTTTATTAGTCAAACCAAATATGCTGTGAGTTTGCTAAAGAAGTTCAAAATGAATAACTCAAAAGCCATTGACACCCCTATGAGCACCTCCACTAAGTTAGAAATTGATGAGAATGGAGAAAGCTTCGATCAAAAAACCTATAGGGGTATGATAGGAAGTTTACTTTACCTCACTGCCACCAGACCAGACATCATGTTCAGTGTAGGACTTTGTGCTAGATTTCAATCAGACCCTAAGATATCCCATCTCAAAGCAGTCAAAAGAATACTCAGATATCTTAATGGAACTACCAATCTAGGATTATGGTACCCAAAATCAGAAAATTTTGAATTAACAGCCTATGCTGGCGCGGACTTCGCTGGCTGTAAACTAGACAGAAAAAGCACATCAGGATCATGTCAATTTTTAGGACATGCCCTTGTATCCTGGTCATCTAAGAAACAAAACTCGGTTGCCCTATCAACAACCGAAGCTGAATACATTGCAGCAAGTGCATGCTGTGCACAAGTTGTATGGATGAAAAACACTTTAGAAGATTACAAAGTAAATCTTAAAGATATTCCCATTAAATGTGATAACACGAGTGCAATATGCTTAACTAAAAATCCTATACAACACTCAAGAACAAAACACATTGATATTAGACATCACTTTATACGAGATCATGTCACTAATCATGATGTAACCATAGAGTTTATTGATACCAAACATCAACTAGCTGATATCTTCACAAAACCCCTATGTGAAGAACAATTTGATTACATAAGAAGAGAATTAGGAATGTTGATGTGTCCAAATACTTATTACATGCCTTGACAACGCTTGATCAAATAACATGTTGCAAATTATGTGACAAATATTTTTAACCAAATGCATGTAAGAAGTTCATTTTTCGGGTTGTATGCTAAAAATGGGATGTTCCCGTACACTCTTATGAAAACTCCTTGGAAAATGACTTTTTCTCCGTCAAGCAAAAACAATAAAGTGATATATGTGTCATGACTTCCTTTATATGCTTGATAATGCTATCATGCTTTTTGTTGATGACAAAGGGGGAGAAAAATATGAATTGATAAACACTATGTCATAGCTGAACTGCCATAATCATATCTATGTCATAGTTACAAATACTTGAGTGATGCCATAAACAATGTTATGCCATCCTTGCATCACCAAGAGATATGTGAACATGTACTATAGTTTGCATCATATCTTGATTTGATATTGTGATGAAAATGCAAACTTGCTAGACAATCTCAAATGTGAGCATCATGTAAAAAGTCCTTCGTTGTTTTATGATTACATGATGAATGGTTACAAACACAATCATACAAACTTGATGATGTATGTCATGCCTTGACATAATTCTTGAAGAGATACATCATGATAGGCATCATGATGGGAGTATTGATAAGTTTAACTGATCTAACTTATCAATACGTCACTTGAATTCTTAGGTCTTGAATTCAAGGTTGACTTATCTCAACTATGGCATATAGATAGGGGGAGTTAAGGATAACTCCTTTATCAATTGATTGTCATCATCAAAAAGGGGGAGATTGTTGAATCTCGGATTTTGATGATGAAGTCAATTGTCATTTGTTATCTAATCTATGTGTTGAGATAAGTGTGCAGGATTAACTACGATGAGAGTAAGACAAGCAGCAGGAGTTGCGCCGGAGTCAAGATCAGGATCACGTTGGGAGTTCGAGAGTTCGACGGAAGTTCGGACGGTCGTCGGAGGTTCAGAGAGAACAGATCCGAGAAGTCCAGAAGCTTGCCAAGCGAAGCTCGTCGGAACTCGCCAAGTGGATCGTCGCAAAGTCCAGGAGTATGCCGGATGTCCACAGAAGGATCACCGAGGGTTATCGGTTGATCGATGGAAGTTGGCCGGAAACTCGCCGGAAGAAGCGATTGACGCATCGGAGCAAGCTGCAGAAGTTGTCTTAGAGATAATCGTAGTTAGCACG